>NC_046227.1:32609442-32912359 GCF_009819885.2 Catharus ustulatus | reverse complement strand
AGAAGTGAGAAAATACAGCTTAGAATACTTGCACAGTCCATCTGAATTTAGCTCAGAGGTGAGGATAAAAGCTGGCTCAAGGTTTCACCACCTCCTAACCCAGACACAGGAATGAAGAGCAAGTACAACATAACTAAACTTTTTCCCCTGGTCCATAGTTCTCCTAGAAGTTCATCTCTGCTTGCTAGACACTGCTACAGGAAAGTTTCTTACCCGCCAATTTCTAATTCTCTTGAGCCTGCTAGGTGTTTTCTCCAGTATTTGCAGAAACTCATGAGTTAGCTCTGAATAAGAAAAAGAAAAGCCATTTTTACATCTGATTCTGTTATAAACAAGTAAAACTTAGACTAAGGTCATACAGCTTTTGCAGTAGATACTACAGTCTGTGCATGAGCTGAATTAATATTTCAATAAAGAAATTGTTAGGCAAGTGTTGAACAAAAAAGCCTACAGATTCCACTGGGACAGACTTCTGACCATGACACACATGCTGAAACACAGGTTCAACTATAATATTTTGTTTTTACTCTTGCACAACCTGGATTTGTTAGACCAAAAACTACAGAAACAACAGTTTCTAAAATAACATACTTGCCATTCAGCCTGTACATTTTCTGTATGGAGGGAAGTTTCCTTGAAAGTATAAATGTCTAAGTCACTGTTTCAGTCATTCCATCAAACTTCAGGAACAACCAGTATAAGCTCTGTACAAACCACAGCCATCAGATCCTTGGAGTGACTCTGTTTTAAACAACAGCTTTGAACTAATTTGTATTCAAGGTGGAGTAGCTGGCTGTGTTAATAAAACAAAGATCCTTACAATTAGTATGCCCACAGGAAAACACAGGTCTCCATACTTACCAGCTGCAAATAAAAATACTTCTCATTGAGACTTAATTCTAGTCATAAGCTAAAAATAACTGGGTACAGTCAGAATTTGAATGTAAAAGTACACCTTTTACAGATTTGGAAGAACTGGCTTCTCCAGAATTCCACAAGTTATAACCTAAGCTGCTCCCAAGTGCTACACTACCTCAGCTCTTTGGTCTACCCAGGTCTATTAAACAACCCAGCTCCATAAAAGCTTGCAGGATTAAGTGATGTTCACAAGGAGCTCACAGCATTCCCTTGGGGGATTTTACAAATCCAAACAATGCATGTTTACCAAAGCCACAAGCCACAGCCAGGTGGGAAGGAAGCAGGGTAGTGTTTGGAACTGCAGCTACAGCAAACTTACAGTAACTTAAAGAAGCCCAGGAAGACAGAGATGTCTGAACCTGCACTTTGAAGCTCTCTCTAGTTCTGTGCTTCACATGACATGTACTCAATTTCTCACTTTTAAACCCTCCCTCTCCAAAGTGCCATTAAGAAAGAACAGCTCAGCAGAGGAAAGCTTGTCAACACTGTCACTGAAACCACACTGAGCTACCTGAAACAATCAGGACTGCAAGAATTTGCACTGACAGATTTCCATCTCTGTGTTGGTTCTGAAAAGCATTTAAAAGCAGGATTCGATCCTGTACCTGCAAAAGGTGTGTGGACACCCCAGCCAACAGCCAAACCAAGTTTGTCCCCTAAAGTTCTCCCCACTCCTATCCCTTTCTTTCACTGAACACACAGCACATGAAGTCACTGAGATTTAATTTCAGCTGAAAGCTCTCACTACACTGTGCTCCACCCTTACATGAATAAACCCTCGAATTTCAAAATGAGAAAAGAGCATGACTTACCATCTAATAGTTCTAGAGTCACTGAGGGATCTACATATTCCCACCAGTGTTTGCCATCAGTTGACACTGGAATCTCCCAGTTGGACCACTTGCAGGCCAAGTGAATGCACACACATGCTATCACTGTGGGCTTGTACTGAAGACAGAACGTGGTAAGGTGAAGGCTGTTGCACCAATTTCGTAATGAGGAACCAAAGGAAATCAAACATGGAAAACAGAAAACCCAAACAAATCAACCATTAATATACAGAATGAGATGGCTTGTCAATCAACAGCAGTTAAACATTTTGATGAATAAGTTCCTAAGCTATCTTACTGCCCTAAGAAAACAAAGGGTTGGGCATTTATCTGGTAGAAAAATTTAATTTGTTTTTGCTATCAAAAGCCTGATGAATAGTAAATAAATTTACCAATTACTCTACTGTACTTAAGTACTAAAAAGGGCAGCATTATATGGTGAATTAAAATTCTGCAGGAGAATGCATAGAGCTGATTGTGCAGTCTCTGAATGAGACCATCAGAAGCCCCTAGCAGTCCCACAGCAGCCAGGTGAGTTATTTGTGGGCTTTGCTTTCACCAGGCCTGCATTTGTGACATTTGTGACTTTGTCTTCAGCTTCCAGCACCACAAACACATTGTGGTGTGTTTTCACTGCTTTAGCAGAACTTCTCTTAACAGCTGCTTAAGTACAGAATCTTGCCCATCAAGGAACCACCAAGGATTTATTTATTTTTTAACAGTTCAGATACTGTTTAAAAACTGTACCTACACGTAATGTAATCCTCTTAAACAAAGGTTAAAGTAGTTTTGTAAGAGGCAAATTGAAGTAATCAAGAAATCAAGACTAAAGTCTGCTCTCTAATTCTTTCTATGACAGACTATGTCTACAAAACACCCACTTGAAATGCTAGAACTATAAATTTATCTAAGTACTTAAGTTTTAAAACTATATATTAAGATTAAAAAGCTGTTTCTAAAAGAAATAACATTGAGCTATACTAAAATCAGCTAGTTGAAAATATCTTAGGCCCACTAGAATTTTATAAGTTAAGACTGGATCAATATACTTAAAGTTAAGAGAAAACTGCCATTAACTACAAGTGTAAACTAAAAATAGTTTTGTACTTACCAAGATGCTCGGATTTCTAGGTTAAGTTTATCTCTTTGTAATCTTTAGCTGCTATTCAGGCTACCAATTTTAGACTTATGCACTCACAATCGAGAAAAAGTCATCAGAAAGCAGCACTACACTTCTCATTGTGCATTTAAGCCCTTTGTGCCGTCAGGCCCTTGTCCAATACACCGCACTGCAGGCGGGGAGGTACCACCACTGGAGGTGGCCCAGTCCCCCTCTGCAACAAGGGTAAGACACATCAGGGGGCCCTGCAGTAAAGGAAGCTATAGTGTGCTACAACAGTGCAACAAAGAGGTTCAGGATAACAACCTGTTGGTAGCCATGAAATAGGATGTCTGTGCCAAATCCTTGCTTGCTGTAAGAAAAGAAAAACAGAGAGATTAAAGATCTGCACTAACTTGTCAGGTTCATTCCAAAATTCAAGCAGTTTACCTTCCAAAAATCATTGCAGGGTATTTCTAAAGTACTGCTCTGGCTTTGGCTAACTAACATTTAAAATAATCTTTTCAGAGACACAAAAGACTGAGACACACTCAGTACTGGAGCTGGAGCTGTCATTCCCTTGAGTGCCCCTCCCTCCCCCTGCACAGCCCACAGAAAGCTCCCCTGTGCTGCTGCACCCCTCCAACACCTGACAGGTGAGCACTCTGCCCCACCCTCACCTGCAGGGGATCCCTGCTGTGAGCTGGGAGTGCAGCAGGCAGTCAGTCCCAGCCAGTTCACAGCACACTGCTTGTCCTGCTCTTGGAGAGGGGCATGGCAGGACTCCCTCCCACCTCCCCAGAAACAGCCACATCTCTCTCCCAAAGCCCTGTAACACAGCAAGCCCCCAAGCTATGTGGGGAAAAAAATTCACTTTTCTGCTCCTTCTAATTAAGAGCACTGTAGTCATAACGTTTTGCTCCATATTTCTTAAACCTATGGCAAAGCTTCGATAGGAAACAAATTCATTTGAATTAGTCAGAAAAAAAATACTGAAACAAACCACAGGACTGCAACATGCCAGAAATGAAAAACTGACTTGGGCTGTTACAGCCACAGAGTGCTGACCCCTAGAGTGACACCCCAATGCTCCTCACTCAGGTAAGAGAACTTACTGTAACATGCATTTAATGGAATAGCTGGGCACAAGGGGTTTAACCGCAGATTGAATGCAGCCTTCATTGAATTCTTACTTTGACACTATCACTTGAAATCAGTGCTACCTGCAGAGAGCGTAGTGTTGAATTTTATGTCAAAGGGAATACTGTTAAACTTTTATTTTAATAATAATAATTCTATAAAGCTTGATAAATACTACAGTGGCTTTTAAAATTTAGTTTTTAAAAAGAATATTAAAATGTGATTTAACTTCTAATAATTGCCATGGAATAAAATTCAGATTTGTCTTTATGCTATGCCATAATCTGAGAAGAATGTGGAAGTTGCAAAGTAACAGGATCTGTTCCTACACACAAATTCTACTAATCCATAATAATTAAAAGGTGAACTGACAATGTGTTATGCTATAATATTTAGTTTGCACACTAATGGTAATTGCATGCCAAAAAACCAAGTTCAACCTCTCCCTCCCATCTAGAAAGGAAGGTGGAATTAAAAAAAAAAAAAGAGTGAAATGAGACTCATAACAAATAAAAACACACAATGGTTGAATAAGACTGAAATTGATGTCTTGCTCTTCATTTTTCATCAAAGCAATGCCTAAAGGATTTCAGTGGTTTATATACTCTGTAAAGTTACATGTTTGAATTAAGGGAGCAAGACCAAGAAGCATCTCTACTCTCACTGAAATGTCCCTTTTGAACAAAGAAGAAAAGCAGATGCCAGAAAACTTCTATTTAACATCAGCTTGAAAGATGAGTAAATCAAAACACACACCTGGAAGAAAAGAATCACATCTTGAAACACACCCTTCAGCCTCAATCAAAAATTACTGTGCTAAATATCTTACCTATGCTACGAGTAGTATGATCCTGTTTCAACTTATTTACAGAAAAATAATCATTGCCAAAAACAGCAAGAAATTTCAGCTCACAACTAAAGCCTTTGATAACATAAGGCACAACTGAAAACATCCATCCCCAACTCTTCTGTGCAGGGCAGCTTTGGTTTAGCAGAATCTATCAGGTAAATTAAACATAATGAATTTTGGTTCCTGTATTTTGGTGGTTTATTTCCATTACAATGGTGGAAAGTGCATCTCCAAAATTTAAATCATCTTGAAGCAGGGACTAAAACAAGCCAGCAGAGCTGCTCTTGTAACTCACAAGCTGCAGGACCGATGGCTACAACACCAGCCATGAATGACCAGCTTTAGAGTTTAGCATTCAGGAGTGATTTAAAACATCCATCTGGTTTCACTGCTGCAGAAGCAGCCATAAAACAGGGATTAGTGAAATAATCATCAATATTTTGAAACAGGACTTGCTGTCTGACACACCTTCTGAAAGGCTGTCTCCAAGAAATTGCCAACTGGAAACCAAAATGCTTTTTACTGGGCACAGCCGAACAATTCAAGGGCTTGCAATTCCAAGATACCTGAGTCTTTTCTTCACCACAGCTTATCTTGGATCTTGGGATGCTCATGCAAATGTGACTGCCAAGTCCCCATTAGGAGCTGGTAATTGGCTATGCCTGGACCCTGAAAACGTGGGAGCATTCCCCAGAAAGAGGAGACTGCAGGTAAGTCAGTCAGCATCAGAAGAGAGAAGCTTGCTGAAGTCCTTCTGGCAAAAGCAAAAAGCCCCAGGCTCTGAGCAGAGGGATTCTGGAGGGAGCCTGTTGTATCTGGAAAGAGCTGGAGGAGGCCATGCTGTAGGCATTCAGGTCTGAGCAGTCCTGGTGGCTTTACTTTCTTGGAAGTATTTAAAGCTTGGGAACAGGCCTATAGAAGCCTGAGGTCAAAGTTCACAGTGGGAAGGCCGCTGTGGCAGTGCTGGAGTGCAGCTGATGTTTCACATCTTTCCACACCACTAAGGTTTAAATTTTCCTCATGAGAATACCCTCTGAGAAAGCTGATGCATTTTCACTTCCTCTTCTGTTGACTTTTTCTCAGCCTGATTTCAGCAATGGCATCTGCACACAGACACTATGGGATATTTGAAGGATTTGACAGTGCAATTTCCACAAAATATTAGTAAGGGTCATGGGTGTTCAAGATACCTGATAACCTGCAGAGCAGTGAGAACAATCCTAGAAATGCTTGAGAGCTCATCTTCAGTTCCAAAACGTTGTCTTCCAACACAGACAAAGGAGTGACTGAAGACTTCACAAGATGGGGATGAGGATACAGATTCCAGATTCCAGGCTGATTTTGCACCACAGTGTTAGAGGACCATGCCACAGTCGTGGCACCAGGGCAGTTTCACTGCTGATCATTCAGTTAGTGTTGAAGGCAACAAGGTTCAAAACCAGAACAGTTTTTGGTGTTGTGGTGGGGTTTTTTTCCCCCCGCTTTGCTTTTTTCCTTTCTTCTCTTCACTACTGGAGCATTCTTGGAATGGGCACTGAAGCTTGCTGACAGGCCCTCACATATCCACTGCCTTCAGATTCCTTGGACCTGTGGGATCCTAAGGAATGATGGTTCTCTCCTCTTCTCAGTCTCTTGACACTGAGGAAGAATGGTGCAGAAACAATACTAAGCCCACACCACTTTCCTTGTCTGCTATACTGACCAAACTGCAAAGGTGGAACAATTTCATTAACCCAGAAGGAGTAACTAGATATTGTATGCCTGAACATCATGAATCATTATCTATCCATCCAGTCACCCCTTCTCTGCAAGGATGTGTTTTCTATTAACACCTTCCAAAAGGCTTTCAAACAGAGTAGAATTCATTGTTTCTTTAGTTGTATGTTGAAGCAATCATATTTGTTTGAACCAATTCCCACTTACTAGTTCATCTTCAGCTTCCAGCAATTGATTCTGGCGCGCCACTGCCAGACTAGACAGTCTTCTGACAAAGGACTTGGCTGAATTTTTTGAGCATCATCAACACAACCTGGGTTTTTATTTTTTCATTTTGTTTTTAAAGAGGACAGCTTACAGCTTAATAACAGGTAACATAAGCAGGTGACTGCATAAAACAAATTATCCTGGATGCAAGACAGCAAAAAGGGATGGAGAGAGTCAACCATCCTCTGAGGCACTGCTGTTTGGTCAGCCAAAGGGCTCTTTCTCACCACCTGACACAGCAGTGCACAAACCCTAAGCCAAATCCTGAAGCACACTTGCAGACCTCAGCTAACCTCACAGCCTTTTTACATTCCTCCCTTCCTCCTCTCTCCAAACATGCAGTTGGAGGTTTTAATCAGAACAGGCTTGGATAAGTTAATCATCTTTATTCAAAAAAGGTACCTCTGCCTTCTGAAATGGTGCTTTTTGTTCAAGATGATGTTACCAGAACTGGATGAAGTAAACTTGGATTTCTTAACTTCTCAGACAATCCCTTTAGCACTAAAGATTTAACACTGACAAATCTTAGATATATTTTGAAAGCTTCAGGACTCATATCTGAGTGTTTCATCTACTGGCACTGAAAACCCACACTGTGCAACAAATAAATGTTCAGGGACAGAAAACTAAACTGCTACCACTGTGCCTCTGAAGATAATCCCTGTGCCCACAGGCCCATCTCTTTGTCCTCTCAACAAATAAAACCAATGTTCCATGGAAGTTATTCTGTCCTTGCTTGACTTGCACGCATGAATTTCATGCCTGATGTTTTAAATTCATTAATTAGTTTCCTTTTTCTTTTTTAATATGAGATACTCAGATCTTGTGTTCACAGTCTACACCATCCCCAGGGACACATGCTCCCAAGGATTCCATACACACACACTAAGGAGCAGCTTTTCAAACATCAGAGACATTACATTCACTGTGCACCAGCACTTGGCTACACAGATTTTCAGCCCTCACTGAAGTCTTCAGATTTCAAGACTTGATATCACTTCAGACTTCTAAGTATTTTTCCAAGTCTGCAGACATTAAATACTAGTTTAAAGATGTCAAATTTAAAAGTTCACAGTATCTTCAAAGTTTGAATTTTTGTCAGTACAAAAATTAGCTCACAAAACACAAAGGGAAAAGCAGAACTGCCTTAGAGTGGCATCAACCCTCGATGGAAGAAATTCAGTTTGTGTAGCAGTGTGCCTGTTTCACACTGATGTGGAAACCCTGAGGCAATGGAACATTGCCCCCACCCCTCCCCACAGCCCCAAACACCAAACAGAAGCACAGGGGCTCTCCCCAAGACAATAAATGTGCTAACATTTACAGTGACCAACAGCTAAGAAAAACCAAAGCAAAACCCTACAGAGCAGCTGGTGCAGACTACTGAGACTTCAGGTGCACCAAGTCACAACCAAATCTGGGCAGAAAGCAGAGAATCAATCTCTTAGAGCAAGGACAGCAATAAAACTACTTTATATGCAAATAAATTACAGCACCAGCCCTACTCAGTGTCCAAAGACACTACACCAGGAAGCCACAGCAAGTAAGAGACACTCTTCTTTAAAAGAACACCATTCATTCCAGAGTTACTACAAACCAAATCTAGTTAACAGGATTAGGCTGTACCTAAGTTTCATATATTTTATAGAGGGAGAAGAAAAAAACAACAAAAACTTTGCAGCACTTATGCATTTTTCACTGCAAAACCAGTTAATTACTAGAGACTAACAGCCATGGTCTAATCATTTCAAAACACCTTTTACTTAAGAAACATAATTAAAGTGAAAAGCTTATTCTAGATGCTTTCAAAACTGATTCCTAGTTTTTTTTATCCTGTATCTTATAGGAGGGTGCTTTAATATTTTTTTAAAGCTCCAAAAGAAACCAATTCAAGAATTAAAGAAGATGTGCCAAAATGCCATGAAAAAAAAGGGAACAACACAGGTTTCTAGCCAGTCACATGAATGAGCTGCACACAGGTACATGACACGTTTAACTAAAGGCTTGGGATTTTGTTCTGCCACCCAAAACAAGGACACACTGCTCCAGAAAAACAATTAGTCACACCTATTTGCATGTGACAGCAGACTTGCCATGCACTCTCTTTATTCCTCAGTCCATTACCTGGAAAGATTTGCTAAGACAAAAAGCTGGCATTAGCCATCAATTGGACAAAATTATTTCAGAGTGAAAGTCAACAGCTCAGAATGATACTGTGGATCTGGTCACTCAGTTTGCAACTGTTGACTGCTTTTGTCATTCCAGAACACATGGAACAGGTACAATTAAAATCAAAGCTAATAAGAAAACAAAAAAAATTATGAAGGACAAAGGACTGGAGTCTATGAATCTCTAAAGGTTAAGATGAAACTTTTAATAATTAATTTTAAAGATACTCTTTGGATAACACAGTTGGTGAAAAATAATTTTAGACAAATAACATTACTTTCAAATGTTATTAGAAAGGTAAAAAAGGACTTACAGAAGTGGTTAAAAGTCACTGACCTCTCACTAACTGTGTACATTTCACAACATCTGTGTGTGGATGTTCAATGGTAATCTCAAAACCTGAGGAGTTACAAATACATTTTAAAATTATACATTTGCATCTGTAAAATAAAAAGCAAACCCCTTAAGTTTCCCCACAGACCTGAAATACTTGCTAAACCTTTGCACTGCACAATAAGTAACACCTTTTATTCTTTACCTTTTCATACTTTTGAATGGCAGATGGTAAAGCCACTTTGTAATCCATTACTAAAATACTCTTCCAGTAATCTCAAATCCTGTACACATATAACCTGGGAAATCACAATATTTTTAAAGCTAAATATATCTGAACAATTTCTAGCAAGTTAATAAGTCAGTAAAAACTGTGAAACAATGAAATATGTGTGTGCATGTGTACTTTTATTAATTGATTTCTAGCACTTAAACATGTTGCATGTATGAAATTTGAAATTAAGCCAATTTGTAGATCAGTGACTTAAGAAACCCCTCTTGGTTTATGACACCGTTTTAAGAATTAGGTCACTACTGTGAGCTATTTTTTTTAACAATACCCCAAGTGGTATTTAAGAATATCAGAGCAAGTCAGTGTTTTCAGGCCTCTGGCTGTAATTGTCTCAGTGGTATTTTAATCAGAAGAATGTCTTGACAGAACATTCCACTTCAAATTTTGGAATCATCTGAATCCATTAAATGTTACACTACAGCTTGTGTTGTTCAGAGTCAGCACCTGCTCAATTACATAATGTTCTCTTTCCAACTGCTTCAGGACACACACAGCCAGCCTACTACACTGTGTTACCTTATGGGAAGCAGTGTCAATGAAATTACTACCTGGAGTAAAAGCTATTTGGAAGCCTACACATTTCTAACTCAAACTGTCAGAAACATTTCCTTCACAAGTACAGACACACCTTTCTTCTCCACAGTGAACACAGCAGAAAACTGTCACCACAAAACTGAATTCACAGGTCAGAAGTTACACAGTTAAATTCTAGGGTACCAACAGCACATCAAAAATCCAGTTATTTGGGTCCCACTAGCTCTTCATGGCAAGCTGGCTGCACAGGGGGTGTTCAGAAAGACATACCTAAAGTTTGAAGCATTATTGTTTCAAGTATAACCAGCTCTTGGGCTTGTTGAAGGTATGCCTGAAACAAACAAGCAGACAGGTGAAGACACAGCAGAGGATTGCCCCAGAACTTCATTCACACACTGCCTCTGATAACAGCACTGGCAACACAAGAGCAGCAGCCACCCCAGTGAGCACTGACAACTCACAGCACTTCACACTGGGGTGCTTCCACTGCTACAAATTCAGCTCCACCTGCCTGCCTTTCACAGGAAGATCTCCTTAGTCTGCATCTCAGACAATTCTATTCCAGCAAAGCATTTTTGGGAGGTCAGGTGGGTGCTGTAAGAATTTCAAGATGGAGCAATCTCTTCAAGTTTCATAACAAATTAATGAGTCTTTAAGAAACTGCATTAATAGAAAGACTTAAATGCTTTTTTTTTTCCTAGGCTGCAGACAGCAATAATCCAGTAAAACAAACCATGTATCTTTGAAACCATAACTTCCACCTACATCACTCTTTGTATCCAGTTGTGGCTCTTGAGGATGAAGACAGGCATTTGCTACTTTAATAACATGTTCAAGTTTCCGTGGCTGTTCTTCCACTTTTGCAGCCAAAAACAATGCCGTGGGAGACATTATCTGAAGAAGAAAAACATGTGTATTTTTTAACATTTTACAAGCAGGACTTGAATTTTTATGGAGTCTAAACTAGCATAGAAAAGGTTTAAGAAGTTGGATTTGTGGCTTTTTTTTCAGTTTTGAAGTCATGCAAGGCAACAAAAATATAACTAGTCATGTTTTATTTTGTAACTGATGCAATCCTCTCAGCAGCACAGGGAAGGAGCAGCATAATGTTAAATTACATTTGTGAGTAAGATGTCTGAGGTCAAACTAATTCTAGTTCAACATTTAAAAAAAAGTATTTTGGCTCAGAAGACTTAGTCACAGTAGAACAGGCTGTTTCAAGTTAAATATACTTCATGAGAAAGTTCAGCCAGTTTCTTGCACAGAGCAAGTCACTACCCCATCTTTTCAGTAAAATAGCTGATCACAAGTTCTGGTAGCATTCAGCACAAAAGAGTGAGAAATTTTGCAGAGAACTTTAATAAAAACAGATTGTTATATAAACATAGGTTCTACAAGTAAAAAAACACCTTTATGTATACACATATATTTTTAGAAACTTTACTATATGCCCAGCAGTATCTGGAGAGCAAAGCATAAGGGTTTGTAAAACACAGTTATATCAAATGCTAGTAAAGGCTACACATTACATTTAAAGGTGAAAATTGATATCAGACTCTAGGTGTCATAAGGTGGCAGTTCAGTATCACTGGGAGCTAGCTGTGGAGTAGAATTTTGGTGCCTAATGTGTGCAGACAGAACACAGTAAACCACAAATCACTGATTAATTAGGTTATCTTTGCATGCAAAAGCTGCCCACGTTCACCAGGAATTAAAATAGTACTAGAAATCATCTAGACATAAGCTGATTAAAATGGTTAAAATTAAGCCAGTATAAAGCATTTATTCAGAGACTGAAATAGCTGCTTGCTGAGTATTTATTAATGCACAGTGCAAGAAGTGCAGGTATTGGATTTCTCATTCTATGACCAAACAGAACAAGGCTAAATAGGAGGCATACCCCCCCCTAAAATCAGATTTGCGTTTTTTTGCCAGTAAGCAGCCCCTTTTTTATGCCAAAATGAAACATTTGGTATAAAGTTTTACAATAAATGCAGAACTGCAACAAACTAATTAAACATTTAAGGGATTAAATTTCAGAAGCTTTCAAATGTACTGAGAGTACTTTTTGCATCCTTAAATCACTTTGAAATGTCTGCTTGGATCTTAAGTAAAACTCTATAAAGTTGGCAGACTTGAAAATTGACACCCTGGTAAGACAATACCCTTCGATGAGTAAAGTGTGCCATGAGAAATCTAGCAAAAATCTCAGTCTATAAAAACCACCCACCCAAAACAAGTCCCAGGGAGTAAATTCTTTTACAAGGGAGACAAGAATAAAATTTTCTTTTCAAGAATCTTGTAACCTAAGCCTGATGAACAAATGAAATAAAAACCCAAAGTGAAGTGTTGCTGAACAAGGCCCTATTAGCACTGCATTTAACACCTCTGATGATTCTGTAGAAGTTCCTGTCCTCATTGCTTGAAGTCATGATCTGAAATTCTGGAAGGAATTTCCTTTGCCAGGGACATACTACTTGAAAGGTGTCCCACACTGGGAGATAAAACTTTTAAACAGTTAATATGATGGAAATACTTTCTGGATTTCAGAAGGTGAGAGTATCAACTGCTCTGAAGTGGCAGAAAACACAGAAGATGTGAGGCAGCACACACAAGCATAACCCAACACACAAATATCATACAAAGGTATTTTACAGAACTCAATTTTCAGCAACTGCCATGGCCAAAACCATTTCCATTTCACAGAGGCATTATTTGAATCAAGTCACCAATGAGTGCACAATTAAATCATCAGCAAATTCTCACACACTGTTACTCTGTGTCTGACTTCTTTCCAAAAAAGCACCATCAGGCTGACTTCAGGATCTCTTCTGATTTACTGAAGCAGATCAGATCTGGCCAAGAAGTCTCCACACAATTCCTGAATTCCTGATCTCCAGGACCTTACACAAAACACAGCTCTGGAGGATGATTAAGTCACGCTGATTAACTGTCATTTAACTCTGGTTTCTCAGAAATCTATGTGCAGCCCAATTAACTATTTCCTTCAAAAAGAAGTCTTGGCTTCTGGCCAAAGAATTCCAGGTCTTTGTCTTATCTA
Organism: Catharus ustulatus; assembly: GCF_009819885.2. Classification (NCBI taxonomy): domain Eukaryota; kingdom Metazoa; phylum Chordata; class Aves; order Passeriformes; family Turdidae; genus Catharus; species Catharus ustulatus. The sequence continues at coordinate 32,899,150 of NC_046227.1, read as the reverse complement.
GAACAAGGGTTCTCACTCCCTGTTTAGAGTAGGCCATTATTTTTAGCTCCCTTGGTATTGATTCAGAAAAATAGACATCCTAGTAAAATTCCAGACTTGGCACAAATGTAGTCTGCAGTGAACACACCCTGCTAAGTGTATAACTGGCAAAGTTACTCAAATGCTTTCATTCATTTCCAATTACCAAAAATGGCAAAAAACCCAAGCAAAGTGGAACAAAAAAAGTGAAATTAAAGAAATATACTTGACAAGGCAATAATATATTTCCTATATAAAAATATCTTAATTTGATATCAACCAAAATAATTTAGAATAATTTTATACTAGGCACCCAAAACAGTCTAAAAGACTTTGAGAACTCTTCAGAACACATGTGATTTATGGCATTAAATCCCACTTTATTACTGGCCAAGAACCTCAGAAATCAAAGGAAAAAAACCCAAAACATAAGAGCCTTGTTAACACAATCAAAAAGCATTACACAGCAAGTTTCACTGGGAACTGTGGTACAAGTCCTTTTTCACTTAAAAAGTACAAGACACTGCAAAGACAAAGGCATTCAGAAAAATCTCAGACCACATCAGCAGCATGCATGATGTGAGATCTCCCTCTCCCTTCTAATTCCAATATTAAGATGTTTTTAGATTTTGAACTGTTTAGCCTAAGACATTAAGTGCTTCCAGTCTGTGAGAGGGTTTTCAAGTTCAAACACAAAGAGCTGTGAGGAATTTTTTTATTATAACCAGGAGCTCACATTACATAAAAGCAGCAAATATGTTAAACTGCAATATTAAAACCAGAACTGAAGTACCCAAAACAGCCTCATTAGAGCTTGAAGCATATTATGAAAGTTTTAAGAACTTTGCAAAACTGCAAAGTCAACTGTTTAATACTGTGATTTGGACAAGGCACAATGAAGGGAATGCAGAAGGACTGGAAACAAAATACCCTCCACACAACACACCTACCTTGCACTTGAAGGAAAATATTCCTCATGCAGCCTTCTTTAGGCCCTTTACTAAGTTCCACTGCGTGTCACAAAAACCCCCTGACATCATCAAGACTATTTCCAACTGGTTCTTTGGTATTCCACATGGCATTTCTAAGGATTATATTTAAAAACTACAGCTACCATTTGGATGCCTTACCTCTCATTGCCAGCATATGAAGGATTTTCCCTCTTTCTGTTCTTCAAATCAGAGTGCACTGAAGAATAAGCATCTAAAAGAACTATTTGCTATACAACAGTGTAACACACCAAGTACTCTAGAAACAGTATTTGCAGAAGAATTCTAATTTTGAAGATATCTTAAAGTATAATAATGAGGCTAGTACTGCCTATAAAAAGCCAGCAAGCTCCCTCCCCATCCCAATATTAGCACAAAATAACTTTATACTCAGCAACCCAAAGCTCCTATGCCCTGGTCAGCAATGTAGAAATGAATAACCTGTGCTGAGGAGATCCACACTAGCTCCTGCCATTTGCACAACCAGAGAAATTACTAGTCAGGGCACCCAGTTCTGCTTCCCAGAATTGGTAAAGCAAGTTTCCATCCTCACTGGGGCACAGCAACCTTGCTAGGACTTCACCTGCCTTGACTGCAACACCCAAACCTCAATATTTTCTTCTTTGCACCCAAATGCATGTACCCTGTAGGTAATACAGAACAACTCACAAGTGACTTGCTAGCTCACAGTAACTTCACAAAAAAAGGGATATCTGGCTATCAGAGCAGTACATGCAATACATTCCCAATGAACCAAGGCTGCATTAAGTGGTACATGCCACCCCTGTGGCTCTCAGATTGCAGATACCATTGGGAATCCTGCACCCTGTTCACAGATGACTCAAACTCCTGAAAGCCTGTAAAATCGTCCAGCAGTAACTTATACTGAAGAGAAAAACCCATAAAATTAAGGCAGCATCTATTCAGCAACTGAGCTCCCATTAGGAGCCCTGTTTGTTAACAATTAAGTGCATGTCACAGACATAACATACATGTATATTGTATAACCTGGCAGTTACACATGATGATAACTGTACAAGTGCTTATTACCAGACTAAAAACATTAATCTGCCAATAAAACAGGACAACACAGGCCACATCTCTTCAGCTGGAGATCATAAGGCATTCTGACTAATGGCCAACTAATTTTCTAGCCCCAGCATTCAGATTCCTTCCTGCCATGGATAAACAGCACCACGTGCACACAACAAAGAAATATGAGAGATACACTGCATATGCTGTAGGACAGCTTATCCAGTCTTACCTTTGAGACTTGCCAGTACCTTCCTATCCCTTTCTAAGGGTTACTTTCTTCTTGCAGAGATGAATACTGTTACATTTTTTAGCTTTTCAAGTACTCTGGAGACCTGATATTAAGTATTTATTAGAGTTCTCAGCTTCTGCCTTCTGGATGGTTTAGGAGTATTTTAAAAGGGACTCCATTCACGGAGACCCTCCCTTACCCTACAGAATTGTAAAAAGAAAATGCTCTTGCCCATCAGCACACACACAAAGCCACTCTCTGGCCTCATGCTCATTAAGAATTACAAAAAGGAGTTCAGCAAGAATCAGTATTACTGAGGTACAACCTGCAGTTCACTTGCCTTTAACTTTGAACATTATTACCTGAGAATTAATTAAACAGTACACTTCCCTCTCCAGTTTCCATGGCATTCTGCCCTTACATAGCTTACTTGAGAATGTTAAGATTAATAATTTAACTTAAGCCATGGTTTTCATATAAAGAGCACTCTACATTCAAACACTACTGTACTGCCATTCCAAGTGACTGTCATTTAACAGCATCCAGTGAAAATGCAAACACAGCAGCCAAATCTTCTTGCTGCCTAAATCTAGCCCAGATTACCAGCTGACAGTACAAACAGCTCTCCAGCAGGTGATATAACAGGTATGGGGGTCTATATATAAACAAAGCAGCTCTGCACTGAGCCATCTCTCCACTCCAAGCAGCTCTGGTTTATTAAGCCCACAAGCCATTCCCAGTCCCAGAAAACTCTGGATGCTTCAGCAGCTCCAGGTTACTGCTACGTGGGCAGAACAGCAGAAGGGGAGAAAGAGGAACTTGTATGGATGAACACTGCAGTTCTGGTAAAAAGCTGCTGGAAATTTGAGTTTAGCTCAGATTTTGCACGAAAAATATTTATATATGCTTCTGAAATGCACCTACAAACAAATATGTGTTTCCAGCTAAACAGGCACCAAGTAAGATGCCCACTTGCTCAACCAACAGAATAAATTCACGACAGAGAGCCAGCTCTCCTTGTACCCCACTGTGTACCTGCCCCAACTGCAGACAGTGCAAGGTTTGCAAGAGTCTACCCCTGGGTAATAAAGGTCTGCTCTAACCTAGACCTAACAGCTGTCACAGCCTCAATCTGTTGATTTTGTTATTAAAAGATCTAAGAAAACTTATCCTTAACATTTAATGACAAACCATCATCACTATTAACTGTTCTTCCTTAAAACAAATAAACCCCAAGAACACCTGGACTATCATATTGTTATTTTTCCATCTATTGCACGTAGTATGGGACATTAAATAAAAAATCTTGACATTTCCAAGTTGTTATCTCCAGTTCCATACTTGTTTACAATATTCTTCAATAACAGTTGGCATTTTTACTGAAAAATTCTGTTCTTAACAACACATTCTGTGCTCAGAGTCAACATGTCCAGGTTATTAGATAAAACCAGATCTACCTCATCAGATATAGAAATTTTTCATGTCTAATCTGACTTATCACACCATTTAAGACTAGACTAGCTAAAAGAATTCACACTGCTTCAGAAACAGCTACATAATCCATATGGATACACACACAACCACATTCTCATTGTCAGACACACCATGCCAGAACTTCCACTGACTGCACCAAGAAAAATGTGTGTTCCTACACATTAGCCTTTCAAACTTCAGCACATAAGCACCAGCCACATTTGAAACATCTAAATGTATTCTTCACACATCTGAAATGTGCTTGCTGACGGTGCCTATTTATTTCTTAAAAATAAAATATAATTGCCACTAGTTAAAGTAATCCAAAGTTGAAAACAAGTATCATTACTGTTTCTAAACCACTGATAAGAAGGTAGAATTCCTAAAAACAAATCACACTTCACACTCCTGCATTTAACACTTCTCAGTCAGAACTGCCAAAATTATGGGCATGTTATTACCAAACATAGAACCATACTTACATTTCGATTAAATTTTGTGAAGGAATGATGCATATAAAACCTGTGCATGTAAACAATTGCAGTATTTATCGTAAGCTGAGATCTGGAAGATCAAATTAAGGAAACACTACATATTAAGAAAACTGTCTACAAGAACTGGAAGTGATGTGCTTTCCACATCAATCACTGCTCTCAACACACTGTCTTCAGCCGAAAATGGATTAGGGACGTGACACTCCAGAACTCATCAGATATGAGCACAGATATTAACGCCATCGTTCCCATCTGTTTCGCAGTCCATGTGGAGATTCCTACGCCAGGCTCCCCACAGCCACCCACGGAATGGAAACCTCAATGGGCAACCTACACTGAAACACCGAAGTGCTTTTGTTTTGTTCCACTTCAACTATTTCAGTAAAGGATTCGAGGGTTTGGCCTTGCTCTGATCGATTTTTTTTTTTTCCTTTTAAAAAATCACATTAAAGAATGGCTAAAGAGGAGTTGCCCGTTTCGGGGAAAAGGGCAACGGGGGTTTAGTTGAGAAGTGCCCCAAGCCGGGAGGGCGGCGGAGGGGGCAGGTGGGAGCCGATCCCGCACCCGCCGACAAAGAGCGCGGCGCGGGGGCTTCGCCAGGCTCCTCCTCCCATTCTGTGCCTCAGGCCACGGCTCCAGCCCGCGGAGCGCCGGCCGGGGCTGCGGAGCAGCGGGAAGGGCCCCGGGGAGGGAACCCACGCCAGGGAAAAGCTCTCCCGCCGCCCCTCCGCAGGCGGCCCCCGCCGCCCTCATGCCCGTCCCGCCCGGCCCCGCTCGGATACACGTTGAGGCGCTGGCCCATGTCTTGGATGAGGTTGGCCGCCTGCTGTCGGTACGAGAGCTCCTTGTCGGCCTCCACGCCGCAGCGCCGCGAGGGCGTGTTCTCCAGCTGCTCGCGGCTGAAGAACCAGCGCGACGCGGCCAAGGAGCCGCCGCCGCCCCGCGCCGCGGACCCGGCGGAGCCCGCGCCCGCCGCCGCCATGACACCTCCTCCTCCTCCGGCGCCGCCTCCCGCCGCCTCCATCGCGCCTCTCGCGAGAGCTCCCGGGCCCGCGCGCTCTCCGCCATGGAGTCTCGCGGCGGGGCGGCCGCGCGCCGGGCGGGGTCACGTGACCCGCAGGGCATGAGGGGAGCGGCCATGGCGGCCGCGGCGTGAGGGGCGTGAGGGGATGGAGCCGAGGAGCTTGGAAGGGACCTTTGAGCTCATCCAGTCCGACCGTCAGCCCGGCCCCGCCACTAGAAGGGACTTTTGAGGTCATGCAGTCCGACCGTCAGCCCAGCACCGCCGCTGTAACCCCTGTAACCCAGCGCACCTCACTGCCCAGTGCCAGGGTTGAACACCTTGAGCACCTCCAGGGGTGCAGTCTCCACCGCCTCCCTACAAGATCTATCCTGACCGCCCTATAACTGCGTATCTATTTCATACGATAGTTCAAATAGCTAACCTCGGGCTGGAGACCTTTATGCTTAATGAAGTGAAAAAAAGATAAAAAGTGTTAGAAGTAAGGGTTCCTTTTTTAATATAAGCACGTCACTGAACAGCCTACTTGGAGGACGACGTGGAAAGGGAGGGAGGAAGGAAAAATTTAGAATGCACAAATAGTTCCTAGAAAATTCCTGTCTGCTGGCAATATCAGCATGGACACACTTGAGAAATGCATAAGAAAATTACATCATTTTATAAAATTGTGTCATCGTAGGTGAGCAGCTCCGGGATGTCAGTGATGCTCCTGCAGGCTGCTCTCGCTGGGCACTCCGTATTCAGCCATGGAGTTTATGCTTTGAGTTTATGGATCCAGGGTTCAAAGGGTGCAAAAAGATTCTTAAAGTTCTGGTCACCATGGATGAAAATGAGGCTCCAAGTGTTCTGCTCGTGTTCAGTACACGCCACTATCAGTCTGCAGTGGTTTTGTTCACCTGAAGTTACATCAGATGCATACTGCAGCACAGACACAAATTTCTTGCCTGATCTTCCCAAATGTACATCGTCTTTTAAGATCCTGCAGAGGAAATTTAACCTCAAAGACTTCTCATGTAATTAGCTGATCTCTGACTTCATATTTTTGTGTCTGTAACGTTCAAGGTGCAATGTTTTACCTCATTGTTTAAATCACTGTGTAAAGTTTATGGAGTTTGGGTGTTCAACTTAGATTCTTTATTCCTTAATTGTGAAGGAGTACTATGAACATTCTCATCTGACTGCAATTAGAATTTTACACTAGCTTTGTTAATGAAATGAAAAGATGGAGGGAAGATTATAAATATATATATATCCCTGTCTTAAAAATCTTAAGATATCAAGAGTAGGTAGAATATAATTAAATAATGACAGAGAATAATGAATATGATTTATGCAGGGTATGCACATTAATTAACTCCCATGCAGGGTACTGCAATCACCCATTTAGTCACAGGTTAAGGTAATTAAATACTGTTCTTGCTATTGGAGAGGTTCCAGACCTTGCTCCCCAAAGATGTGACATTGCATTTTCACTAACTTAACTGGCTTCAATCATAAAAAAAGAAGAATTAATCTAATTAAAATGTATTGGAGGAATCACAATGTATTTTCCTCTTAAATCCATTTCAACGTCTGTGAGAATCATGTATACTGAAGGGAAATATGAGAATGAAATTGCCTTTTGACTTTGACATTTATTTAAAACAACCTGATTGAAAAATCATACATGTTGAAAACTCAGTACTTGCATGTGGATATTTAAATTAAAACGGTCAACAATAAATATTGTTAAAGCTATTTTCTGGCTCTTGTTTTCATCTTACATAAAAACTGGATATTCTAAACCTCTGAGCTGCTGACTTTTTTTTTTTTTGGTGGGGAGGGAGTTGGTTTGACACTGTAAAGAAGGACAGAGCTTTTTTTGCAAAGGCTGGGATCAGCAGGAACTGCTGATGTTCAACATCCTTCAGGTTCAGTCTGTGACAGCTGTGGCCAGACTAAAACCAACTTCTGTCTAATCCTGTTTTGCCTGGAATGTTCCAAGACTGAACAGAAGAATGGTGACACACACATAGCCAGCCAATGCTCCCAGGAGAATAGAGACTGTGAGTGCTAATCCCCATTTCTCTGACTGGTAGGAAATTCTCTCAGGAGGAGGATGCCTGTGCACTCTCTGGACAATAATGAAAACCTGTTTCAGTTTCAATCAATAGTCTATAAAGCAAACCATCTTTCCATTCCTATAGCAGGACTCAAGCTAGGGAGGGCATTAGCACTTCCACATTTCAAGTATCCAGCCTTACTTTTAGGAAGCTTTGTGTAAGGAATAGAACATTAACCCATGCTGTTGCCAAACACTAGTATTTATTGTGACAGTGACACACCAAGTATTTCCCACACAGTACATTATTTCTGCACCTACAGCCATATTGTTCAGTTGATTCTGATTAATAAGTTCCCAGTGGTGTAGGTGGCAGCTAAAATGTAAAATGTAAAGTCCCCACACAGACCTTTTCCATCCTGTCACAACATTGACAAAGCACAAGTGCACCTGCAGTGCTGAGCTGAGTGTGGTGTGCTGCATTTTGCACCAGTGGATAGGAGCAAATGTTGCTTTTTATTGGGCATCAACATTGTTTAAATTCTGCTTTAATATTCTTTCAAATTCTGTTTGTTTGTTTGTTATAACAAAGACAGAAATGTAGTGGGTACATCATTTTCTCAGCTCTTTCCTTCCTGAGAATTAAGTGCTAATAATCTGGCATTGATTATATTTCAGAGATTCTTATCACAACTGCAAAAGATGAAATTTCTCCTCTATTATGAAAGCAGGGATTTCAGAATTGTTTAAAAACAACCTAAATCCTCAAGCAATATCTATGCATACTCATTTCCAGCACCCTTGCTTTTGTTTTGGAAATAACAGGAGGCTGTCAGATAATTGACAATTTTATTTTTTATGTGTACAATTGCGTATGCCAATAGAAATATAAGGATATTATTTCTGAAGTTTAGCTGCTTTGGTACTTCATAATTATTCAAATTGTTTTCTGCTAAGACCCAAAAATTCCAGAGCATTTCCAGCCTTGAGTTTATCCTGTAAGAACAAAACACATATATGTTTGTGCTTAGCTTGTATTTAACTCAAATGGTTTTACTTGTGCTTTAAGAGGAACTGCTGCAAAGAGACTGAAGGGCCTCTTCCCATCTCTGCAGAAATCTGTGTAGTACTCTGATTTTTCAGTGTTTTATCTCCTGTCTCAGACAGAGACTTAAGAAGGAAGGAAAACCCCTCAAATGTAAAAATCATACCTTCAGTTTATGGTCAAAATCATCCATTGAATCAATCAATTTTCCAGGTTCCAGTTCCCCAAGTGGAAAAGGGTAATCTGTCCCCAAAATAACTTTGTCCTGATAATAAACAAAATTTGTACATTTTGTAGTACCATGAAACAAGGGAGTTTAAGTAATATTAATATTTAACGATACAATATTACAGTAACATTAATATTATATTTTAAACTGGTAAATTTTAATTCTTTCAGGTGTTTAATTTGTTTTAAATTAACATTAAACAATAGAGCACATGCTTTCTGGTATGTATAATGAAGTACAAGAAATTAGATGTATATATTGGACTGATTAATTATGAAAGTGAATATGAAGATCATAACTTCCACTAGGAAAAGAACAAAGCTTGGAAACAATGACTCAAGAGTTTTTTTGATTAATTTTAATTGGGAAAATAATGCAAATCATTTATTATTCATTTTTGTGGTGTCTAACTGAAGTTATGGTATTTTAATTCTGATAAGTAGAAAGTTGAAAATGCAAATCCCAGGCCTGTGCATGAGTTTCTATTGCTTGGGTGAATAAAAGAATTAGAACTTGTTGTAATGTGTGAACCAGAGATCAGTACTGAAACAGGGTGAAGAAAACATCATTCAGTCATTTTCTGAAATGTTTTGTTTTTCTTACTGGTCAAATGCTTTTTTTTAAAAAAAACTCCATTTTTAGAACACATTTCCTACTCAGACTGATTTTCTTTGCTGTGGTGCTGCTTTGAAAGGTAACAGCCCCTGCACATGCTCTGCCTAAACTGCAATGATTAATCTTGGGTGAGTGTTTCTGTAATTAAATGGCCAATAAAGGATACACAGAATTCTTCCTTCTGAGTTTTGACTGATTCCATGCTCTGCACTGGTGTGTGAACTACAAAATGTTTATGAGACTTGTGGATACATTTCTTTAAGAATCTCAGGAAGTTCTCCACCAAACTCAGAAAAGATGCTTGGATTTGCAGTCCTGAATTTGAAGTTTTTGGTTAAATACACCCACACAAATTTAAAATTATCAATGGGTGAGAAGAATGTGTAATAAGAAATGCAAAACAATAAAAACTGTTTTCTCTGTGCTGCTTAAAATGTGCAGTAATGGCAATGGGTACTACTGAAAACATGGTACAGTATAAAATTAGTACAAATACTTAAATTAAAGAAAAATTAACTGGTATTCAACTTCAGATAACAAAACTTAAATCTCATTTACAAAATTTCATATATTTCTGGAGGTCTGCAGCTTTTTAAAAATGTCACTGTCTTTGGCTGGATATTAACTGTGAGTTTGAAGCATGCACCTAAAAATATGGATAGCAGGATATGATTTGTTTCTGAAAGTAAGTCAGTGAGAAGAAAATTCAATAAAAATCTGTGTGCAACATCCCTGTTATCAGAGATGAAAAGAAATGAGCAGATCCTCAATAGGACCACATTGTTCCAGGCTCATTTTTTCTCTGGAATGATATTTCCCCATTTTATCAGCCTTGGAGAGTGCATACTGCCAACTCTCTTGATTTTATCAGAAGTCTGTTTTCCTTTATGCTTCATCTCCTGAAGACAGGAGTATTTGAAAAACCAGAGTTTTCATTAAAAATGTATGTTTTTAAATGTCTCATGGATTTGAAGTTGAAATGATGAATTTTGGACACCTGTTACAATATTTGAACTCTGTTAGCAGAGATCAATACTGAAAACAGGGTGAAGAAAACATCATTCAGTTCTTTTCTGAAATGGTTTGTTTTTCTTACTTGTCAAATGCTTTTAAATTTTTTTTTAAATCTCCACTAGATGTCACCCAAAATTCTCTGAAAGAACCTACACAAACCTTCACCCAAAATCTAAACAGAAGAGAAACATTCTATTGTTCTCTCCTATTTTCTGTCCTGTGTTCTAATTTATTATAGAAGAATTAACATAAGATTAACATAGGAAAATTTATACCCTCTGTCTAATAAATCCAGTTCTGAGCATAGACTAAACAAAATTGATTGGGATGTGTGCACTTTGAAGCAGCTAAATATATTCTTTTATTTATAATATTCATTTAAATACCAAGATGCTTTATTCAGATTAGAAAAACAAATGTCATGTATTTTATGATAAAAACCAACTAAAAAACATACCATATGAGAAAGTGTATTTCTAACTAAAAGAGAAGGAAACATAGAATTTGTCCATCTCTTTACAAGGGAAAGTCATGTAAGACAGGAAGGTTTGTATATTCTTATTTATATCTCCTATATACTGAAGCAGAAAGAAATCCCACATCCTCACTGGAATAATACATTTCTTTTCCTCTCTATGTGGATATATTTTTCTCCTCTATTTGAAAATATTTCGTAGCTAATAATGGGACCTATTCATTAGTAGTAAAATTAAGAACTGTAAATCAGTGAGGAAAATTTAGCATCAGGATTCTTGCTGTGCTCCCAGTGATCTCAGACTGTTCATTTGTACCCTTTGAGCTTCAGTTTTGTACCCATCTATGAAATGGTGCAACACCTGTCTTCAGCAACCAGCTTCAGAGAAGTGAAGCCTCTGCAGAAGAATAATGCTCCTAGCATAAGGGAAGCACTGTTACATTATTCCAAACCATATCAACAAAGTCAATTTTCCCTAGAAGACTTAATTAGCACATCTCTCCTATTAGAGAGGTACATGGGGCTAATGATTAACCTCAGTGGACTCTTTTTTTCACAGCAATAAGGACCCAAATCTGAAAATGAATCTCAAAATGCTTTAAGCTTTACTTCATCCTCTTACATAAGGAAAAATTGTATTTGGCTTGAATTTCACCTTCTTTCCTACAACATGAAACACCTGAAAAAAAGTCCAGAATGCTACAGTCAGTTCAGCTCCAACTTGTGGCCAGAGAATGCCTTTGGATGATGGAGGAATCACCATGGGGAAGTTTTTGCAGAGATGCACTGAGTCATTTAATCCCATGTCAACCCAGTTCTTCACTTTTTATAGCCAGCAACGTTGGGGATTTTGTGTTTATTTGCACTCACCTCATGCCACCTCATCATGTGGGGAGCAAAGGACTGCAGCAATTCTGCACTCTTACAGAATTCTTTCTCACAAATGTGTATTTCTGCTTCCATCCCCAATTAACCTGCACCCCAAACTAAGAAGGGAGGGGATTAAATAGACATGACTCACCACAGCTGTCAGTGGATTTTACCATTGATCAGCTCAAGGCCAGCACATCACACACTGGAGCCAGGCAGTGGCTGTTCCCCAGGGACCCAAAGCCATGTCCAAGCACATCTTCCCTCACAGTGAGCCCTTCCTGCACAGCTCTGAGCTGTTCTCTGGAGAGCTGGCCTATTTCAAGCCTCCACTCACAAAGTTACAGTGTCAGCCTCAAGACTCCATCACATTGTTTTTAGCCCAGCATTTATTAATCTTATATGTGTTACTCTGCCAACATGACTGCACTGAAAGCACTCAGATATTTGGTGTTTATGCATTTGACTCATGGAAGGGTGTTATGTGAGAATGTCAACTTTCCTTAGAAAAAAGAGGGAACTTTTTAATCTTCGTGGTTGCAAAGTAAAGTTTGAAATCGTGATGGGAATGTTTTTGTTTTTAATGACAAGATGCCTTAGATTTTTGAAAAGAGAAAGAAAGTTCTCCTGAGTGCAAAAAACATTTATGTTTTTGGTATCTGACTCATGACTTTTCAGCACTGGGATTGCACCTGATGTCACACTATTTGAGCTCAAAATACTCAGACGAGAACTAAAGAAGACACCAAATCTACTATGCTGGCCAAATGTATTGTGTTGAGACTCTTAGTTTTAAAAGTCTGTTGGCAAAATAAATAAAACACCAAAGAGGCTAATGTGGAGTGACTTTTAGATTATCAAATTAATATCCATACTTTCTCTCTCCTAAAAAACTAAAAAAGCTAAATTCCAGTAGCAAAGACTAATCCCAATTAAGGACCAGAGTCTATGTGTAGTTTCTTAGGATGAAAGGTAGAGAAATTAAATGTGGTGCAAAGCCAGTAGCTTTCCCAAACATCAATAGTTTACAGCAGCCTTGAGATGCAAAGCTGACTCTAAAGCAGAGGTGCTCTGAGACTTTTGTGCTACACAAAAAAACTCCAATTCTTCAGCAATGGATTCAGCATCCTGTTGTACTTTTCCTCCTGCTTTGCTCTTGGCATCTACAGTTCAGTTTAACAGATTCCAATGACAAAAAAAATCTGTGGTCTCAGCTAGGCTGAGTCACACAGCTGTTAATTTACCAAGGTCTTTTTAACAATGGCAAAACACTCTCCCAACATTTTAAAATGGGTAAAAAGAAACAAGCAAGTGACCTTTTCTCCTTGCACTGGCAATTTAAAATTCAAGAGCTAGACTCATCCTGAACTGCATGTGGAACAAAAATATACTCAGAATGAACATGGCCTGGATTTGGGGAGATTTCTCAGGAGTTAACAGAGGCAAGTGTTGAACTTTTACTCCATGAATCTTTCAGTGTTTTTCAAAATGGACATGTACATCACACACAGTAAAATTTTAAAATCTGTTGTAAAAAAACACCTTAAAGCCATTTGCTTACTCTAAGCTACAGTTAGATTCAAAAGATAATGCATGTCAAAAACTACTGGGCTGTGGACCATGATCTGTTTGCTATATAGAGGTTGGTAACAGAAATGAAAAATCACTATTGGTTGGGAGCCCTAGTATTTTATTAGTAACCCATCTGGTGCCTAAAATTAATCCCTGGCACAGAGATGACAAATGTCACCTGAGTTAATATCCACTGATGTTATCAGAACTTTCCAGTACTAACAGCTTATTAGCAGATCTTTTTTGAGTAAATTGACCTGGGTTTTATCTTACTTGTTTCTAATGGAAATAGGCTCCATGGCAGGTTCTTTGCACCTTTAATGGGGCTCCTTCCATAAATCTATTTTTGGTTCAGGGTGGGTTTAACAAAAAAGATACTGTCTCCACTCCTTACAGCTGCAGTGGTACTGTATCATACAAACCTATACGCTTCACAAAAGTTTCCATTCTATTGTTTCAAGCTGTAGTTGTGCTGTCACATGGTTGAATTTTCCATGAATCTTCAAATGCAAATTTTTCCTAAAAGACACAAGTCCTGCAGGGGAGCTACAGGCAGAAGTCCAGTCACAAAGCTACAGACTTCCTGTTCAGCATGAACTGAAAACCCACAGACTTTTAGGTGTGATACCTGAGCTCAGAGTACCACAATAAATAAAGCAATAGTGTTGCATTGCTATTTTTGTCTGGCCTAGGCAAGCCACTTCTGTACCAGTTCTAGAGCAGATTTATTGCAGTAACCTGTTCAGAGAATTAGAGAGGAAACTAGGGAATCAACAGATTCTTTTTTGTTAAAAAACCCAATCAGCTGAGTGGTGTTTGTGAACTTTGATCATACAGGAGGCCCTGATGACAGCAACAGCCCTATACCATGTGAGCCTAGACACTGATGTACAGGAAACAGGACTGCAGCTGCTGAGACAAGAACATCCCTGTCAGAGCTTGCATTTCTGATTTGACATCTGGAGGAATCTGCCTCTGGCTGCAGACACTCTGTGAGGTGCAGAGATCAAGGCACAAAGACAGGTATCCTATTGATTTGCAGTGATCCATTGGAAGCTGATATGAGGGATGCCATCTCCAATCCCTTCCTGAGCATTTATTGAGAAGGGATTATTTGAATGTTTTAGGATTTGTCTGTCCCATGCTGTACCTCATTTAAATGGTTTGCTAAACTACAAAGATTTCTTTACAAACAACTAAAATACTTCTGCAAACCCATAATGATTAAGTGTCTCTCTGAGATAGTCACAAAAGCTTTTCTTATTACTGATTTATTTTCTGTCTATAACTTCCCAAGTGGAAATACAATCTGATTTCTTCAAGCATGCACTTGAATTTGAAAATTAAGCCATTTGAAACCAGGCTCCAAATTGAAGCAGTTTTTGCTTGAAGTCCCATCCTGAAAAAGCTTAGAGAAGGATGGAACTAAGATTGACAGTGCATGATTTCCTGGATTAAACCCACCATTTCAATAAATCCATATGGTAAAATCATTATCAACATCTAGAAGCCCATCAATTTATTTCACTCAGTGACATTGTCTTCTTCGTGCTTTCTTTTTCTCTTCTCCTTTTGCTATTTCCTAGAAAATAAACTGAAGAATGACTCACCCACTTCTGGAAGCACTAAAACTCACCTCTCCCACTACACTTGTTAGCAGCCTTAGAGCCCCACAGTCATGGACAAGAGAGTCTGTGTAAAATGAGCCAAGGTATTTTCTTGGATCCACCTTATTATCCATGGCACACAAATCAGGGCGCACGTTGAATCCATGGGAGATTCGACCCACTGTGTATGGAAAAGCTCCACCTGCAAGAAGGAATTTTTAATAACTTTTAATAAGCTGAAAATATGTAAGAGAGAAAAAGCCACCATGTCACCAAAGATTCATAAATTTTCCTGTCAGCTCTTTAGAAAGAATGTGCTCTGCACCAGTGGTTTTTCATTCCTTTAGCTTCATTAGCTTCTTTTTCTGTCTTTCTCACTTCTTCACTACTGTGATGCCCAAATTCCTCCTGCTGCTTCCTCCTCTCTTTCCTTAAACCACCTGCTGCCTCCCCTTCCTTTTTGTTTCCCTTAAAGGCTGTTGTACCAGTTAAAGGCTGTTGTATCAGTGCAAACCCTGCAGGCTAGAGAGTGTTCATAAAAGTAGCTGATCTGTCAGACTGTCATCTTTGGGGTGACAGTGCTCAGCTGGTGCAGGCTTCACGTGGTGACCCCATTAGCTGAGATACCAGAAAATACAACTGTACCATGCTCAGCCAAAGAACAGGAGGTTCACATGGTACACTACTCACCTCCATGTGCAAAGCAAACTTTCAGCTTAGGGAATTTTTCAAAAATTCCTCCCATAATCATGGAGCAAATGGCCATGGTTGTTTCTGTTGGCATGCCTAAGAAGAAAAACATCTTAATTGTATAAGAGCTTTACTTTTTAAACTTCCTACTTGATTTTTAAATGTTATTTTAATTTTCTTCCATCAGCCTTGAGCCAACTGAAAAAGTAATAGTTGCAGGGCAGCTGCCAAAGGTCATGCATTGTTTCTAGGGGATGGACACAGAGTTGAGTTCTAATTAACTGAAATGAAGACACAGGCCTGGAAATGAAGTTCTTCTGAATTCTAAGTCCAGTTTTTACTCCATACCACTAGGACAGATGATAGACAGGTTTGGTGTGTCCTGAAATACCCAGTACAGGCCTGAGTCCCATTATCCTTGCTCAACAGAGATTTGGGGTTTAGTTATGGCATGATGCCAGATCCTACAGTTCGGAACTAACCTGTCCCTCTCTTTGCTCCTGGCTGAGTTGGTTACCCAGAGTTAGGAGCAGAGCAGGAATTTATGTTCCTACAGCAGGCCTCAGCTTCTGAGCACACCCAATATATTTAGAATATGCCATTTTGAAACACCCAACTTCAGACATCTATCTTGAAATTAGGAATGGAGTTCCTCTAATCTATGGGGGAAACAACATCTATCCAGCTCATAGGATTATGTTTCATTAATATTTTACCATATGCTCAGATGCAAAGCCTTACTAGGCTTGGTAGGAAAATATTCTATTTGCACTTTGTTAGGTAAATGCAATAATTTTTATTTTCTTCTTAAATCTGTGTTGTTGAGCCTACTCTGATTAAGAGTAACTGATATTATTTTAAGATAATTCACTGGTGATTGGGACAGCAAGATTTTCCAGGCAGAATGTGTATTATATCTATATTGTGTATGTTTTTCAGAACTGGTGGCAGTGCAAAACCATGCAAAACAAACCAACACAGAACAAAATACATGAGGGTAGAATCAGGTCTAAACATTTCTGGGTAGCAGAAAAACCCTACTCCTGTTGTTCAGTGTTGTGATTTACCTATCAAATGGGATAAAAATGACAACTAGATAATATCCTACATCTACTGAAAGCTTTCAAAGTACATGTTGTTTCAGCTACAGTTGATGTAAAGTTAGATTTATTTCCTCTTTGATCAACCTGATTCTAAGAAAGAACCCAAGAAATTATAGGAAAAAATGTTTGGTTTTGCTTACTCCTTCATTTACTCTTTTTATTTTTGAGGAGCTCATTTTTGAGATTATTCACTTCTTCCTTGTTATCTGCTTTTTGTGTTTAGGGCAAAAGAGAATACTATATTCTGTTGCTAGTCTTAATAATTTTAATTCGAAGTATTTTAAAGAAAAACTAAACAAGCTTAGAAACAAATGACTGCTGAGTTTACACAATAGACTTGATCATAATACCAGATTTAAAAAACAAGAAAGTTTGACAGAAAAGCAATGTAATTTTTTCTGTACTTGTACTTTACTTGGCAACAATCTCCTGGGCATAATCCAGTTCATAAATGTAGGTTAAGCAAAGTAAATATACATTTACCTATTAGCCAGGGAAACCAATATTTGGACATCCTCCCATCTATCTGCATGTCCCAGGGATGCACAAAGAGACAGCAATTTAATTTCTCAGCAGCCTGCAGCAAAAGGAAAAAGTCTAAATCTCAATTAATCATAGCAAAATGCATCTTAGATCCTAATCATGCTTTTTAGTGACCTGCAAACCTGCACTAAGCAGTAGTACCAGTAATGAAAATAGGAGAACACAAGTAAGAACTATAAACAACAGTTGGCTATATTTATTCCTCTGGGCCATATTCTGAAGTCCTCACTCAGTTTCACAGCTCTTCTTGTGACTACAGGACTGGAAGCATAGATGATAACATCTCTAGTGAACCAGTTGTTTCTCAGAACAATGAAGTACAAAAGTGCTTTTCCAACTATGTTTTTCAGCCATCCTGTAGTATACAACTCAGTTCAAGCAAACATTGTTTTGGTTTCAGTACACATATGAGAATGAATTCCCATAATGTCTTACAGAATCATTTGAGGATGGTTTTGCAGAGTTGTTCCAGCTGCATTCGGAAATTTTCATTGAGTTGCACTACATTTGTCCCCTTTGGCCCTCTGCCTGGCTTACAAAAACACAAAAATATTCCTAATCCTTCCTAAGAGTTCAAAATCTGGCTGTATTCTGATCAATAATCCATCTCTATGCAAGTATGGTAATTTTTCCAAAACTACTGACATCTTTAGAAAGGAAAACAGAGGACTAGTGTTGGATGCTGATTCTGACTGTGTAATTTAACTGTGTGCTTAAATTTAAATACACAGTCATCAGAGTCATTCATATGCTTAACCAGGATTTAGCAGCTTCGTTTTGTCAGATGTATTTCTGGACATGCTCTTG
The DNA here is from genome assembly GCF_009819885.2 of Catharus ustulatus. Lineage (NCBI taxonomy): Eukaryota > Metazoa > Chordata > Aves > Passeriformes > Turdidae > Catharus > Catharus ustulatus. The sequence goes on along the minus strand of NC_046227.1, from coordinate 32,881,280 downwards.
TTGCCAAGGAGATTATCACACATTTGAAAAATTTGGGTTTATTTACCCATACATGCATAAATAAAAGCTGCAACTTTTGGATCGTGGAGAATAATTACCATCTACATTTGTAAACTAGAAATAGCAATTCAATAACTGGCCTGGTAGTTTGGCAAAGTTCATTATCCAATATGGCTTAATTTCATAATCTGTCTTATCCAGAGATGCTTCTAAAAATGAAAGGGGTTACTTCCTACATGTGTGAAACATAAGCTGAAGGATGTACAGTGTAAGAGAGAGATCCCAGAACAAGTAGTAGCAGAGGATCTCAGTAGCAGAGACATGGAGTTAACTGGAGAGTTCCAAGATGATGGACTGAGCATCTCTCCTGTGAGGAAATGCTGAGAGAACTGGGACTGCTTGGCACCTAGAAGAGAAGGTTCAGTGGAGATCAGGAAACATCAGGTTGCCCCAGAGGGATTGTGGGGTTTGCATCCTTGGAGATATTTAAAAGCCATGGTCATGGTCCTGGGATCTGGCTGTAGGTGGTTCTGCTTGAGCAGGGTCCAGGTGGTTCCCAGAGGCCCCTCCCAACCTCAGCCATGCTGTGATTCCTAAATGTGGGCATCTCCCAGCAGATGCTGACATCTGACTGTATATGGCCATAAAAACAAACAGTCCAGGGGCTGCACCAACAGGGTTTTTGAATAAATTCAGCATCTTGCAAAATAAACTCTGTGAATCAATTCCAAGCTGACAGCTCTAGTAACTTGAGAAACAGATTCAGGACAGACATTGATTAAACCCGTAATTTAGACAAATGACCACCCTCATCTGCACCTCAGGCTATTTAAGAAATGCTATCTATTATTAATTTGATAACAATTTAATTCCTTTGGAAATTTTAGTCCTGTTTACATAGTTCAGTGTGGTACATTGGTGCTATAGGTATCTCTGATAATCTCAGGGAGTTTTATCAATTATTTCAATAGGATTGTATACATTAATTTGAACTCAAATGCAAATAGTGTAGAAATGCTTTCTTTGATACTGCACTTATCTTCACAAATCAAGAAGATAGATCTACAATGAAATTTGTTATTATAAAATAGGTTTCCAAATATGTTGTATTATTGCCATTATATCCCATAAAGAATTACCATTTACAATTAAAGCTGAGTCTCTGATCACTAAGCAGATTAGAAGGCTCAAATGATGACTGAATGTGCTCCAAGATATTTTTAGACAGATTTCCATATCACAGTATTCCCCCAAAGAAGGAAAGCAACAGCTACTCACAGCATAAACATCGTAGAGCTCTGGGGCATTCAGGTCCCACTCATTGACATGAGATCCTATCTGCACTCCAGGAAAGCCAAGTTCATTCACACAGCGATGCATTTCCTTCACAGCCAGCTCTGGAGCTTGCAGGGGTAACGTGCCCAGCCCAACAAACCTCTTGGGGTGCTTTTTTACTGTAGCAGCTAAGTCATTGTTTAATATCTGGGCGAGATCTAAAGTGTCCTGAGGTTTGGCCTGGTAAGATATGAAGCAGAGCAGTACATTTAAATACAGTTCTCAAATGTTATCACCTTTGGAAGTTATTGGAAAAATGTCATTGCAAACAACTGATAGGGTTTGAACCCAAATTTGCTTTACAGTTCTGAATAGCTGGATACCAGTAGAGCTAAATCCTGCCTTGCTTTAAAACCTCTGGGTGCAGTTCTGCTTTTTCTCTTGAATATTTGATCAATTGCTGTTGCCTTTGCTGCTCAGGATGAGTGTAATAAAGCCCAAGTTGCTGATGCATGCAAGTACCTGATCTTTTGTGTAAAGCAGTCCCTTGGTTTTGTTTATCCTGATGCAAAAACCTCAGTATATAATTTTTATACATAGCAATGAATATTTACTCTCCTATTACTGGAGCTGAAAAAATAAAAATAAGAAATGTGAGACGCTGGAGCATGCAAATTCTACAGAGAAAGTTGAGTAAACTTCTCTAACATTTAGAAGGAGATAACATCCATCATTCTAATAAGGAAGTGCAATATCCCTGCAATCAGTCTCTGTTTTTTCCCAATACTTATTTAATGGAAAATATTCCCTTAGATACCAGAATAAAATTTTGAAGAGATGTTACTAACGAGATGTTCTGAACATCAATGGTATTTTTTACATGTGGGCTTAACACAATGGTTCCTAATGCACAAATCCATTTACATATAAACATCTTGACCTGTACACATTGCTGAATAGTCACATTCAGAATGTATTTAGAGTAGCATTTTGCTGTGATTTATCTCCTCACCCTGTCTTTATTTCTTTGAAGCATTCAAGATCACCATGTGGGGAACATAGGGACTTAAATTTGCTCCTGAATTTTAAGATTCAAAGCATTCTAGGTTAATGAGTACCATGCTACATTGAAAAGAAAGTGGGACAAGGCCACAAATACATGTTTTTCTTTTTTCCCTGAGAAAATAGTGACTGATGTTTAGATTTCATAGAATGTGTACATATATGTCTGCCTGCTAACCATGGATTCATGTTGGATATATTTTTTTCTCTCCATTTCAGCTGCCCCCATAAGGCCCCCAGAAAAAATTCAATTGTTGTTTCATCTTTTCTCACTGTATGTGCTCCCGTGTGGAGTTTTGCCAGGACATCCTGCAGATGTCTTCTCATACCTGCACTCCTTTTTTGCCTTTTCCTTTTCAAAGCAGAACAGTTCTGGTGATTACTTTAATTTGTATTTTGAAACTGCTGCTACATATGAGTTACAAAATATATTAGTTGGAACCTACCCAGTAGCTGAACATTACAGGGACTGTGGACAGGACTTGGACAGTGACTCCTGAATAAGAAAAGAAAAAGCAAATATTAATGCTTCCTTTTTTGTTGTCTGTTTTTGATAAAATGCTACAAATAAGAAAATACTTGAGAGGCAGAATGTAAAAGCTTTAATGATAAGAAAGACTGATTTAACAGTGACATGGAGAAATTAGGTTTTTTTAAATTAACAATCATGGCAATAAACCTCATAGCGTATCAGTTTATTAGGATTTGGATATTTTTGCTAAGTAGAAAGAAAAAACACTACCATATTCATACTAGATAATTTGTGAAATTAGGTTTTTTGATTTTAGAAGTATTTAGTATGCACAGGTACAAACAATTAAAATAGCAATTTAGCATTACTAATGAATGAAACTGACATTAAATCAACAGAATACAGTAACTCAAGTTTACTTTGGGGTTAATTTGTCATATATATTAAATAAATTAATTAATTAGCCCAAATATAAATAACATTATGTTGACAATGGCTGTTAAACAATGGTTTCCTAAGTGTTCCCAAAGCTGTATTGTGTTAGGTTTCATTCATCTTGTGTCTGGACTACTGAGGTTGTAAATATAAAAAAAATCTGACTGTTTTCAGAAATAACTTTGATGTAAAAAAATAAAAATAATTAAGTCCATGTTGTTCTGTTTCTGCTCAAACACAAATCTGCATCATAACATTGTGTGTGACAGGTTACAGGAGTGAAAACAACAAACCTGGCAGACAAACAAAATAAACAATAAACAGTAATTAGGAATGCACAAAACAGTTACAAGCAAAACTGTTTTGTTTTGGTTTGGTTTGTAATATTTTTCCACATATCTTGTCATGCTTTAAAAAATTTAACTTGATTGTTAGCAGTAAAACTACTAGGATGAAAGATGGGACAAAAAAACTCCAGGAGAATGAACTCTAGGAGAACTCTAAGACAATTACACACTTGCCAAAACATTTGAATGATTAAAATTATTTATTCTCCTCAGAAATTTCAGTAGGAAACAAGAGGAGAAGCTGACTCAGATTGCTGAAAGATCTGATGAATATTATGTACAGCAGCAGTGGTTTAAGGGTAAGGATTAGGTCTGCAAAATTACACAAATACTGAATTATCCAAGCTGGATCATCCACCAGTATGGACCTGATTAGTCTGTTGAGAACATTCTCCATGTTTCCCACAATAACCATTGTATCTGCTTTCAATCCATTTTTACACTTCTGAGCAAATTTAACATAAACCTTAAAGGAGCATTTCCAAGCTGTTGCTAGACATAAGCTTTAGGAAGAGGAATCAGCACAGAAAAGCCTCCACTTTTTTACTCTCTTCAGAGGGTTTTACAAAGGAGAAAATAACAAGTAAAGACAGTTAGGATGAACTGATATATTTTCTCAAACAAAATTGTGATGGTTTGTGTCACAGAACTGTGATGTTAATTACTTTTACAGCTTGTTTTATTGAGTTACATGGATAGCTTGTTTTATTGAGTGGATCAAGACAGAAGTATGTACATCAATTAGACCCAGGACATATGATTTAGAGAACTAATTGAGTCTCTTTGGTCCACTGGAGACCATTTCTTATTACTGGCAAGATTTCTTGGGCATTGCACAAACAAAGCCTTTTAGCAGCCAAGCTCAGTTATCTCTCTGAGTTAAAAATACCTTTCAGAGACTGATTCCAGTTTTGTTCAGCTGGGAGACTCCTTGCATCTTTGTCCCAAAATTATGCCATGTTTGGAGGTTAAATTTTTGGGTATAATCTACCTCAGCCTGTGTAAGAGAAAGCAGTCTTTGAACTAAGTAGCTACAGCTTTCTAAACCAAAATGGAATAATTGTGATCTATACTCTTTATCATTAGCTGAGCAGTAAGGATGAAAGAATGAAAAACACCAAGGCCTTTTTTTCCCCCCACATAATTAATTGGCTGATGCCTGTATGTCTGGAGTGCTGTAATAAAAAGGGACATTTTTAGGGCACAATTCACCAGATGGTGCTGTAACATACTGATTTAGATTTTTTTTTTTAACCAAGTGAGCACTGTTTAGTTCATGAAGAAATATTGTGATGCTGCTTTCATGATGCATTTTCTTTTCTGGAGAAAAAAATTGAAAAAAAAAAATCCTCCTGTGTTTTCCCTTTGTCTACAGCAAATATATGGGGCAGAACTGTTTTGTAGAAACTTGCCATTAGTGCTGAGGGAAATATCTGAAAGAGAAAGATGCCCAAAGGCTATTTATGATCTACTCTGTAGTTGAGTGATTTGGTAATCCCCAAAATCCCTGAGCTAACTCAGAGAAACATTACAGTCTAGTCAAGGCATGATTCTATGATTCTCTAACAAGGTAGCATATTTCAGAGTTTGCAAAGGCTTTCTGGAATTCCCATTAAATGTCTAATGGTCGGAGTTTGAAATACTGCTTTTCCAGGGTGAAAATGAAGTAGATGAAAATTCTCTAAATGAATTGCCCACTACCTGGTGAGTTCCCAAGCTAGCCTATGTTATGTGTTAAACTGAACCTCCATAAGAAGAATAACCCAGAGTATCTCCTAACACAGAACCACAGAAGAATTTAGATTGGAAAAGACCTCTAAGATGATTGATTCCAACCATTAATCCAGTGGTGGCCAAGCCCACCACTGAACTATGTCTCCAAGCACCTCATCTACACATCCTTTAAATCCCTTCAGGCATGGGGACTCCACCAGGGCTGTTCTAGGGCTTGACAACACTTTTAGTGAAGATATTTTTCCTTATATCCAATCTAAACCTTCCCTGGTGCAATTTCAGGCCATTTTTTCTCCTTCATTACTCATTATCTTGGAGAACAGACCACCTCCCTGCTGGCTACAACCCCTTTCATGTGCTTATTGAGGGTGATAAGGTCTGAGAGAAAGAAACAATAATCATAAAGGAACTACTTGTACAATATCTGCTCTTTTAAGCAATTCAGGTGTTTGTTCTTTATGAAAAGTTGAAGATATTCAAGTTGTATCTACTGATGTAGGAACTATCCAGGCCTCAATCAAAAAAGAAAAAAAGTCTTTAGTAACATAATATTTCTCTTACAGGAGTTTTTTGGAATTACAGTGTTAATAAGAACTAGCAAAAATAATTGATCAGCCTAGAAATTCCTTCCTGCATCCTCAGTCTCACCTTGCCAGCTTTATTTAGTGGTTTGCATGTAACATGATGGAAAATAAATTTGCAAATTTGGCATCTGGTTAAGTTTCTAAATGAGGAAAACTCCCTTCTATGACAAAGTAATTGTACCAGTTCTCTAGGCTCAGAGTCCTCCAGCAAGAACACAGAATGAAGTTGCAACATGGCTAAACAGAAAAAAGGTATTAGAAAAGGAAACAGACATACAAGAAATCCTATGTGTAAAAAGAATATTTTTAATATTTGGAACAAAAAAAAAAAAAAAGGGCTTCTTCCTCCTTCATGTGAATCATGTTTTAACTGGAATGTAAGGTGCCATTCCAAGCCCAGGTCAGTCATCCTTACTTTTGTCAATGAGTTCCTTAGTTCCTTACATCCCATCAAAATTACAGTAATTTCACGAATACAAGCCGCACCAATTTGACTAAGATTTTACTCCTAAACCGGAAATGCGGCTAATAATCAGGAGCGGCTAATACAACCTCAGAAGTGCCAGCCAGAGTGCTGAGCCGAGCAGCTGCAAAGTCGGCATTTTGCAATTGTTACAAATCGCTACTTTGTTGCACCGCGGGTGGAGCCTGGCTCCCTGTAGGCAGCACGGGGGGCGGGGAGAGAGGCGGGAGAGCTCTCTTTCCTCCTCTGCCACAGCCCAGGGGAGAGACGGGGGGGGCCCGGCGCCGCCATTGCCGCGGCCCGGGGAGGAGAGGGGGGACCCGGGCCGCCCCTACCGCGGCCCGGGGAGGGGGGGGGAAGCGCGCGCCGCCATTGCTGTGGCCCGGGGAGCCGACGGGAGCCGCGCGCAGCCATTGCCGCGGCTCGGGGAGCCAACGGGGTGCTTTGTCCCCGCCCGCCGCCGCCGCGGCAGGAGCGGGGAAACTCCGTCCCTGCCCGCCGCCGGCGCCACGGGCGCGGGAAAGCTCCGTCCCCGCCCGCCACCGCTGCCGTAGGAGCAGGAGAAGCTCCGTCCCTGCCTGCCACCGCGGGGCAGCGCCAACCCGGGGTGACCGAGCCCAGGGGCAGCGGCGGCCGGCCCCGAGCGGCAGCACCGTGCTGGACCACCTGGCCCCGTCAGCGGCCCCTAGCGGGCCGAGCCTGCACATCCTTAGCTCAGCCAGTAAACCCCGCCCTCCCGCGGTTCTGTTACTAATTGCACGCGGGTCCTCGCTGCAAACGACAGAGCGGCTTATATTCGTGTGCGGCTTATCTATGGACAAAAACCGAAATATTTGCCAACACCCAGAGATGCGGCTTATAGTCAGTGCGGCTTGTATTCGTGAATTTACTGTAATAAATTCTAGAGGGGAATAAATTGCTACTGAGAAGGAAGAAAGTTATGGGCACAGTATAAATCATATCAGTTTCCAGTGACTTTGAACAGATTAAAACCATGGAATTATTATACTAAACCTTTTTCTTTGATATTGTTGTTGAGCACTTTCAGACAGACTGACACAGAAGTTGTTATTCTGAATGAAGCACAATGATTAGAATTCCTTCATGGAGGTACCTGACTGGTCCATCTCCTTAATCCGTACTTCTGGATCCCAGCAGTTCTCTTGAATAACTCTAAAAACCTTCCCATCCTTCATCATCTTTGCCTGTCCCTGTGAAATGACATTTTCATATATTATAAATGTGACAAAGTAGGACTTGCTAATTTATAGTCTCTTGAGTATATTGTGCTCCTTACAGAAATTCAGTGACAAAATTCTGATTTTTTTCCTATTCAGTAGGTATTTTTAAACAAAGACTATTTTTTAAATAGACATGAATAGAACAGTCATTTATAGTTCAGATTTAATTCTTTTAAATAATTTTAAAAATCCCTTTCCTTTTGCAATGTACATCACTCTATATTTATTTGGAAAAGGTACCAGGTACCTTAATTACCTTAATCCAAGTTTATCCTCAAACCAAATTTTGACCTCAAAACAATCCTCTAATTAAATCTGAGCTAAATTTTCCCTTTGGGTATGTATGTGTTCTTTTAAAGTCAATAGCGTCACAGTGATTCCAGTAACTACAGAAATAATTGTGCACCACAGTTCATTTCAGTCCAGTGATTTCTTAACACCAGTGAAACTGAGACAAAAGGACACCTATTGTGTTGTCTTCAGATTATGTATTCTCCTTGGGAAGAAAAAGAATATTGAAGAATTTGGAAAAAAAATCCCAAACAAAATTTAAACACACTATAAACTCAAGATCTGAATTATTGTAAAACCTTCTTCATATGCCACCGATTTCCAGACTTAGGAAGTTCAAAATGTTATCAGAGTCATGAAATTTAATACTGTTCCTTTATCAGCATGGAAACTTGTAAAATTTCATATTTGGTTGATGTGTGAATTGCTCAAAAGAGAGGCACAGTGTCACCACATGAAGTAAATTGTCTGTTACAACAGGGGTACCCACCAGCTGCTACAGACACAACAGGATTTCTGTTGGCACAAATGGATGAGACAGAATTCACCAACACCTGCGAGCCCTGAGTAGTTCTAGGCTGTTTTAATTGACTGTAGGGGTAAGTGGAAAGTCAGAAGATCCCCTGATGCTGTGCACATGGGGTGGGTAAGTGCAGTCATGCAGCAGGTGCACTGGGCAGAGAACACATTCCATCTGCAGGTAAAAACTGAAACCACACGAGAAAACACAGCAGCTCTTCCTTCACCTTCCCAGTAAACAGGAGCTGAGGGCAAGGAGGTTTTCGTGGCATTTCTTTGTCTGTCCCCAAAGGCCACTTTATTTTTCCTCACAAAACTGGTCTTATTTAGGATCCTGTCAAATTTTCTAAAGAACCTGTTAAATCAGAATATTTACTACTAATGTGCTCAACTGGGGGGGTGCTGTCCCCTTTTTCTGAGAACTCATACTGTTCTTAACCTCGAATTTGTTATTAATTTCATATATCATTCACAAATATACTGTCATAATGAATATTTTAAAGCCCTCCTCAACAAATCTAAGTGTGCTGCCTTAGCAACTTGTCAAGGTACTTGTTAGCTGTATCATGGGTTGTGAAAATTACTTGCAATATCGCAACTACAGGGTCCTGATCCCCAGTGAAATACTTCAGGTTCTTGGAAAACTGGTTTTCCAACCTGATGGAGAGGTTTACTGTAGCCATGCACTCAAATACATTAAGAAAAGTTCAGTGCATTGATGCAGGTTATCCAAACACCAAAAAGTGTTTGGGGTGTGAGAAAAAGGCAGAGTAGAACTGAGCACTTCATCATGTATAGATCACATGGACTTTACTGCTCCATTCTATTCTATACTTCTCTATCCCATCCTAAAAATTATCTAAGACTTAATGTTTTAATTAATGTCTGTGGAAATTAAGAGACATCCAAAAATTAAGTCAGGCTGGTTTAGTTCTGCAAACCACATTTAAAATTCTCCCATCACTAAACTACAGAGTCACATGCCAAATTGCACTTTTTAAATATGCACGGAATTATTTTCTTCCAGTTTGACCCTGGTGCTTCTTCAGAGAATTATATGGGAAGCCTTTGGGGTTTTTTTTAATCTTAGAGTTAACATCCCCAGCTCCACATGTCTGAACAGGATTTTATTTTGCCATGCACTTTTTGTCATGCAAAATTTCCAGACAGAAGTAGGCCAGATAGAATTCTTGGCAGAGCATGTAAAGCCATTATTGACTTGCCACCGAGTTCCTCTGCAAACTATTTTTAGCACAGAATTTTAGCATCAGACCTGTAGCAAAATCAGCAGAAATGTGCCCAGTCCTTGTCTCCTTCCTGCAGCTGGCATGTATCCCAAAAGCTGTGCCATCCAGGCTTTGGTTCCACAGGTGGCTTGTTCTTGTTTATTGAAATATCTCTTCCTTTAGGGTTTACTTCTCATACAATGACTACCTTTAACTCAGCCCAAATCTATGTAACCTGCTTTAGCCTGACCTATCTTGTTGAAAAGACTTTCTCAGAGCTGTCCAAGTGTTGAAATGGGATTATAAAGAGGAAATGGATGCTGGTCCATACAAGAGTGTGAGTTTCATCTTTAAGACAAAACGTTCTGCTGAGGTATATTAGGACTTGGCCTGATACTACTTCATAGGAAATAAACCTCTAGAGAAATCTGTATCAAAGACAGAGCCAATCTTATTGCCACTTTGCTTCTTAATAGATCTATTCTGAGTTTGTGATGATGACACAAGATCAGCTCTGAGCACCAAAGAGCCCAAACCTTGCAGTGATGATCCAGTTGTACCCATCCACCGTATCCATATCTCTGTGGGGGAAAGAAGAGAAAGTCAGAGCTAGTTAGTGGTAGTAGTAGAAATAATAATAATAATAATAATAATAATAATAATAATAATAATAATAATAATAATAATAATAATTGCAGTTCTTACAAAGATACATTCATTCAGGATAAACACTTACACATGCCTCACTGACTTCAGCAAAAATGCTGAAGTGGAGCTGGACTGGACTAATGGTGTTAGTAGAGCTGGAATTTCAGTTTCCAGTTCAACAACATTTTTAAACAGCTGCTTTAAAAATGCTTAAAGTTGCTTACTACATTGAGGTTCTAACTGAAATAATTTTGACACAGAAAATGTTAAATTAAGCACCTGGCAGTGTGAAAATTGAGCTGACAATTTTCCAATCTGTGATCAGTTAATCATTAGCACAAAGATGCATTGATTCCACTTTTCAGCTTCCATGATTCAGCAGTAGGAGTGAAGGTCAGCCACTTGTCTATTAATATTTAAACAGGGAAGAGAAGCTAAAAAGGAGAAGCTTAGATGCTCATTGATTCTTCCAGAGAGATTCAGATTTGTTCATGCAAAAAACGTAAAACCTACATAAGGTGCTGATTTGCTTTTACTTTCATAAATTATCAGTTAGAAAGGAATGAACTCTTGAAATCTCAGAGTGAAAACAATGCTCAAAATTCCCATTTCTCAAAAAAACAAACATTTTAAAGGAACCTAAGAGCAGGCATTTGTTTCACTGAAGCATAAATGATTTGGGCACAGTCCTGCATTTCCTGTGATACCAGATCAGAACTTAATGCCACTGGGAGCTTTCCTAATGTGGGTGTGCAGAGCCAAAGCTCCTGACCCCAGTCAGAGGTGCAGTCACTGAGGCTGTGTGCTATGTGTAATTATGCAACTATGTAGATTTCATTTAAATTTATACATTTATAGATTTATACACATGTAAAATACTGGAATTTTTGGGGAAGTTTAATGAGTGACAATTAATGAGAATTTAAACTAGATCCATGCTAATTGCAATTGTAAGCTGAGCAGAAAACAAAATGAAATGGATACTGAAGGAGCCCATAGGAAACAGAGAAACCCACTGGTCTGATTTTGAGCTTATTTTGAACTTATTTTGAACTTGCTTTATTCTTTCTTCCCCTCAGCTATTAGTTGTAGCTATTGACAGCCCATATCTGCTTTTTCTGTGATTTTTTATACTGGTGATATTTTCCTAGGCTGTTAAATCAGCATCTTGACAATAGAATTTTTTAGTTTGAAGGTCCAGTATTTACAAAGCTGGAAGCAAGAAAGAGAAGTTCAACCCTAATTAAATCTGTGCATGTTAAGATGCCTTATTGGTTTTCCTTGCATGAAATGGAGAGATCTGTGTTAATGGCTTGAATTTCCAGAGGACTCCAGGGAATTCTGAGAGTTGTTTTCTAGTCTGAGCCCATTAATAAACCATTGAATTGCTCAGAACAGAGGAAAAAAACCTAGCAGGTGGAAATTAAATTTTAAAAATTTGGCATTTGCCTCTTTATCTCTGTTTAAAGAAATGCAATGCTGGCCCAGAGTGTCTAACATTAGTGAATTTAGTCTGGATGTAAATCTCTGAACATCAAGGAATTCCTGGAGTCATTTTATCTCAGTGAATTTATTGCCCTTTAAAAGTACTTACAGACAAAAAAAAAACCCCTATAACATCAGAATGAAGGAATTCTTTAGGAGTTTTTATGAAGTTATTGCACAAAGACAACAAAAATCTGAAACATGCAAAAGTAACCTGTCTTTGTAATCTGGATATTTAAACTCCTATTTAGAACAAACATAATTATTCTAAAAGTATCTGTATCCTCTCCTACATCATCCAGTGTACGTGGTTTTCATCAGGAGCTGTTATTATTATAAATAGGAGGTTCAAATAGATATTTATAAAACCTTTCCTAGCTAAACAAGGAAACAAACATTCCTTTCCAGGAGGTTTTGTGCATAATGATGTGATTTTTCACGACTAATGAAGAAATAATCCTATGTATGTTTTTAATGCCAGGTTTCCTCATGACTTTTTTTCCTAATATGCTGTTTACATTTCCCAGCTGCTCTCTCTCTAATATTGACTGAAACTGGGCTGCTTAAAATCACAGAAATGCAGAGCTAATAGATATGAAACCCTTTCAGATTGATTACATTAAAAACTAAATGACATTTTTCATTCTAAAATACATTTCACAGGATCATGAAAAATATTGTGGACAAGAATAAATTTATGTCACTGAATAATAACAACAATAATAATAAATTCACTTATAGCTTCACTGTTCTGAACACTGAGATTTTATTTTTTAAATACAATACTACTTCTTTCCAGTAACTGAAAAAATAACAGATATTAATAAAATTAGCATAATCAATTAGCTGTTGTTAGAGTGACCCCACTCCCATTGAAGATAATGATTTCAAGCCTGTGGGTATAATGCTGCGAATGAATTTGTCTTAGTCAACATTAATTTTGTCTAATATTTGATTATTTATTTTATTTTTTTAAAAAGTGAAGACCATTTAGGAATGGAACAGAACAGCCCTATTTTTATCAAGAAAGTGGAATTTATATTATCATCCCAAAATTTTGTCTCTCAAAAAACTCAAGGAAAACTTTAGGAATTGCTTCAAAATAAATAAAAAGTGAGGAAGAGAGCCAGTTGTACATCCCCTTCTGATTGGATTCTTGCTTTTCAATGTAGTGCAATACAAATATCCCAAATTAGACAAAAACCTAGAGATATTTACCACAGAACCCTTCACTCATTTTTCTTTCAAAACCCACATAGTTAGAAATGGTTGCTGCTAACATAAGGCACTGAATATCTAAACTCTTATTACCTTTTTTAGGTCAGGCCATTCCTTAGGTAGAATGTGGCTATGAATATCAATTTTCATTTTTGAAGAGGAGAAATGCTCCTTCAGTGCTAATGTTTCCTGTGTCAGTGCTGCTATCCCTGCTGTCCCTGGGTCACAGGTTGTTCACTTTGGCTGCTGTCCAGATCCACCTGCTGTCCTATCAGGAGAATGAGGTACAGTGGCCAACCAGGGAGCCTAATTCCAGAGGAGTGGCTCTCCAAAAGAACAACAGCTTTGAGCAGAAAGTCCCTGTTAATGCATAAACTGCAGCTGACTGAGAGCAAAGGGAAAATACTTGTTTATATTGGCACTATGAAGGGATTTATTTTACACAGAATCTAAAATGTCGAAAATAATTCAATAAAATTGAGTTAGAATAAATGCATTAAGCCTGCTGACTTGAATTTCCTCCTTTCTCCCTCTTAGGTTGTGAAATAATTTGTAGAGGGCATATAATAGACCCTTGGCAGAGTCACACATCCTCATCTATTCTCATTATTTCTCTTGCAGTTTCTTTAAAGTTATATTGAACCCCCTCCAAAATACTGAATTTTAACTGAATCTATGCTCTGCATTTTATATTCCCCCTCCTCATCATTGGTTCACTCTGGATATTTACACAAGCTACTGCATAATGGTGCTTACAGCCTCTCAAGATGCCTCAGTTACACAGAAATACATAGATGTATTTCAAATATAACAGCTTCTGCAGCCTAAGTTAAGCTTAACTGGAGCTATTTCAGATTTCCTGTGAAACTACATCTCATCTTTTGCCCTTTACTCAATTTAGAATTACACTTTGCTTAAGATACCCTTGCTCTTTATTTGTGCTGTATTTTTGTCTGTAATTTATTCCCCCTGTAGTTTTATTTCAGTATATGTTACTCACACAACGGCCTCTTGTGAGTGTTTGTTAGCCATTCCCTGATTAGCTTTTTTAAGTGAAAAATGCTGATTTTTTTTCCCAAACCCACATGCTGTTGTGAATCTTGTAACTTGAAATCAAGCATCTTGAAAAATAAATGGCTCATTTTGTTTTATCCTTTTCCTGACTTCCCTATTTTATTTGGGCTTGGAAAAAACCCCCAGACTCTTGTATTTCCCTGTTTGTTCACTCATTAAGCAAGTGTGCTTTGGATTTGGTCAGATAACTTTCTTAGGAGTTATTTTTTATGTCAACTTCTTGTGACAGGGTTGGTTGGTTATCTTGTACTTCTCTGCAGCAAGAGGTCACTGAAGACTGAGTGTTCCAAAGAAATAGGAAGCAGCAGCTTTGGGAAAGTATTCCTTAAATAAAGCAAGACAGACAACAATTTACTTTAACAGGTCAAAACTCTGGGATTTAAAATGGCAATTATTTCTGTCTCAAAACCAAAATCAATCTCCTCATGACCAGGCTGCCAGGTTAAGCAGCACATTTGCTCTCCTGCTCCCAGATGTGACAGCCAAGCTGTGTGATGTGGCACTGCAGTGTCAGCCTGTTGTCAGCAGTGCTCCTGCATGGACTACAGCTGACAGAAGAAAGAAGGATTGATTCAGCTCTGGGAGATCTGCATCATGAATGCACAGATTGGAGGCAAACAAAGTGAGTCCTCTAATGAAGAGATGTCTGGAAGACAATTCCCTACTTCAGCATAGAAAGCAGAGTGAAGTGAGGGAGAGAGGCAGCGAGAGATTTGTGCACTGAGTAGTCTAAGACACCAAGAGTCTCCAGTCACCAAAGCTGCAGGATTCCATGCAGAGCTCAGCTGCATTTCTTGAACACTGAGCTTAATTTTCCTCAGCTCTAAAAAAAGCTGTAGTTGTTAGTTACTGCTCCCAAGACACAGCTTAGCTTGCAAACACTGTAGTACTCCCACACTGCATTTCATTTGACAAAACACATCATTTGGAAACCACACCAGATGAAGGCAAAAGGTGTATCCATGTCACTTGATCAAAGGGCAGAGAGACATCTGTCTATATCCAACATGATCCATTGGGTCAGCAGCAGAAAGACCTTCACTGGCTAGGAACTAAAAGCTCTTCAGATACACAGGCACCCAATGTACTCCAAACTGGAAAACATGACTAACAGCTCCTCCAAGGACAATCTAGCTACAGACTATTCAGCCAAGGCTGCTTTCAGATACACACACAGAAGCCTAGCAGATCTGTAGGGTTTTATTTGACTGTAGGGACAAGCACTAAGGTGAAAATGGTGTTAACTGTAGGGCATTAAGTGCTTTTTGCTGAAGCTATTTAGCTGCTTTTCTGAAACAACTGCAGAATCTGAGCTTTGGAGTCTTCAGGATGGAAACTGGGTGTCGTGTTCTGGCCTTTGCTTATCAGGGTTAAAAGTGATTCCTGGTATCAGTGAGAAAACCCTGACATCTTCAAAAAAGGCTGCATCAACAAACACTGGTAAGCTGTGCAGAATGCTCTGCCACATCCATGCTTCCAAGGCAGCCCATTTTCAATTAGGCTGAACAAAGACACAAAGAGGCAAATTCAGGATGTTGATCTTAGTAAGGAATAAAGTATTTGTGCCAGTTTTTCATACCTTCCATTTTGCACGTTCCTCTCTGGCACTTGTTCTTGGAGGTGCACATTTGATTGTGCAAATGGGCTGTTTTACACATGTGCATAGCTACAGAAAAACAAGTAGAAAACTCTTTGTGCTTTGTAGCTAAGATGAAGTACTTAAAGAATACGTTCCTTTCCAAATGAAATAAATGTTGAGCAGCACACTTATATTGGTTGCTTAGCAACAGGTTATCCTTTGGCTGTGCTGGGGACTGCATGGGTCCTTTGAGACTGCCATTACAGACCTGCTTGGAAATGTCAGGTTTGGAAAGGATGCAAAAGTCAGTAATTCTATTTTTTTTTCCTGTGGTATCAAATAATTAAACCTCTCCTATTAAATTAGCGTGATCACAGAACTTAAACCTCTTCTGGGACTCTAAAGAACACAGACTTCAGTGGGAGTGGTGTGGTCTGGGTTCTGTAGGGAATAGCAGCAACGGTTATGGTTTCCCTCCTAATGAGGAACAACAGAATGCAGTTCCCATGCAGCACCTCCCATGTGTAGCTCCCAAGTGCTATTTTTCACAGGAAAACATTGTTTCACCTAGTGCTACACCAGGAGAACACACCCAGCTACAGCCACGCCCGTGAAGTCCTTAACCAAGATGTATCCCAGAGAGTGGGCAGTGTTATGATTCCCTGTCCTCCACCCAATAAACCAAACACTCCAGTGTGACTGCCTAAGCTGCTGGTGGCTCTCACAGCCAGCTGGACTGCAATGCCAGGGTTCCCTTTATACACATTTACAGAAGGCAACTGAAAAGGCACACCCACCTCCAATCTACAGCCAGCTAACCCGGCTCAAGGTGGCAGCAGTGCAGGTGTACTCATCACTAAACGCTGAAGAGCAGTAGATTTTTCACTTTGCTATTAAAAAGCCTTTGCAGAAACAAACAACTGTAAGAGCCTCTGTTTAGACAGACATCAGAGCTGCTGCTGCTCTGTACCCTGAGCCCATTTAGCCTTGCAGAGAAGTTGTGCTTATTAGCTCAGGTGTGATGCTGTTCTGCTGCCTCTCTGATGCTCCAAGATCTCAGTTGTTAGCTCTGCACAGTGAAGCTTCTCGGCTGCACAAGCTCAGGGTGATGCTCCCCAGGTGGGCTCTGTCTCAGACCTGTCACAGCTCTTTTTGTGTCACTAAAATTTGTGTGTAAAGGTGGCCAAGGTTGCTGACTCCTTTGGCTGCCCTGCACTGCTCTGTGACCATCATCCTACCAGAGTTCTGATGAATCACACAGTGATGAAAACAAACAATGTCCTCTGCCAAATTCGTGACCATTAACGTGTTCTCTGCTGCCTAAGCGAAGCCATTAAAAAATCCTTATTTCTAGAAAATACTACATTGCTGAAATTCAACTGCCAGTCTAAAACAATAAAAGAAAATGATATGGCTAACTTTCAAACAACATAATTATTTTCCTAATACACTACAATTGGAATTCTGCAATTTACACTTACTATGCATTTATCTTGCATAGAAATCTTCTACCTCTAAACACTGCAGAAAGTGTTAATTAAATAGATATTTTCTAAAATGCCAGTATGAGAAAAACAGAACTTTATTTTTCTCCCCACGTGTAGATTCAAGCAAAAAAAAACCAACCTCTATTTAAGCATGTACCAGGCCAAGTGTCACTCCTGTGCAGAGGGAGCAACCAGATACCAGCAGCATAAACGTGGGCCAGAAAGAACAGATGGAATGAAGCTGCAGACACCAAAAAGTCATAATTTTGAACTTAATACCCTGTGGTAACATCTGAAGTTGTTTCAATTATTTAGAAGGCTGATGCCTTAAACAAATAAATAGTAACTCCTGCCCTATGTTATCTCAACAACCTTTTTCCCTGGTTGCTAGATAGTCAAATCCCCACTTTTCCCTCTTGGCAGAGGCTTCTCTGTGTCACTCTTTGGGCACAACTGAATTTTGGGGACAAGGACAGTCTTCTCAGAGCTTTTATTGCTTCACAGAGGAAGTGAGTGCTGAAGCAAAGAAGCATCTCCAGCTCTGCAGATGTTTGTGATGTAAATGTTTGGGGTTTCATGCTGCAGCTGCATTTATTCATCCATCTGGAGCAGGGAGCTTGGCAGAGGAATTCCTCCACAGAACATTTCTGGAGCCTACTTTTGCTTGCTGAGTCCAGCTACAAAAAGGCAGGTACTGCCTTTTTTTAAATTTTGACATTAGGAATTTAATAACTCCCTCTGAGGATGAGCCACCTTCTTCACAATTACTAAAATAAATCCACAACTTCCTGGCTGTATTTAAATGTGCTTTACTAATTTGAAGGGGGTTTTTTTTGGTTTATCTGCTAAAAAAGATTAAGAAATTGGCACTTTCTTGGTCACACCTACAGCCAGGACTCTATTGCAGATACACCAAAACATCTGTTAATTTCTGAGTGTGAAGATCAGAAAAAAAACCTGCTTCTAAATAAGATCTATTTTCCCCTTCAGGATACTGGCACTCATCTCCCTGTAATGTTTCATGTAAATTTTTTAACAATTGAAAAAAATTGCAGGTGTTTTAGAAGAACTCGATGGTAATTAATAATTTCAGATGCATCTAAAAGACCCCTTAAGTCACCAGGAAACCTGATTGTTACAGAAGAGATCAATCAAGTGGAGATTCAAAAAGTAATTTTGAGCTTCTGGAAAGACAGACCCATTTAAATGAGGAATCACACGTAAACCTTGCCTGGAGTTCAGTAATTAAACACCACAGTGCTGCTTTTGGATGAGGTCTGATGGCTGTGCCAGCTTGGTGCCTCCAAAGGAAGATCTGCATTATCAATCACAAATTTGTTAATAATGTTTGTGCAGCTCCCTGTGAATGCTGCAGGCTGCAGTTTGTAGAGCAGCAAACAGTGGCTGCAGAGGTCCCAGAGAGCTCTGATCTCCTGCTGAGGAGGAGTTTGGGGTTTGCCCGTGGGAGGTGACACAGGCTGAGCTCCCTCCCCTGTGGCTGCAGTGTCAGAGCAGCTCTGGGGTGAGCTGCTGCTGAGCCCGGTGGTGATTCCAAATCAATGTTTTACACATCCATGTCATGGTGAATGGGTGCTTTAATATCCCTTTGTCTCTAGCAATTCAGCTTTTTTAGGAACAGAAAGGAAACACATGCCTCCAAATATCCATTTTTGTAACATGCTTGCTTGTCTCTGCTGTTATGTTATTGAACAACTGGGAGTTAAAATCCCCTGGAGGCTTGGAGCACAATCATTAGGATCCCAGTGTAGAATACATGCTTCAAACACCAGGATTGGGATGTTGATTTCCACTAAGTGTTCACCATTGACTAAATAATAAAGGAAATTTCTGTCACTAACCTTTCCATATGAAAATGTTAATTAACAATAAGATTTCATATCATTTGTGAAACTCTTAAGTTTTGGATCCTAGTAATGAAATACAAAATTAACCAATAAAACAATTAACAATAATTAATGCCTACTAATTTATATTGTTACTAACCATATAAAAGCTACATTCAATCTCTTCATCCCAAGTGACAAGAGAAAACCAGTTGCTCTCATTCAGTGGATCTATACCCTAATTCTTATTTGCAGTTTGTAGGTACTTCAACAATTTGGTTGAAGGCAGCTCTCATGAGGTATTTTTTACAGCAGTGCTACAAAAGGGTTGAATTCCATCGCCCATCACAGACAAACACAAACCATAAACTCTTCTATGTCAAGGAATCAGACATTGCATTATCTAAAGCCCTGCACTGCACAGGACAATTAAAATCATAGTTTATCAAACCTCAGGGCACAGTAAGAGTAACATAAAGTTTTAAACAGAAAATACAAACAGTTTAACATCCTGAGTTCATGGCAATCTTTTGGTGTTTCTGCGGGTGGCATTAATCTGTCCTCTTCACAAAAGTCAATTTAGAAACAAGTACAGGTTCTACTTTTCTATTATGCGTTCCAACAGCATGAAGATTTAAAAGACCTTTTTAATACGAAGCTAATATTTACCTGATTTCTTGTCCTTGGACACTTTTCCAGCATTGTCCCAGGCTAACTGAACTGGTTCATCCAGCTCATATTCTACCCCTCTCTTACAGTAAAATGTTGCAATATTGGATTATCCCTTTCCAGCCTGGAGCCTCTTACATTCTACATAAAGCATAAAGAAAAAACACAGCTCAGAGTGTGGAATACAGGGGAGTGTACCCTGGATAACACATATCTAACCAGTTCTTTTGAAGGTGTTGGACTTCTGCTCCACCTCAGATGGTGCTTCACTGGTCAGAACCTTAGATTCTAGAAGCCTCACTCTTGAGCATCACAAAATTTTGTATGGGGATTGCTAATAGTTCATCTGGATGGAGGAAACAGCAGCATGTCTTTATTTAAACCTGAAGTGATAAATTATTCTGATTACCTATCCTGAATTAGCTACTAGATAAAAAAAAAAAAAGCTCATGTGGGGCTCTTTATTTAAAAACAATCTTCAGCACTGCAGCTTTGCTTTGGACATCTCCTATCAGTTCAGCTGAAGCCATGCAGCCAGAAAGGAAGCAATCTGCAGCATTAAAGTCACTCTTAAAATGTTAAATGCAGAAATGGTTGGACAAGTTTTAGTCTAAAAAGCACATTGCACACATGATCAGATATTGTTGCCATGGCTGACTTCCTTTATTGCTTTGAGTAAATCCATATTTGATGCATCAAGGATGGATTGGGTTGCTGTTAGGTAGAAGTAGGTCAAGTGATTTTTAAGCCACAGTTCTAAGCGTAGACTAACAGCAAACACAACAGATCATTGCCATTTTTTAAATCTTTAGCATGTGCAATTATAGTCAACCTTATAAATTAACTTTCACTTAAGGCATAATGGCATCTAGTGGGAAAATCAACAAGTCTAGATGCAACAAGTCTGGATATCCCATGCAATATCCATCTAATTAGTGTTGCAACCACTGGGCAGTTTTAATACAGAAATAAGTTCAAAGCAAAAGAACCTCCACAAAAACAAATCTTCACAGATGATCATTAATGTCCCTTCCAAGTCAAATTGTTCTAGGACTCCATGAAAATTTAAATGTCTTCCAAATATGCTTTATCTTCAAAGTTAAGATAAGCAAAACAATCTCAATGAACTTCAATTTAAAATGATTATGGGATGCAAAACAGACCTCGGTAGCTTCTTGATTTTATTTCCTGATTAAATTTCATTTAGAGATTGAATTTTTGGTAAACACAATTACACAAACTTCAGGCTGATAAAGGAGACAATTCAAAGTTTACTGATACATCAGCCAGAACAACCTGTAATTCCGGAGAGTTTTGCAATTAATGGTATTCATAAATATGAGATCAATTTTCTGTACCCAGAAATAAAAAAGGAAACAAAGTGACCAAAATTCAAAGTTATATAAAGTAAAGGCAGTAGGCTTATCATAAAAAGATAGAGTAGAATAAGGGGCTTAGATAGACTATCAGATAAGTAATGTACTCCATTGAGAGCCTGTTTAAAATCAACAATAAAGCAACAATCCAAGAGGAGTAAGTCATCAGTATTTTATCCTTCAGGAAAACATAGCACTTGTCCTTTATTGCTAAATTAACCTCCTCTTGGACTGGAATTATCTCTTTCTCTAAACCTCTGCACATTTTGTGTCAACCTACTTTGATATTAATGTATTTATCAGTTACAAGGTAAAACCTCACAGCAATATAACCCCTGATGTTTATATTGGTTACACCAAAGAACTGGGGCCTGGAGGAGCCTGTGGAGATCATTTATTCCAACTCTCTTCTCTGGGAAGGACCATAAGCACCACTATCTCAGGTCAGCTGTGGTTATCTGTGGCTTTTGTGGCAGCTGAACTTAGAAATCCTTCAAGAGGCAAGATTCCACCACCTCTTTTCTGGTGATGCACCATCATAGTGAAGAACATTTTCCTAATGTCCCATCTGAACCTCTCATGGCACAGTTTGTGACTGGCTCAGGACATTCATTCTCATTCTTCCCTCTTCAGTTTTGAAAAGGGAAGAAGAAAAAGCAATTCTACTGCAGCAGTAAAAGAGATCTTGCACAGCAGAATAATGGAGAAAAAATTATTCTGTGTACAGAAACTGTGGCCCCTCCAATTCTCAACCTGCAAGTAAGGCTGAAATGAGTAAGCAAAGAAAAAGCTATCCAGAGCAAAGCTAGAGAAGTGAAAGGTAAGAAACAGGAAGCAAAAAGCCAGATCTATCTTATAACTGAATAACAACTACACCCAAACACTAATAATCTCTGAAAGTATTGTCTGGTGCAAGAAATGTGCTCAGCTGCTCCAAGAGCAGACACTGGGCTCCTCTTGTACATGAAATGTGCAGTGAGTCTGTGAGAGCATTTTGAGGCTGTGACTGCCACAGTGAGGCCTTTATTTGCTTCACATCTGTGAGTTTTAGCTGTATTACAATATTGGTCCACTTGTTAAAGGTCCAGCTAATCAAAAAACATCTCACCTTGCCTCCATTAGCTGAATTTCAAACTTTATAAGAAGAAACTTTTTTTCTCGTGACACACACACAAAATCCTGTCTGACACAAATATGGTTTGTAGCTGACTCAAGCTGAAAAGTCTCTTTGTGGTGACTTTGTGGCACCTCCTGACAACAAGTTATACATTGGTATCCTAAATGGGACAAAACCCAGACATGTCAAATGAGCACACTTTGTTACAAATAGAAAGCAAAGTCTGTGGACAGGTTTTTAATTAAAAAAAAAAAAAGTGAAGAAAGCAGGTATTTTTGGACATGCCAACCCTAAGGTCAGGAAGACTGTACACACAGCTACACTTTCAGCATATTATTTGGAAATTAATTAAACCAGTTGGTTTAATAAAACTTATTATTTTTATTTACGGATAAATTTGCCTAAATTTGCCAGTTTGCCTAAATATATAACTACAATAAATTTGTATAGTTCAGTATCAGCTGTGCTAGCCAGTGGATAGAGAAAAAAGTAATCAAACTACATCAATTTTGTCAGTAAAATACAAACTCTTAAAATGCACATTTTCTAATAGAAGAATGTGAAAATTAAGTGAAATTTCTGTGGCTATCCCTGCACCCCAATACCAAAAATATCAGTGGTCTTGATGATGGAGAGAGAGCTGTCTGCATTACTCTGTGACTGCCTGTCCCTTGATAACTTTTAGGCATCATCTAAAGCTCTAGACAGAATCTGAAAGAAGCAGAAATTGACTTTTATCATAGTCTGATTAAATTATATGATTGACATTGTCATCTTTCTTTTTGGTTATAGAACAATTATATTGCAGCAGAAGTTCAAAATTTCACTGACATTTTGAGCTTCAAACTTCAATTGAATTTAAATTTCAATTTTATTGGTTGTTTAAAAGGCATTTCTAGGTGAAGTGGATTTAACACTCTTCATTCAACAGAGAACTTCTTCAATTTCCTAAAGATGTTCCTCTCCCTTGTAAAATTGGCAAATGCTAAGAGCCATGCACAACTCTATCACTGCTAATATAACATAAATCTTTTAGTAGGGTTATTAACCAGCTACCTTATCAATCTTCCATAAATCCAGATCTGACAGTGTTTGCTATGCACAGACAAATGTCAATATTCACATTCTATTTCCCCATGCAAGACCAAATAGGGATCCATTGCTTTTCCTACTGCTGCATGCAGAGAAGGGCCTGGCTTTTGGGTTCAAACTTTTGGGGTTGAATTCCACTAAAAAATGGTCCCCATTTCTTCTTACAAGAAGAATGACATGAATTATGTGATTCACTCTTTAAGAGGATGAGAAATAATCAATATATTCTGAGAATAAAGAATGCAGAAATGTATTATAACTCCTCTGTATGTGGTTGGCAATATTTCTGCCTTTTCCAAAATATTAGTACCTAGAGAATATAATTGTTTTACCTACAGCATCTCCCTTCATTAAAATAAAGTATTTGAACCCAAATTGTATGTCAAGACTCAGGAAGCTAATTTTATTTCCTCCAGAAAAAGAAAAAAAATCAGTACCAAAATCAAACAGGTAAAAAACATGAAGTGGGTAATAGATTCCTCCAGGTATTAGAAATTTGATGTCCATCAAGACCTAGCAGAGTTTGATTTAAAGTGTCAAACATCTGCTTGAGAAGGTGTAAAAGAGCTCCCAGAACTGGCACCCAAAGAAATGTGTTTGGTTTCCTGGCTATGAAGAACATGTTTTACAAAACACTCATTTTGGCAGTGGTTATCAGGATTTTTCCAAACAGTCTCTATAGTTATCCTTGCTAAATACTCAGGTGGCAATGTACAGAACTCTAGCAACAATTCGTTTGGCATGAGAAAAGGACAAAATATTTCTCGATCAAATGCAGAAATATTATCATCTCAACTTACAGCAAAAGTGAGCTGTGGAGTACTTAGAGCAAAGAAGCAATCTAAGTATTATTGGTACCGAGTAGAAAGGTAATTCCCTCACACACTCACACAGGGTCTTTTGGTAAAGATAAAAATACAACAAGAAAAAAAGTTGTGCTGATGACACAAGGAATAACATATCAAACCAAATCATAAATTAGAGCTTAAAATATGAAAAAATATGTGAGTTGGGCACTATTCCCCATAAAAGCTATTGCATGTCTTTTCTGACACAGGCAAATCCCATAAGGAAATGGGATTCCCCATTACCTTCCAAGTAGGGATTACCACTGTTAATTTTTTTTCTTTTTGAAATGCACAGGGTAAAATTTATAGACTATAAATATTTAATACATGAGGGGAGTCTGAGTATGAAGTGAGTATGTATCTACCTTTTTATGCAGCCTTTTTAACAAAACCTGGCATGGGTTTAGCATGGTGGAAAAAGGCAACAGGTGAATCAGGGGGAGTGGACTTAGCAAAAGAAAAGTGACTCAATCTATATTTGATAAAAAGAATGTTTTGTGATTTCTGTTCACTTATCTCACATTTAATCATATTAACTTAATGGAAAATTGTGTATAAATTTTTAAAATAAATATGAGAAAACTCGAAGTTAAGAAAATACATTGGAATTTTCTGGTTGTTAAGATGGTTTAGGATAGGAATTATCATCAAGTAATTACAAGCAATTGGATAAGTTTATTACAAAATTATATTAGTTTGCTTCCTAGGCATTTCCTAGCTTTCTTTTTTCTTTTCTTTGATGCAAAAATGAAATATCAGCTCTGTAAAGTCACATTGTCCATTAGATTATGATTAGAGTCTCATTGGAAATAAGATCTTTACATAGTGTGGAAAGCAGAAAAAAGTAAAAAAGAGGAAGAATATGACTCAAATAACAGGTTGCCTACCTCTTGAAAATGAATTTTCCCTTCCATTTCTCTTCAACACTTGTGAATACTAACAATGAAATAAAACCACTGTCAAATAAGCCAGTTTTATTCAGTTACACAAAACCTGGAAATGAGATGTCACGGTGGTATAAAGAAACAGCATTGTGTGGAATAGACACATTTCTTCTTGATAAACTGCAAAATGTTTCTCTGACAAAATTGTCAAATTGTCAGATTATTTTTTATGGTTTCCTATATTTATACAGCAGTTTTATCTTGAATTAAAAACAACTCTTAAAATAGTTGGAAAATGCTCACTGTAAAGAATCTTTTCCAAGATTTTCTGCTCATTTTGAGATGACATAAATTGCAGCCTGTTTTTATTCATCCTTTGTTGCCATGATGGAATCTATCAGTGTTTGTGGCTCATGCTGGCTGTGGCATTTTTTGCAAATATGATCCTGCAACCACATTGTATAGGGAAAGGGTAGGTGCTTATGTGAGGTGTCATCAGTTACTTACCAAGGTCACTGCATGCTGTATTCTCTGGGAATCATATTAGGGGCACTCTTCATAGCCTGAAGGAAAAGGTAATGAATTATCATATTCTTTTTCCAAAATAACATTCTAATAACTTTTGACCCAAGTTAATATTCAGTCTAAAAATGCCAAGAAGAGTGACAATTTCAATTTAAACTCTATTTAACCCAGTGCAAGAGAAAAACACTAAACCACCAACATGCATTGGATAATAATTTAAGCTCACTCTGTGGTTCAAAAATTAATGTAGTATTGTGGCACCAACATCAACATTATTTTGTGTTTTAAATTAAAAATCAAGGTGAGTAATACTAGGCTGAGAGGTATCTAGACCAGGTTAAAAGAACCTGGTGTTCTCATCCTATTGACTGCTGAAAATGCTGTGGGGGCTGCAGGAGCTACAGAACAAGAGCAAGATCTGTGTCTGCCTCTGCCTGCATGCCACCAAATGCACTAACAAACAAACAGTTTAAAAACATCCTACAGCATGTAGCCTAACTTGTTTCTAGAAGAAAATTATTTGTTTGTAGGAGAAAAGAGAACTATGGAACCCAATGTCACACAGGATGGTTGAGGGACTATTAAAAGGAATTACTAGGTTTGTGAAAAAAAAGTGACATACAGAATCTTAGAGGTTTTCATCACTAAAGAGATGTAATTAATCTAGTCATTAGAGAAGGACATGTCTAGATGATCTCAAGTATCCTTTCACCTCATCCACAGGCAGACACAAATAGGGATCTGTAGTGCAAAACTGCTGAGCATTTAATACCATAAACACTTATGGAAGGTGTTGCCTTTTGGAATGTCAGGATAACTCAGTTTCAGACTTTGGTCCTAGAGGAGTGACACTGAACGTGAGCTACAGTGATGACCTTTGTGGGACTGGTGGCTACCTGTGCCTTTAGAACTGGACTGGTTCTTAGTTTTGTTAGATGTGTTCCCTGCAGAACTGCTCCTAAACTAATAAACCATCCTGGCTGACATTTGCACTTCCTGATACTGCAATACAATGATGCTGACAATCAAAGGATTTTGTTGCCAAAAAGGGGAAGTTTTGTCTGTACATGTGTGAAATGCAACTCAGCAAACAAAATGGTGTATGGCATTATCTTGCTCTTATGCCTTTAAGCATAGTAAAAAATAATCACCAGGTCAGCTGAGCAGCTCTTTCCAAATCTGCAAGAGTGCTCTTAAATTAAGTGCTGCAGTCAAGATGTTGGTCAATATGGAACATGGGCAAGTTAATATCAATGAAACCAAGCAAAATTCCTTCTCAAGAGCCTTTGAGTGCACCACTGTGTTCTAATTCAAGTGAAAACATTCCAGTCAGTAGTGCAGAAATTCAAATCTGATTGATATTATTCATTTATTAGAAGAAAGGAAAGAAGCGAGGAAGGAAGGGAGGAAGGGAGGAAGGAAGGAAGGAAGGAATAAGAACCACAAAAAAAAAAAAAAGCAGACCACAGACAAGAAGGCAAAAGAACCACAACAAAAGCAGACCACAGACAATACAAATAAGGAAGAAGAAGTCCTTTGTGTTGTTGCTGCTTGCTGTTGCCATCTCATCTGAAATCTCCTTTCACTGGAAGTCAAAATATTATGGAAATTACAGGCAGCTCCAGCTGGGTACAAAGTTCTGCAAGTGTGTATTAATCTTGCAGCAGCTACAGAAGATGGGATGGTGTCAGTCTAGTTAGACTGAATCCACAGACATGCCTTTTTTTTTTAAATTGATTTTGGCTTTCCATTTTTCCTATCCAACAAAGGTAGGTTTGAGGGGCCAAGAAATAATGTTTTAATATGGCTATTTGAGTGAGGCTTCTTATCTGCATTGTCTTTGTCTATGGGTTTCACACACAAGAAGTCCAATAGGGCTGAAAACAGGATCCATACCTTTAAAAGTCTAGTTCTACATCTTCATCCAATGGAATACACTTTGTATGAATGTCATGAGAAGTAAGAGGCAATGCTGGAAAGCAGCTTCCAGCAGCTATGATATGAAGTCTTTCTGCTTCTCAGCAACCAGTTTGTATAGACAATGGTGTGATCTGAAAGGCCCTTCATTGTGGATCTGTTAAATGTTTTGAATTTATGTTTGCTAAATGCAGTGTCTGACCCTTCTCATGCGAGGCTGTGTTTGAAAGCACTGAAGAGAATCATTTAAAAGAAACTATAATACTCTTTGCAGGCCTCATATTCTTTGCCATAGCCTGAACACTATAGCAATTATACAATTAGAGGCAGCTCCAGTCCCTGCCAGACACAGTTTTATGTAAGAACAGTAATTGAGGGCAACTGAAAAAAGAGAAAGAAACGCATTAAAGTTTAAAACTTGTGCTTTGGTGCTCTTAGTTCCTATTTTTCTCTAATTCATTTGGAAACCTATCGCTTTGACCTCCTTTTAAAGAAATGGAATTAGGAATCTCCAGGCACTTTTCTCTTGGTTTGATTTCTGGAAGTTATAAGAGTACCAAAATAGATTGGAGAGATAAAGAGAAAAGAGTCACTGGTCAGCTTCTCATTTATGCAAGGAATAAGAAAGTTCTCATTGGAATGGATCAGATATGGATTTATCTCCATAAAAGAGGAGGGATCCTGCAAAAACTGCATTAGGGAGCATTGTATCTGTTGCAGCAATTTCAAGGGACTCTTCATGGTTTGTCCTGGCTGCACTCTGCCCAGGATGGGGTCACCAGAGGTTTCTGTGTCCCTGCCGGGTCCTGAAGAGTGGTCAGTCCCCATTTCTTGTCTCTGACCAGGTTACAAAAGTGGTTCTACTCATTGAAGGATTCTCATTTTACAGATACATTTTAAGTGAAAGAGATACATCACAATCTATTTTTATGGTAAGCAACAAAAGGTGAGCCTTTTCTTCTTTCCATTCACCTCTCACGTGCATACATCCATCTGCTCTTGCATCTTGCAGGTTCAAAGTAACCAGAGCTTAATAAAGAGCCCTTAAGGAAAAAAATCATGTTTTTAAATGCAGTTACTAGTTTTCAACCCCTCCCAACCCAGCCCGAACCTCAAAATAACAGTTTCCTCAAAATAACTCACTTGTGTTAAGTTATGCACACGAGAACAAAACTCTTTTGACATGAACATCAAATAGGCATATTCCAATTTACTATCCATTTCACGAGGAAAAAGCAAGTAATTTTGGCATTGCTTATATTCATATTAATGCTGATCCAACTAGAAGAGCAAGAGCTCTGGGTTCACAAAGCAGGGTAGGATAGCTAGGGGTGAAGGTGAAATTTAGGTGACAGGCATGAAGGTTTCAAAAATATTTCATACAGTAGGTATGGTATACTATAAACAAATCATAAATTAGGTAAAAACACGAATCCCTCATATTACAGCAGCCATCTCCATTTCATAAGATTGTCAAAATGCCAATCAGTTTCTAAACTAGTATTTTATATCACTTAACATTTACTTATATTTTACTTCTACTTTTTCAAATAATTAATGATTTAAAATTCAGATGAAAAGACTTTGAGGATTAGTATACAGTTTTAAGGGGCATTTTTAAAATTTTAAAAAATTATTTTGGTAATAATGTTGCACTGACCATTTTTAGACAGGTATTACTACAAAACTTTTGCAAGGCTGACATCAGCAAGATTCTGACAGTTCATAAAATCATGTCCCTATGTTGGCATAAATATTAATTTTGCTGCTGGCCTTTCTATAATCCCCAAATTCACTGATTTCTCGAACTAGAACGGCAGCCTGATCTTCCTAACTTGAATGGAGATTGTATCCTTATGTATCATTGCAGGGCTGCAATGTTTCATTGTCTTTTGATATTTTCCTAGACAAAATTTTCAAGTCAAAACATGATGCAGCTTCAATATATATCTGCACGCTAGTAAGCATGCACTTGGGATACTGTGCTCGCACAAAGAACGCTTCGTTTATTCGCACCTCTCCATTAGAAACCAGAAGATGCAAGCAGTAAAAATCTACATTTCTAAAAAATTTCTGTGCTTCTGAGATTTTAGTTTTTTTCCCTACGCTCTTCTGCAGGCCTAGGAAAGGCAGGTGAGCAATGAGAAGGGCAGCAGGTCTAGCCCCGTGTTCAGCATGAGATCGCTGTGTGTTCGAGGGCAGCGCTGAGGCAGCTCCGAGGGTGACAGACCGCCAGTGCTGCGGGGTCTGAGAGGGGCCGGAGTGAGGCGATTCTGCTCCGATCCCGGAAAAGGGATGGCAGATGGACAACGAGCAAATCCCCACTTCTCATTTACAACACCAGCTAAGGGGAGCTGTGTCTTTACCTGTGTGCGGGGAGGGGAGGCGGACGAGACCTCGCTGCAGGGCCGGAGCCCGCGGGAGCGGCGGGAGGGCTCCGGCCTCGGACAGCCCCTGGACAGCTCTTCCCCCTGAGCTCGGGCCGGGAGCGGGAGGAGGAGGAGGAGGAGGAGGAGGAGGAGGAGGAGGAGGAGGAGGCAGAGCCCGCTGTGGCAGGGTAACCGAGGAGCTCCCGTTCGTGAGGCGCTGCCGCCGGCGGGCGCTCGGCGGGGCGGGGAGGGGCCGGGCAGGCGGGAGGCGGCACCGCGCTCCCACTGCCCCTCTCCGCCGCGGGCAGGGATGAGGCGGCCGCGGGCAGCGCCTGCCGCCGAGCACCCGGAGTTTGTTCGCTGCCCGTCCTCGTCTCCCTGATGCTCTGAGCCCGAGTCTCCTCCTCTCCCCGGGCTCGCACCCGGGCTGGATGCTCCGCTCGCTCCTCGCTTCCCTGCCACAGCCGCCGGCCGCTTCCCGCCGCCCCGCAAGAAATGGAGCCGTCCGCTGCCCCCCTGGACACCACTCCGGACCCCGCCATCGTGCAGCCCCCCGGGGCCAACCCGCCGGGAGCCCCCCGGGAGCAGCAGCAGCAGCAGCAGCAGCAGGAGCAGCTGCGGATCGGGGAGAGCGGGCAGTTCAGCGAGGGGCTGGAGGACAGAGGTGAGCGCCCGTCAGTCCGTCCGTCTGTCCCCCGCCTTCCTGCACGCTGCCCTCCGCTGTGGCCAGCCCCTACACCTCCCCTGCGTCCCGAGGCTCCTCACACCCACCCCGACGGCTCCTCCGAGCCCTCTCCGCAGCATCCTCTCGCTCGCTGCCCTGGTACCCTCCCCATGCCGCCGCAGCAGCCCTGCCGCCCCCTCCCCTCCAGCCCTGGCAGCCGCACCCCGGCTCTTGCCCCCCGAACTCCCCGCTCCATCCCCGCTCTCCCACCCCTCATCCCGCCGCTGGCAGCAGCTTAGCATCCCCCCGCGCCGCCCTCGAAGCTCTGCCCCGTTTTAGCTCCCGTGCGAGCGCTCCGCGACAGCTTTGAAGTATTTTTATAAACTCTATTCGTGGCTGTTCCCACCTCGCCCGAGAACTTGTCTGCCTGGCGGCGGAGCGGCTGCCGGCGGCACATGGCTCCGCGGGCAGGGCTCGGGCGAGGGGCGCGGGGCTCCCGTGGCTCCCGTGGCTCCCGTGGCTCCCGTGGCTCCCGTGGCTCCCGGGCAGGGCCGGGGTTTCCTCGGGAAAACTGAGGTGCCCAAGCCGGCGGCGTGGCCACAGCCGCCCCCCGAGCAGGGACACAGCGGGGCGTTCCTGGGGGTCCGCCCCAGCCAGGCTGGGGTTGAAGTCGGGGCACTTGTCTCACGCCTTGTGTCCCTTCCCCCTATGCACTTCCACACAACTCGGTTTTTTGTTGTTTACTGAAATACCTGAGCAGGGACGGAAAGCTGGCAAAGCGGGATGCGCTTTAGTGCGAAGCACATCCATCCCGGACATCTGCCCGGGGCTCACTCATCTGCCGCCCACAAAGGCAGCTGCCATTTTAACCCTCCCAGGCTCTTCCACACCATTTGTCTCCATCTTTTAATTTCATCTATTGGCTTCCCTTAGCCTCTCTGTTGCCTTTTCTTCCTTTTCCGTTTTGCTTTCAGCATCCAGGAGTCCCTTTTTTTGTTCTCAGTGTTCATCCATAACCCCTTTGCATGTAACCCCCTCTGTCTCCTGTCCTTTGCCCAGCTTCCCGAAGCCTGTCCCTGCTCACAAATCGAAGACACAAAGTAGAGGAGTGAGGGGAAGGGCATTCCCCACCTTCCTGACAGGTTCCACTCGTGCTGGGGCTGGGGACAGCCCTTGTTCAAGGGGTGGCCTCACCGTCACTGCCCCGGCTGGACAGACATTGTGCCTGCCCAGGGGCAATCTGGGGCTTCAACTCTCTTTTACATGAGTGAGGAATTTTGATTAAGGTTCGAACATAGAAGTTTGGTTACAAAAAATTTTAATTTGTGCCCAGTATGACAGAGCTAAAGGTGAAAGCTGTCCCTTTTGGCATTAAGGGTAATTCTATAGTGTCTGTTGTACCTAACCTATCTCTTTCTATGAGGGAGATGCTGCTGATTTAATTTTCTTCCTTGCCTCCATTCTCCTTCTACGGCCCTTGCAGTATCTTTTTCTTTTAGTCTTTCCTATAGTTACTGATTCCATCTGTACCAGGATATTTCACTGTCATTGTAGAGGGAAGTCTGGTATGTTTTTGCAGGTTGCCCCTATTGAAAATGTTAACAGTCTGTCCTTTCAGATTGTACTTTTTCCTACAATCCTGTCCAATGAATCATACCAGATCTAGTTATAGAGATGATGCTTCCATGTTTGCTAAAAATAAATACTAACCCTAAATTTTGGAACAAGATATTTGCTCTTTAAGAGCCAGATCCAAAAATCAGTGATAATTTTGTGGATGGGATCCTTAAATTAACATCCTTAGGTGAACAGGTTTTTTTTTATTAGCCTTATCTCTTAACACAATTTCTAACTTGACATTTTAAAATGATCCCTTAGCCAAATAGAAAAGTACTTCTGGTAAGTCAGCATATGGTAAAGAATATCCTAGAATCACTTCACAAATATGCCAAGCTTGTGTTCTGCAACTGTTGGGCAGGTTTTTTTCTCCTTCTCATTTTTTATGGGAAGAAAATCTGTTAATATGTGAAGATACTGAAAGATAAATTAAAAATCCAGTGAATTTAACCAGTGTATCATCATTTCTAAACATTAAGGACATCCCTGTGTTAAATAAATTATTGGCAATAAGATTACTCAGTATGCTAATTTCAGGGCGGAGGAATTTCATTTGTAGATGCTATTTTTTTGTTTTTGTAGCAGTGCAGGTCATACTGAAAGATTAACTTCCATCCTCCTGTGGATGCTTAAAACTTGTCTCCTTATGGTCAGCGAAAAAATATGGAGGTTTACCTTGTGAATTTTGTTCTTGTGTGCAAATTAATGAGCTGTTGTTGCTTCTGTTTATTCTGTGGGCTTAGCATTCATGTGAATGAGTTTGTATTTTTCTGTGCTGGCCTCAGGACTCTCATAAGAATTATATGATCTTTCTTGGAGGGGTGAAAATTTTAAATGCAGAAAATGTACTTGAATTATATCAAGAAGGAAGGGATCACATCGCTGACAGCCAGAATATGCCAGCCATTTTGAGAGCCAGAGAAACACACACACACACACACACACACACACACGGCAGAAGTGGTTGAGTTTTATAAAGACCGCAGTCTCTGTCATACTGGACACGTGCTTGACATGTGAATAGTAATCAGGAGTGCTGCACTAGCTCTGGGGCTTATTATTCATTCCTTTATTTAATTAGGATATCGTTTGATTTGTTAGTATCAACTATGTATGTTGGACTTCCCAGGTGATAGTGAGCTGTAGCCATGAATTAAAAGATGTCTTAAGAAAGAAACAGGTGAGGATATCTGTCATTCTCATTGTGTTTATTTGAGGTTTGAAAGACTGAGAGCCAAAATCAGGTGAGAAAACCTTTGCTTTATGTTCCAAAAAGATTTGGGCCATAATTTAAAATCCTTGGTTAGGGGAGGGGACAGGAGGGGGGAATACACAAAATGTGAGAAGATGTGTTTTCTCTATGGTTAAATTAGTAGAAATCCCTCCTATGTTTCAAGATGTGTTGTTGAATTACCTCATACCAGACAGCAAATAAACTGTACATCGTTATATATAGCAGCAGAAGATAGGCCAAACATTTGTGGGGGAAAAAGAAATTCTTCACACAAATTAAAGCAGGCATGTGAGAAATAGCTGTGCAACACTATCAGTAAAAGAGTCAAAGCTTTTGGAGTTACCATCTATCAGTTTTTGTGTATTAGACAGACAAAGAATGCACATAATAGAAAATAGTCATAATTTCAGTATAGGGTCTGGTCCATGCAAGTTTGTAGATTCTTTTCCATTCATAAAATGGGAGTGTGTAGCACAAAGTGTGATAATATTTTAAATTTTCTGAAAATACCGTAAAAGCATGAAATTCTCAGAATGGCTTTCTGAACTCCCGTAACAAAACTCTCTGGGCTTTATTGTAACTGAGGTGTAAAAAGCATAAAGAATTCTTTCCAAGACAGCATGTATCCCACCAATTATGCTAGGATCACAAGCAGTAATTTTAACAGACTCCAAGTGGCAGAATAAAATCTGATATCTGAAATTTGACCACCCCTGGATGCCTGCCCCTCTGCTGACACATTGCTGCCCCCGAGGCAGAGATGTCTGATTCAGTTCTGAATTGATTCCGAAACCATTGCCATTTTCAGCGACTATATTACAGTCAGTTGAAATTAAAATCTGTAAAGGTTAATAAACTTGGTTAAATGTGGTGTGGATTCAGGAGTATGCTGAGAACCAGATCAGATGTCCCTGCGTTGAAAGTGGGAATAACCATCAGAGAGAAAACTGGGGAAGGTGAGGATAGTAACAGCTTCAACTCTTACGTTTTAATCTGATGCTGGGTCTAACAGAGCTCTCCACCCTTTGTCTGAGACCTTAGACCAGCTACTGAAAGTCATGCTTTTAAACCAGTGTCTCAGTTCAGTGCATTCAGTGCAGGCAAATCTCTCTGAAGAGTGCTCATCATCTGAGGAACCACCCACATCTTCTGGAGTAACTCATTAAGAAATTTAAAGCCATCAGGTTTTCTCTCCAGTTAAGCAGATTTGAGCTGAAACTTGATGGTGAAAAAAAATGCATGTTTCAAATTAGATGAATGTATTAAGCATAAAATAATCAGAATGGGACATACAGAATGGAAATATGTAAAATTCTGAATGCGTTTTTGAAGCAGCTTAAGACTCAGAGAATAAAGACCAAACAATGTTGTTAATTTATGTTTCACCTTTATTCTCTGTAATTTAAGATCCGTGGACAAAAGAATTCCACAGACTGAAAGCATCAAAAAAGAGAAAAAGCAATAACATTCCCTTGTATTCAACAGCCTTCTGCACTGCCTGCAGAAGGACAGAATTGGTTCTTCAGTTAGTTCTAGGTGGGAATGTGTTCCTATCTCACATGCAGAACAAGATGCTTCAGGAGGCTTTTTCAGCTGGGATAGCTCTGATTCTGAGGCATGCCCACTTGTGCTTTGATGATCAATATGTGCAGTGCATCCCTGGGCATTGGGAGCTTATTCCACAGGGACTGGTGAGCAGCAGTCTTTCTCCTATGTGAATTAGCCCCAGCATTCTCAAGTTCTGAAACAAGTTTTGATCTGAGGGAGGATAGGACTGAGCCATTTCTTGAGTAGAGGTACAGGAAATCATGATGATTTGTGAATTTCCATAACTGGAATGCAGTGCTCTTTTTAAGGGATTGATGTGTGGGTCTTTCTGTGTGGAGTCAAAACAGCTTGTGTGTGCTCTTCTTGTTTACTCACATGTTTCTTGTGGATTCATTCACTTAACCTTAATAATGTGAGCAGGATTTGATTCTGTATTGCTTCTGTGTGTAATATAGAATGTAAATGCGTGTTCTAGGGCTGAACTAACACAGCTGCATTTTTAAAAGGAGCAATGCATTGTTCATACATTCTTTGCTTATTACTTATCAGGTTTACTAGAAAGCAGTACGAGGCTAAAACCTCATGAAGCTCAAAGCTACAGAAAGAAGGCATTGTGGGTTTCCTGGGTCTCCATTATTGTCACACTGGCTCTTGCAGTGGCTGCTTTCAGTGAGTATTGGGAATATTTTAAATCTTCACACCTCTTCATTTTTGTTTTTCTTTTGGTGTTGCAGAATTTCTTTCTTTGTGGAAGCTTTCTCATGTTTTTTTCTTTGCAACTGCTAAAGAGGTTTCTCTCTAGACTGCCTGTGTCTGCATGGTGCTTATAAATTAGTAAAACTGTTGGTTTTTTTCTGCAGAGTATAGGCTTGTTGAAGGTCAGAGAAAGAAACAGGAGATGTTGATTCCTGCTAGCATTTATATGTGTGGAACTGCTCATTTTGGAGAATAGTGTAAAAATCATTATGCAGTGGATTGCCTTTTATCAAAGAGGTCAAATATGAAAAGTCTTAATCTGTTTGGGATTTGTAGTGGGAATGCTATAATAAAGAACAGTGAATTGGGAAGGAGAAATATTTAATTTATCGGTTTTACACTGACAGACAACCTAAGACAATGCTAATCTGGAAGAGAAATTCCATTTTCTTTTTAGACCAGTGTTTCTCTACAAGTTTAATGACATTTTTCTAGTTTACCTTTAAACAAAGAATTTGAGTGGGAAAAAAAAAAATCCAAACTAAACCCAAACACCTTTTATATGGGAAAAATGAAATATGTTTCTTTTGTTTCAAAACAGGAAAAAAAGTGCAACGTTGTGTAAATATAAATGTTAGTTCAATGAAAATGTGCAAAATACAAGCTTTCTATCTTGGGCAATTAAGTAACACGTTAAAGACAAAGAGAAACACAGAATGTGGAACAAAATCTTTGCAGTGGCACATTCTCTGTTTTAGAGAGGGAAAAATCATAAGTGACTGAATTTATGCTTTAATACAAACAGAAGGAAAGTTCTGTCTCAGAAACATCAAAGGGGTCTCAAAACATCATTCTTAAGCTTGATAAAGACAGACTTGTATTATTTTTTCCTTTTTTTTTTTTTTTTTTTGGAATCACAGCAGCATGTCTTTTGTTATTCTAATCTGCATTGTATGACCTGCTGCTGGAAGTTGGTGTCAGCTCCCAGGAGAGGTGATTAAAATCTGACCAAATGGTCTCTGAAAACTCAACATATATTACTCAGAGCAATTTATATGGAAACACAGGTACAATGACTTGGTTCAGAAATAAGAAAAAAGAGGAGGAACACTTGAAAGCAGAGTCTGACACTGTGAAGAATTTCAATGTTACACAAGGCAGTGAAACAAGTTTCCATTTTGTTCTGCTTCATGGAAATACAGTGGTCTGTCTTTGCTACTGTAGCAACATAAAGGTAGATGCTACATTACAGAATAACTTTTGTGCCTATTATCACTACACTTTTAAGGAATCTTGGGTTATGGCTTAATTTTATTATTCATTTTTTATTGCAAGAATTAAGTGTAATATAGATAACTGTGTCTTTTAAAAGAATATTTAAAAACACTTTAAAAGATTATTTAGGCTAAATTCTCTTTTTCTTTCCTTTTTTTAGCACTCTGATAGTGTTTAGAGAAACAAACAACAGCAAATAATGTAGTCTGGATATACTGTGGCTGCATATTCAGCTGGAAGGGACAGGTACTGAACTGCTGAAATCAGGAGCAGACTAATTATAGGTTTTTGGAATATATCTTTCCCCATGGTTTGCTGAGGCAAAATTTATGAAGAATAAAAGAGGACTCAGCACACAGATATGTATTAAATCTGTATGGAATTTCTTAATAGGTAGTTAGCAGTTAACTTACATGCCACAAAAGCATTGCCAAGGCTTCTCATGTGTTTACTATAAAAAATTTTCTATCTTTGAGGAAAGTACAGTGACTTCTGGGATCACTTTGCTGTCCCCATGCAATTTCAGAAGTTCTGCTCATTTCATTGTCTCACACTGGCTGCTCTCTTCCTCAGAGCTGTCCTTTCAGAGGTTCCTCCAGCCAATCCATGGGTTGGGAGAGATGCCAGGTGACCAGAGTTTGCTGCCTGTTTGATATAAATGTCTAGTTGTCACTTTGGGGTATCTGACACTGTCAATTCTTTTCAAACAACTTCTATTTAAAGCATCCTCTTTCCATTTTACCTCCTGTCTGTAATGCTGAAGTGTCAGGAATACAGCCCTGATGTTCCATTTCAGTGGCAAAAGGGGACCTGGTTTGTAATTGTCAGGCTGCACTGACTATTCTCACTGCTCCTGGCTCCCCTACAAATTCCTCATTTAAATTTCTGTTTTATCCCCTTATAGGCTTCAAAATACTTTCTTGCAAATGTATCCTAGGCCAGGGAACTGATGGTATTTGATAACTGTAGTAAAAATACTCAGGAGAGTGATGCCCATGTGGAGAGTAAGGGAAGAGGTTCAGGAGCCTCCTTTTCCAGCCAGTTGTTTGTAAGTAGACTGCTTTCACTTTTTTATGGTCCATTCCCCATCCTTCCTTTCAAGGCTGATCTAGTTGCCTCCAACATTATATTTTCCCAACATTAGAGTAAGTTGGAATGTTTTTTCCTGACTGGTATGAGGTGTTTTCTTTTGGTGGGATTATGATGCTGCCCTAGCTGAACTCTGATCTTTCACTTGGTCATTTTGAAGGAGACTGAAGAATCTCATGTTGATCTGAATACATGAAAGTAGTTTCCTTATTAGGTGATGTTTATGGCAAATGAGGCTTGAGATCATGGAACCAGAGAATTTTAAGGTTGGAAAAGACCTCTAAGATCATCAGGTCTGACTGTTAACCCAGCACTGCCACATTCATGACTAAAGAGTGTCCCTAAATGCCACATTCACACGTTTTTTGAACACTTCCAGAGATGGTTCCACCACTTCCCTGTGCAGCCTTTTCCAGTGCCTGACCACCCTTTGAGAGAAAGCTGAACTAGGCTAGGCTGGGTGTGGAGCAGAATGACTGCTTAAGGGAAAATGAAGTTGTCACCTTTCACTCACTAATATTGACAAGCAGGACTTAGACCATGAAATCAGCTTTTCCACTTAGCTGGAAGAACAGATCTCTTACTGTCAAGCACTTAATAAACTTAATTTTACTGCAGTAAATTTTTCTGTGGTAACCACTGTGGTCTCATGGCTCTGAGAGCTGCTGCAGATGTTGATCTCCAGCATGAAATTGCACAAGGCCTCAGTAAAATCTCTGTAGACTTAAATGTGTGAGATCCTTGAGGTCAGTGGAGCCCCATGTATCATCTTTAGTGGCCGAAAATTTGGTGCTCTCAAAATATTCTGGTAGTGTTGTTTTGTGCAATACTTTCAAGATCAAATGTTAATCAATGCCTGGTCAATAAATTCATTTTGCTCTTCATTTCAGTGCTGCCTAAAGGATGCATACTTGTAGAATTCTCATCAAGAGTGGATTTACTTTGTTATAAACATATAGCAATAAACAGAGCCTGAGCATGATAAAAGTTATTAAAATGAACATTAAATTATTCCTTAGCACCCCAAGTAAGTGCCAGAATAATAATTCTAATATAATTATTTCTGAATTACAGTAATATAAGAAAAGAATTATAACAGAGAAAAGAATGATAACAGAATAAGAACTTTTTTTTGGCAGTGTATATCTGTGTAGTGTAGGGCTGCAGTAATTTCATAATAACAACCATTATTTCTTTCCATAGCTGCAGTGCTGTGTGTTCATACTGAGCCTGAGCTTAAGAATCATAATAAAGAACAGGTGGAATAGAACTCTGTGTTTTGAAACCCCTTATTCTTAGTTTCTTGACATTT
This sequence comes from Catharus ustulatus, assembly GCF_009819885.2. Taxonomy (NCBI): domain Eukaryota; kingdom Metazoa; phylum Chordata; class Aves; order Passeriformes; family Turdidae; genus Catharus; species Catharus ustulatus. The sequence goes on along the minus strand of NC_046227.1, from coordinate 32,842,064 downwards.
ATGTTGCTAAAACATAATTTTGAAAAATATACAAATACAGCTTCTGCTGTTGGAGTTCAGTTTGGGCTCAGGCAGCTAATCTCTGATAATATTGTCAAAGCAGAAAACAAGCTCGTTCTGTCTGGTATTTTTTGTCCAGTATAGACTTGTGATTCACAGAAAGCAGCATGCTCATTCATCTTCCTGATCATCCAAAATTGTTTCACTGTGAATGGAGGAGTCCTAGCAATACATCAAAACAATGTATAGCCCAAATTCTGCACTGAAGGCTTTCTTTGTAGTGGGGGACTGAGAGAAGATTCAGAATGTATGTGTTTGTAAATGTGAGCTTTGTGAAGGGCTGCAGCATGGCCAGGGCAGGTCTGCATCAGCTCTGCTCACTGGGGGAGTGACAGGGGCTGTTTGCAGGGTGCTGGGAAACAGCAGGCAGCTGGGTGCTCACATCTGTCCCCAGGGCTGCTCTGAGATCCCCCCTTTCAGCTCACCTCAGGCACAGCTGAGGTTCAGCTGTTCAGAAATAACTGCAGCAAAAAGTCACATCCTGCTTAGTGTTTAATCTGGTGTAGTAGGAGGTGCTGGTATTTTGAGAAGGTGAATTCCATTTATCTGGATCACATCTCAGGTGGAAACTCAGTAGGCAGAATTCTGTGAGTGGGAGCATTTTACAGGATTAGCTATTGGCCAATAGATAAGATATTAAATGTAAATGCAGACACTGACATTCTGATTTTATACAAAAAATTATTTATGTTTCAGAATGAATTGTTGAAAAATTATTTATCATAGTGAGTTTCCACATACTGAGAGGCATTTTGTATGAAATGCATACAAATTTCAGGATAGATTTTGTTTTCAGATTAATGCTTTATGCTAATTCAGATTCTAACAGTTATAAATGCCAAAAAAACTTAGAAGTTGTGTATCCAGGCCCACTTTTTTTCATTGGAATGATTACACTGAGCCATAAAGTCTCATATGTGTCAGTTATAGGACATGACTACTGGTTTTCCTCTTCTCTGGTGCATGCAAATAAAGTTACGAGGAACAAACACTGAGCAATTAAAGCTGCTGTCCTCTGGATAATCACATGTGGATGTTCTGATGTAATCAGACAACTGAGATGGGGAGTGACTATATTAATGTATTGATGAATACATCATTTTCTCTGGCCCATTCCTATTCATGCTTGAAAAATTAAATATATGTAGTTTTTTCACCATGTTTGCACAATGCTTAGTACACCCTGGGCACAGCTGGGAATCATAGTAACACCACTAATAAAAAATCTAGGGGAAGGTTCATAGTTCTGAGGCCCTTTAGATTGGATATTTAATTCTTTAAAGGTCACTAATTTCAGACAAATGATGGGTGATCAGCACTCAGGCTGGGGTTAGAGTGTCTCATTTGGGAACCTAAACAGAACTCTCCAGAATCACAGAAAATGTGGAAGGTCTTGGTCTTTGTGTTTTCTCTTCCAGGAATTATACAGAATTGCATCTCACTCTTAAATACCTGAGAAGAGGTTTTTTTTTAGATTTTTTTCCTTGAGTACAGCACATTACATTTATTCAGAAAGTTATATTTCAAGTCACAATTCTGTGCAAACACTTAAAACCTAATGAAGACTAAATACAGAGAATATAGCTCCTCTGTGATAGCAAGCAGATCCCTCACTTTGCATGTTTTTCAGGGTGTTTAATTATGTCAGATACAAAAAGACAGATGCTGCAGGGCTGTAACCTCACAGAAGCGTTAATGAAATACGGAACTGAAATTCCCAAGGTAGAGTTCTGATATTGGTGACTCTTGTGCTTCCCTGTCATCCTTGTTACAGCTGCACCACTGCAGGTGAAAATAGAGTTTGGTCCTAACCATGTTACACATAAAATCTAAAGGACAAAAAAATCCATTGCCTGTGCAGCACTGGCAGAAGACAGCCTTTTGTATAGGTCAGTCTGTACTTAGTAACGACAAAATGCAATTTTCATTCACTGAAAATGAAATGAGAGGCCAATGAAGCTCTGTCTATTTTTTTTTTTCAGTCATACAAAGCTCTAAGTGACTTTCTTGGGAGGAGAAAATAACATATGGATGTCAAGTTCAAGACTGATAGCTGTTGAGCAGAAGTGTGGGTCTAAAATCTGCAGTGCTTCACACTTCATGAAATCTTTTCCTTAGCTGGCAGGGAAAATGATGGTAGAAGTCTGTGAAATCTAGAACAGGCTAGATAATGATATAGTGTATTTGAACAGCAAACAATTTAAAAATTGTTGCTGTGGTGGAAGTTTGTTAAAACAGCAGAATTCATGTTTAAATGCTAACCTTTGAAACACACTAGTTTGTTGTATTTTTGCATTAGAAAATTTCAATTTAATAACTGCTTATGTTAAGTAGTTATCCTTATCTCATGAGAGAAAATCATCCCAAAGAATTCTGAAATTAAAACAGGGTGCTGCTGATGAGGCAAAACCAGCACTATAACACAACTTCATGAAGAGTGAGAAAGGTGCAAGTGCATTGTTTAGGCTGCTTAGTGAAATAATCACAGTCACAGCTCTTTCCTTTGTTGTTTTATTTTTCCTTTCCAAGGTTTTGTTGGGGTTTATTTTGTGTGGAAAAGATTGAAATGAGTCTATGCAACATTTAAACCAGTAAGAAAGGTAAAGTCTTTCAAATAAGTTGACATCTATGTTGTGTAACGTGGGTAATACATGTTATATTTAAATTATAGCAGGAGGTTTTACACACTTGAAATTTTGTCTTCAGTTTTGCCATCAGATCCCTACTTGGATTCTGTCAAAGGCAACTCTGTGTTTGGTGGTTCAGAGGTTCCAACAATGAGAATACAGTGGTGTAACAAGGTGCAATGTACAAATAAGTGTAAATAACTGTGTAATTATTATTAAGTAATTGCATGGATGTCATGGATCCTACTCCTATCCCTGAGAGAATTCTACTGTGCTGTTACAGACAAGTGTAGGTAAGGACTAATTTTTCTAATGGGAGAAGAATTGAACACTGAATGGGGAGGGTTTCAGGCAGGACACTTGGTGCTAACTGGCTGGTGTGGGAACAATGTGCCCTACAGCCATCCCTAGCTTGAAGTGGGTGAAAAATGTGTATCTTGACTGAAAGCAGATGGAAATAGTTAGGGGTGAAAAAAAAGTAGTATTAAGTTTATTGCATGTGATTGGTGTTAACTGTTATCCATAAAAAGCCTGCTTGAATTTTATGTATAAAATTGAAAAGAAATGATCCTCTAGCACAAGTCTCAATGGTTGCCCTTGCTGTATTTTCTGCATCGCACGGTAGGTGTACATCTGCCCTTTGAAGGACCATCCCTGCAGACTGAAAATCAAACGTATTTTCAATCAATTACTGCAGTATCAGTTCCACAAAGTAGAGCCTCAGCTGTTGCAGGCTTGTGAGAAGGCATGAACGGGTTAACAGATTTCTTTATGAGTGCCTGAAATACCAATAGAGTTTGGTTTTCATTGATCATTTCATATTTTCTCTGCTGTCCCAATTTAAAAATACACTTCTTTGCTTATTGGCAAAAGTGAACTTGTAATTGTTTGTATCTGGAGCTAAAAATCAATATTAATGACAGAAATATGTGTTTAATATTCGTTGGGTAGTTTCACTTTATTGTTTGAATTCTGTGAGTTTTTAAAGCACTACTGGATTCAAACTTAATGAGCAGCAGTGGAAGTAATGAAAATCAGTGCACAGCTTTCTTCTTAGGTTTTCTTCTGCCAGAAATTTTAAAATGTTCATGTTTTAAAACTTAATATGCAACAAAATATAATCTTGTACCTCAATTAACTTGTTTTTAATAACATTTGTAACTTTTGCCTTACTGGGGAGGTTGATAGTGCTTGGTGTTTCCTTTTTGACACTTATTTTGTGTGATTTTCCAGTAACACTGTTTGAGTTCCTTACATTGAAAGTAGAAATTTGTTAGATTTTCATACTTTCTCAGCACGGAGTATTATTTGTAAATGGCTCATTTTATTAAAACTGCACTGTAGGAGGACTTAGTAAAATAATCTCATCAATAATACATGTTCTTTGCCCTGCACTGGAGCTGCCAGCAGCTCCACACCTGGAAGCTGGATGTACAGCCATGGTTTGTGCTTGGTGAGAATTGGGAGCATCTGGGAGTTGAGGGGGATACACAGAGCAGTAGCAGAGAAAATAACGGAGAATGAGGTTGTGAGAAGAGGCAGCACCACCCCTGCTGAGGTCAATAACCCAGTGTGAGCTGAAGGACACTTTGGTTTCTGAAAATGCCACCAGCAAGAGCATGAACCTCGTGTCCTGGGCACTCCTACTGGTCTCAAGTCATGAGAAGGAGGCACGCTAAGGCTGTGTGAAAAACACAATTTGATAAATCTAAAGGTTGCAAAACGTTGATACATTGTACTAAACAGATGGTACAACCTGGTTGAATTAGTTTCCTTCAAATAAACATTATCACAATCTTTGGTAAAGACCGAAACAAAAAGTCCAGAAATTGGGGAAGACAAGATAACTTTTAATGGGCACCAACCTTCATTTGCAAAGCAGTCTTCTTCAGAAAAACCATAAAGAGTTCCTGTCTATCTCTTCTGACTTTCACGTCTGGCTTCCATTACTGTTCTTTTTCTCTCTGGATATTGCAGAAAAAGGGACAGAGAAGCTTATCTTCAGAGTTCAAAGAAGATTAGTCATGCTTAGTCAAAGAAGAATGACCAGAAATAACCAGCTGGTATTTTGCTAGACTGCAGAGGAAGTGGGATAGTCTGACAGATACCATAAAAATAGGTAGACAAGAGGCATCTGCCTTCCAGGAACTGTTGCAGGATAAGTGGCTTTTGGCACTTGCACCACAAGCTCTCCTTTCTGGAGAGATCTCTGAGCCATTTTTGTGCCAGGTGTGATGCTGAGAATGAGTAACATCTACTGCAGAACAGAATCTTTGGCTGAATCCTGAATGGAGTTTTCTCATCAGATATGAGGATTGTTTATCTTCTGTTATTAAAGATTTTGCTTCAAGGAACTGTTAAGTACAATGTATATTTTCAATATATCAAAGTGAAGAAAATATAGTGCGCTGTTCACAGATCACATTCTTTAGTGAAACATTTTAATGGCCAAAGAATGACAGTATTTCCCCAGGCTCTGAAAAGAAAAAATTTAGAAGAAAGATTATTGTTCAGTGGGAGATTGAATAGGATAGAAATGCAGCCTGCAGTGTCAGCTAGGATGCTTAGTTGGGAAAAAAAATGTAACTCCACACATTCCCATTCTGGTAGGGAACCACAGACAGGTTAAGGTAACTTCAGATGTTGATGTTAAATTCACATTTAGTGTGAGTTCAGGATTGCTAACAGCTCCATGGCAAGCACAGGGCAGAGCCAAGGACCCGGCATCAGAGCTGGCCAATGCCATGGAAGCCAGAGACAAACTGCTGGTGATTGCAGTGGTGGCAGATCACTTCCTAAAGCCATGGCTCAGGGGCTGTGAGAAAACTGCTCAACAGCTCGAGACAGCCTCTACAGCCCTGGTTTATGGGGATCAATTTGCATGTGTGCTGGAGCGTGCTGCCAGGAATGAGGAAGACAGATGTAAGGCATCAGTCTCAGCTTGTTGTGTAAAACAGGGCTGTGTGTATGCCCAGAGGATTATTGTGTACCTCCCAAATTGATAGAAATCACTGTTCTCTGACTTGCTGCTGAGGCTAACATATATCAGGCTATAATGTCTAACTATGTGGAACTAATGGTACCCAAAAGAGCCAATTCATCTGCTCATTTTTGTGGCACATTAAAAACTAACAGTAAACTGTGTCTCCTTTTCATTTAGCATGACTTGATATCCTTGTGTGTAATTGCCTGCAACAGGAAAAGGAAATATTGTTTAACAGTTCTCTCTAGTCATGAAAAAATAAGTCAGCAAATTAAATTATTAAAATTTTTAGTTAAAGAGGTAGAAATCATAGTTATGTGCCCTTTAGCATGTGAGTTCTGATTGTGGGAAACCCGTAGTTACTGCCTGTGAAAGTGTCAAAAAACCAAACCCACAAATGTCTGATACTGAGAAGTGGGCAGGAAAAGGATTCAAGTTTTGTATTTTGGGTCCTCCACTTGAGTAAACCCTACTCAAAGTGAAATTTCCTGTTAGTCTCCCACTAAGAGGTACTCATGGGGTTATTGTGTGTACATTTGCCTGCTGAGAAACATCTGGTGGATGAAAACAAGACCGTGATTTAAGGGATAATGTTGCAAGTGATGTTTAATGGCTTATGGAATCTTTAGACTTGAAATCACCTGAATACACTTAAGGTAATTTATAGGGAAAGATCTTTAGCTGAAGGCCATAGAGTTGTTGACTTCCATGGGTTCATTTCAATTTGAACCAAATAAGCATCAGTCCCTAAAGTGAATGGCAAATGACAGGATGAACTTGCAGTAGATGAGGTGTTTTCAGACTCTGTTTAGCATTTCCTTGGTGTTTTGGTAGTAAGTTGTTTCTCACTTTTGTGAGGAAATATTTGCTTAAGGCAATCTGTCTTGATTCTTACAAGCATTTTTAATCACTGGGGAAAAGAGGTGAATTAACAACAACGCAGATCCTGCTAGGTTCACAGAGCCTGGGCCAAGAATTTGCTCCAGGGACTGTTCTAATCCTGGGCATAGCCCAAGATTTTTCTGTGGCTTTGGGAAAATTATTTTACTGCCATAAGCTTGTTCTCCATCTGCACACATCAGGCTTTGATAAATGAAAAGGTAACTGATTCTTCTGCCAAAAATTGGAGTGTTTTACTGTACAGTAGCTGAGATGTTTACATTCAACCTAAGCCTTTCAGAGTGACAACATACTTTTGTATGTGCAGGTGTAGGAAGGCATTGCTGGCTGCTCCATCTCAGCATTGGACCTACTGATTTGTGGGATAATTTCCAGAATTTGTGGTCTACCTTGTGGAAGCTGTTTCAAAATCACAGAATTTCTAATTCTGTAATGTACTGAATGCATTTAGATGTGTTTGACTTCTTGTTACCTGTGCAGGGGTAACTCTATGGCTGAGTGATGTTTTGGGCTGGTGGGTTTTGAGGAATGTGGTGCTACTTCTGATGTATTTTGGTGGTGCAGTTAACCCAGTTACTGATGAGCTGGAATATTTGGAGACAGAGTGAGAGGGTTGGGCAGTTACATGGAGTGGTGGCTGTTGGTGGAACAGCTTCACTTTGTGCAGGGCCTCTCAAGGTCCCTGAAGTACTTAGGGGCTTGAATCTTATTTTTTTTTCTACTTTCTCTTTTTTTCTTCTCCCTTTTGTAGCTGGTAGAGAAATGTAAATGTTAATAAGATTGGTTTTCCAGTGCTGGCAAGTTTATATTTGTTCTTTCTTTGAGTAACCCTTTTCATTGCTCAGGTAGATGCTGTCAAATGAGTACAATTGAGAAATAAAAAGGACAGGAGAATTCTAGGAAATAACCTACATTGAGTCCTAAGTGCATGAAGTTCTTGAGATCAAGGAGAAAATCTTTACAGAGGATGGCAGTTTAAAAAATTAAAAAATATCTTTGAGCAGCAAGTAAGATGTCTTTAACTTTTGACAGTTGTCTGGAACACATCAGTGAGGCCTTGGCTCTTAAGGAAGAACCTAGTTTGCCCTGTATCTGTTTGACCTGATATTCAGTGTAACTTTTTATGTTTGATGTTATTTTTTGCAGGGCTATGCTAGGTTTGTTGCATGTACTTTTTCTCTTTTTGGAAAAAACTGAGCTGGAGGTTTTTGTAACAAATCTCAGCAGTCCAGACTTCAAAGTAAGGTTTGAAAGCTGTATAAAAAATATAAAAAGTGCAGTTGGATTCCCTGAGGTTACCAATTTTTTTTTTTTTTTAATTTTACTGAGAGTTGAACAGATATTTGAGGTTTGGCTGGCTCAGGTGTGTCAGTCTAAAATGAGGTGAGTTACATTAGTCACAGAATATATAGACAGATAGGTCACTGCATTTACTACTCTGTAAGAGTCTGCTGGTAATTTGTAACTGAACTGTGAATATTTTTCAGGGCATGACACAGGGAACTGAAATGGGTACCTAATGGATCAGATTAGGTACAGCAGGTATGTCCCTGGAGATTGCTGTGCTGTTGGAGGATGTGTCCCTACCCCTTGTAGCTGAAAAAATAAGCAAAAATCCATTTATGAAGGCTAAGGAAGTGTGCCAACATGAACACTGTCAAGCAGAATGGTGTCCCTGATGGTTTTCTTAGGTAACTGGAAGTTTGTATTCCCCTATTATAGAATGGAGAAGACAGTCTTTCCATGTTGTCTTGGAACCATAATAAACAGCTTTCTGCATATGAACTTTCCCTTTATATCTCCCCCTGGTGTGTTTAGAGTTCACTGTGAAATAAATGCTGCTCTGCAGTGACTCTGAGGCACACTGGAGTTTAGTGAGTTGGTGATTTGTTACCCTGGCTGGGTACTCTGCACATTTTCTGCATAGGCTTCCTGCTGCATTGCAGGTTTCTGCTGAGCAGTAGAATACCTTGCTATATTTTGCTTTTGCAAAAAAACAAGTCAAAATTATAAGCTAACTTCTGTAGTAGAGGACAAAAGGTTTGCTAAGTATGGTATGACTTAGATAACATAAAAAAGCACCCCAAATGCTGGATTAAGTTTGTTTAAAAATTAGGGTAGATGGTGTTTATTACTGATGAAATAAATTTTTCATGACCAAATGCACATCACTTGTTTAAAGGACGTGTTCCTGTGATGCTGTGTTCTTTTCTGAGCCTGTTATACCTTTATTCTAGTACCTAGCATGGAGAGGAACTTCAGGTGGATGGTTTGAGGAGGAACTACTAAAGGATTGTTGTCTTGCCTTATCTTTACAGCTGCTGCAGCCTTGTATGGCATTTGAGGATGTGGATGGGAAGTAGGGAAGGAATACAGAGAAGTTCTGAGGAACAGAGGATTATGTGCTAACAGTGCATCTGTTGGGTCTACAGGTTAATCCTGGGAAGGTTTCAGTGCCCTGTGTGCCACAAAATCCTGTTGTCCAATCTTTGAAACAGACTTTGTGCAAAGAGCTGCTTTCAGTCCCAGCGTCTTTGTTATTCTCACGTGCACTGGCAAAGCTCAGTGTTCCTAGAATGAGGAGAAACCAAAGAGATTTTTAATCATCATATGGGCAGATGACTTGGGTGCTTTTAGAGGTGGGAGTTATTTTGATGCTTGCTTTGCCTTTGTGCATTCTTGGTTTTAATGTGCTGTTGTATGGAGGTGAGTACAATGAACCTTTCCTTCCATGGCAGTCTTAAAAATGTAGCTGGGCCTGAGGATTCAGTGACTTTCATGTATTTGAAGAAAGCAGACATACTCTCAGCTGGAAAGAAGGGGGGCAATCCAGTGATGTCAGTGTTAAACACAAGTGGAGACAGACTCTTAAGCAGATCATCCAGGGTAAAACCCATCAAACCTGGCAGCAGAACACAAAAAGGGAGGTGATGTTCCACCACCCTGCCCTACATGGCAGAGGACACGTGGCAAAACAGATTGCACAACTGGGTTGCAAAGAAGCTGCAGGACTAACAAATTGGTTTGGAAATCTCACACAAATGTATAAACATAAGCATGCAGATTCTGTGGTTTAAAGCAAGGGCACAAACTATGGGTCTGGGTAAGTACTTTGTAATGAGAAATTACTTTGAGGGGATGAAGTGCTTCTAAAAGCATCTTCTCAGTTGCAGACCAGCTAAAAGCTCTCAGGAGAGCTGAGGCTGCAGAGGGACAAGGGTTATAAAACCAGGCTTGCACTCTTGTGCACTACATTCAGTTCCTTCTGCTTGGCACAGGGTGCAAGGGGGCTTATGGCAAATACAATGCTGGTTTTATTCAGGAGTGTCTTACACAGTCAGTGTTTGAAACACTCAGAAATCTTTGGAGAAAATACACATTTGAAGGGAAAGAATTGAGATTTCTGGAGCTTCTGGTATTCAATTCTGTTTTGTTTGTTTTAATTTCTCATACCAGTATAAGTAGGTTATTCAAGAGCAGTAGAGGTCACATGAGGAGCTGACCTTTGCTTGTAAATGAATGCATTTAACTGTCATTCAGGTGATACATTTTACTGCTAGTTTAAGAAATGAAATTACTACCTGTCCCTTACAGGCAATTTGACAATTACAAAGCAGTTTCAATCCAAGAAGCAGCAGATTTGATCTTTAGTTTGAATGTGTCCCTCTCTGGGGTCCAATTAGGAAGGCATGGAAATGGTGTGCTTCTCCTTTCCTGGAGGCCTGGGCTTCACATTTCCTGGCAGATAGAACTGCTAAAAATATTAGTTACTACACAGTGCAAAGACACCTTTTAGACCTAAACATTTACAATCTGTTTCCTCAGCTCTGGCTTTCTGTGTGTGTACACAATGATTTCATTAGCTTAGGTAAGATGCAGGGAAGTTAATAAAATATATCCCATTAATGATGCTGTGTAGCTCCCCTGCTCCAGGACTGTATCTGCCTTGATTTCACTTCTGTAACTTCAATCAGAATTGATTTTTGCCTTTGTGTGCTGCTGTGTCTGTCTTGTGATGCTGATGAAATTAAGATAAGGAATGTCAAGGCCCTGGGTCGAGAAGATGTTGATAAAGGGGTTCTGTTTGGGAGATATTTGGTATTCATTATCTTCACTGCAATCAATAGAAATCCTTTGACCTAGGACAACATCAATAGCTGGGAAGAATCTGACATACAAAAAAGTGCATGTAAAAAAAGTGCATGGCTTTAGGAAAATCTGAATTCAGTTTCCAATTCTGTTGCTGGTAGGGCATTTAACTTTTCTGTTACCATTTAGATTTTGAGGGCTGCACTTGGTTTTAGTAATCCTGGTTTAGGATGAAGAATTAGAAATTAAATAGAAATTAGAATTTTAAATCACTGATGTAATTTGTTTTGTTTTCATTGAGATTATTCACATTGTGTTCCCGAGCCTGAGTAAGATCCATGATCTTGAGCTTTGAGATTTTCAGGAAAGAATGTATTTTTCTAAGTGTTGATATAGTAGAATATGGTACAGAATTCCTCCAGTTTTAAGCAGAAATGACTGTGCTAGATAATTATGGAAAGCAAAGAAATTCAAAAGAAGGTACATAGGATCTTGAAGGAGATTTAGAAGCAATTACAGGTAGTTTTGTTGAATTTCCTCCTTTTAGCCTCATCTGTTAAAAAAACCCCAAATATATTGTTCAGAGTTCCAGTAGATAGGTACAAACCCCTGGTCTCAGAGGTTTTGTAGGATCTTTCCTCTTTCTTCAATAGGTTCAGAATGCAATTTGCTAACAGTATTAATGATTGCAAGGAATTTTGGTTTTCCCCATTAGAAAACATTCCCCTTGGCTCAGATGGCCCTTCTGGAATGCTTTCTGCCTTTGACTGCTATGATGAAATCCCCAAGGTGAATATAGTTTTCTGTATGTGAGACATTTGTTAATCTTGCTGTGTTCATTTCCACTGGTGGTCAGCTCCAAGTGGAAGAACCAAACCTAATCCTTAATGTCCCACTATTTTCAGGGATGTGGTAACCCTGATTTTCTTCTTACTCCACACAAACTTTTGTCTATTTGACAGATGGAATAGGGAAGTTTGGCCATTGAGGGTTATTAATCTCAAATTTTCATTCAGCACCTTTGGCAAGGGCTGCCCTGCTCTGTGTTTGATTTCCAGCAGCTGTGGTCCTGAGTCATGGAGAGCTCACACTCAGTGTTTGCCTCCAGTGCCGTGCCCACTTCCACAGACACTGGGGAGGGATGCAGAACATCCTGTTACTTTGCTGTTTTGTGAAATGGTGATTAAATCTGAGCTGCTTTAGAAAATAACAAAGTGATTCATAACACTGCACAGAGCACATGTTGAATTTGGAGATTAGTGAAAATAGTAGGGATGGCTGCTTCGAGCAACTATCGAGTTTCTGATTCAAAATTTGACAATTTCTTGACTTTCTTCCCTGATTTGTTTGGATTATAGAAAGAGAGAAAACAACTGAACCTGGAGACACAAATTTTTTATGCCTTTCCGTACTTTTTCATCAAATGAAACCATTTTTCAAATAGAAAAGTTTATTAGCTTTTAAATTAAAAAAAAAATATTGTGAAGATAGATGATTTATCAAACAGATCAAGAATATTAGGTCACCTGCTCACTGCAGAGGTAGTGATGCAATATTTCAGATATTTCATGATACAGGACTGTCTTGCTGATGTAGTTCATATGGTTAATAACTCTTTAGCAAGAGTTAGGTCAGCCTTGAATGTAGTAGACCTCAAGGAAATATGTTCGAATGGTTTTCAGTCCTTAGCGACTGAAAGGCTTGTCATGTTAAAAAATTAAATTAGGCTCTCCAGAAGTACTTGAGAAAGCAATTGTTTTGTAATTGAGGTTTAAGAAAGGTTGGAGAGGGGGAAGCAGTGTTATTCTGGAAAAGCACATTACCCTAAATGCTGTTTGTTGAGCAAGAGAGAGATTGAGGGTCCTAAGAAAGACAGAAATTGTGTTTGCCTGCACAACCCCTGAACTAGTAAACAAGTAGCTCCTGCTCCTCTCCTCCAGATGGAGAGAAGGAGAACACAAGATGCAGCCCAAATTCCAATTTTCTGTTGAGGTGCTACTGACTCTTTAAAGAAGATGAATACAAGCTCAGGTCTGGAGGACATGGTGGGTGTTGGGATACAAATCAGTGGGTAATTTGTCCCCTCTGATACTACTTCTCTTTAATTTTACCTTTATCTTCTGAAAAATAGGGGAAGTTTTTTATTTTCTGAATAAAAAGTCTTTAGATTAAAAACTCTAATAAAATTATATTACATGCTTAGTAATAAAGATACTAATTTAGAAGTGATACAATTTTAAAGAAGGGCATATTCCCTTTCTCTTCCTCCTTTTTTCCCCCTGTACTTGTTGGTTTTGTGTTTGTTTCTTTTTTTTTCAAGTGCCCACTTGTATTGGATCTCAAGTTATGCTTTGTTCAAGAGCTTAAACAGTACATTTCAGACCAATCTGATCACTGAAAATTATATTTTTTATTACATTTTCATCATTCTTTGGTGAAGTATGTGGTCTTGGTTATATATACAATGATTATTGACTTCAGGGGCTGTTCTTAGGCTGTTACCTGCTTTAAATAAGATGAACATTGATATCCTTGCTGTGTGATGCCAAGAGCATTTTAACCAGCTCCTCTTTGTTTCTGTGGTTTCCCTGGCTGTAACTCTGCTGTTGTTTTGATCATGTCTCGAAAGTGCATATTCAGATCCCAAATCTGTACTGTGTTGCTGTATTTTATGTTTCTGGTTCATTATTCATCACTAAATTCCTGTGAATTGGATCATGTTTACTATTCCATGCCACTGGGAAGGTTACACTGAAGAAGAATAATTTGAATACTGATTTTAGAAGCCTAATTTTGACTCTTAGTATCTCAGATCACCTCTTTGAACATTCTCCCAGTGGATAGTTTTGCATTACATGAAGTATTCTTGAAATGTTGGAGGAGTTGTTTTTTCCGTATCTTTTTCATTTTAAGGGAAATTTGTCTGCAATATTTTCAGAATTATATTTATGCTTACTAATGCTTAAGGACTCATAGAACAGGGCACTGGCTTTACATCAGGTTTGTTGTTTTCAAGATCTAACCCATTAGCCACTTGGGATTTCAGATTTAATTGTGTTTGTCATGGTGTGCCCTGTGTTAACAGGCAGCTTTTGAAACTTATCAAGTTAGGGATGAAGTCGATGAAGTTGTGAAGTTTGAGTCAATTCTCTGTCAGCATTCAGAATTTAGGAGGAAGCTCATGAGTGCTGATGCCTGGGTTGGTTAACATTGCTTGTGAGAGTGTTTTTATAACAAATATCTTTGCAAAACACAATGTTGGTTGAAGCACGTTTCACTAGGAAGAGAAAATGAAGAAATGGTTGTTCAGCTGAGAAGAGTATTAATGAATTACTGACAAACATTTATGTATTGTTGGCTTCTGACCTGCAGGCTGACTTGGGCATGTGCTGGGTTTCCATGTGTAACAACTCTGTAATTATCAGAGACAGAGCAGAGCATGGTGATAGTCCTCATGGGTACTTCCAGTAATAAATATAATTGAGTTCACTGAATAACAGTCCTAAATGTGCATTGATTTTTGAAAACAGAAAGAAATAGCAAAATGATTTCCAATTAAATATTTATTTTATTAGTGCAGGAGTTCAGGAGGAATCTTAGAAATTTACCACTATGCTTTGAAGCAATCTACTGGGGGAAATTGTAATTTTAAAAATTGCACCACGAGTTAAATTTATACCAACTCAAAAGACCAAACTGTTTTAACAAGCTCTGTGCTGTATAAATGAATAGATTAAAGCTGTGTTTGTGTCAGAACCTGAAGGTGCTACCACTGTGGAGTTCTACTCCAGCAGCTTTCACACGTCACATGGCAGCTGGGGAGGATGCTTTGCTATTAAATCAGCAAGGCTATCAAAGAAAGGGCCTCTGAGGTGTCTGATCTGTTTCATCTGATAATTAAATGGGAATTATGCAGTCAGCCATTCTAGTGTAAAAGTTTGTTTAAGGCAGTGTTAGAAATGAAGATCTTGTGGAGAGATAGAGACTTTTTAGGGGGTATACTGTACTTTTTTGTTCCCTAAAATTGTGTCTATCAATAAAAAGTGTTCATGGACCTAGAATAACAAAGGGCACTGAAAGGAATATCCACAAAAAGATGCTAGAAAATGAAATTTAATAATTCCATCCTTTAAAGCATCTTGTTGCTTTAAATGGGAAATGATTTTTTAACTACATCAAAAGCCTACTGTGGAGTTCCACACCAAGAGAAGTACATGAAACATCTTTCCTGCATAAATGTTGGAACTAGGAGATCTAATGTGCAAGGACTGAAAGCTCTCCTCACTGAAAAATATTTTATAACCTTGATACTAAGTGTATGCTGTGTAAAATCTATATATCCAAGAATAGACCCTATTTCCCCTCCTGCCATATGAGAATGTTTCCCTCTATAGTGAATTTCCCAGATGCATTATTTTTATTGAATAGTTTTGTTAGCCCAAGTTTTCCATAGCTTTTCCTAATGCTGACTTTTTATCATCATCATCTATATATATGTATGAAGTCCAATTAAATATTGGAATGGTTGCACTGTGAACTTCACTATTGACTTCATAGCATGAGCTTTTCTGGTTCTGATTTTGCAAGTTGAAAACATTTGGAGGAACTGGAAAATCTCACTTATATTTTTGGTAGCTAATATTTTACCTAAGGGGAACAGCTCTTTCCAACTTATGCAGTGATTATTTCTAATCCTGGAGTAGTGCCTTCTGATGTCTTAGCATTTGGAAGTACAAGTGATACTTGATATAAATTATTCAGTGTTCTTGAAATATCATTTATAACATAATACAGTATAGTCTTACTGGTGGCTGCAAGATGTACTCAGCCTATGGGCTTATTTTGTGCAGACCTGGACTAAAAGGACTGAAGAGAGCAATGAAACAGTAAATGAGATAGGAAGAGGTGCTTCCTTGGAGCAGTTCTTTGGTTTCCTGGTAATTTTATCCTTTGAACCTTCACCATTCACTCTTAAAACGGTGGCCCCTCCCTGAGCTGGGTGGCTGTGTCTGATCTGAACTGAGCACCTCACCTTGCAAAGGAGAAGGTTCAAAGCTTCACTGGGGGAAAGAAGCTTTCTTAGTGGATCTATGGAGCTGATCACATGCTGATTTAGATTTGCAATCAAATGCATTTCAGCTCTTTACATGTATTTGCTTCTGAAGGTCTCACAGTACAGGCACAGGAAGAGGTGTTAGGCTCATTTTCTGTGTCTCCAAGGAGTCTTGCAGTAGTTTAGTTTCAAGGGTCTGCAAAGCCAACACTGCATCTCCACACATGTCTTCAGCAAACCCCAGAAATCAGTGACAGTATCTATAGTTCTTCCTTTTACAGAATAATGTTCTGCTTTGAAGAGAGGAAACTCTGCAAGTTATTGATCAGTGTTTGTGCCATTTCTGAAGTAGTTCTGAATTAAAACTTAAGCAATGGACTTGGATGTTTTATATAATCAATCTGGCATGAGGAATCTGAGTAAACCTTTCAGCATTTGCTCTTCTAATGCATTTACAAATTTATAAATCTGATGGAGTTGCATAGGCAGTCCTTAGACTTTTCGGATACAATTTAAGGATCACAACCATCAGAGAACTTTTGATAGCTGGGCTTGATACATTTTGCTGATGGGATAGTACATGTATATTGAATTGCCCTATTATCATTAGTGGGTTCTGCAGAGCAAGACAAGATCCACAAATACAAATCATAAATATGTCAATAGAATCACTTAAGTGAGGCTCATTTAACCTTGTTTAATAGAGAAGAATCTCTTACAAAGTGTTATGGGATATTTCATTTATGGTTTGGTACTTTGTTTTTCTTGGAAGAGGCTGCTCTTTGGACGCATAAACACATTTTCTGCCATAAAAATGTTTAAAGCTTATAGTTGGACATCATTCTTTGCTAACTCTCAAGTGGCAGAGGTTAGCAGACAGGGCTTTACTTGAACAGCATGCAGCATGGTTAACTGGGTTTAGGACACCACACCAACAGAAACCTAGAGGATTTTCTGTCCCTCACTTCCCTCACCATCCCTATCTCAATTTCAGCATCCTTTGTGGTAATCATGAGTGTCCTGGCTTAGCCAAAATTCACTGTAGGACTTGGTAACACACTCCATCTACTAATGTCTTCTGAAAGCAGAGAATAGAGATGTCTCTCCCCAGCAGAAGATGGATTTTGTAATCCACTGCCTTTCCTCCCTCCTGCCAAGCATTTTCTTTTTGACCAGGGTGGTTCTCTGTGAACCATGAAGGTGTGCACTTCATCTGCTTAGAGTTGTCAGGGCTGTGACACAAAATGGCATTTTGCTGTCTGTGGCTTAGCAGAAGCTTCCTTTTAGCTTTTTATTTAGCGGTTTACCCTAATGTTATTTTAAGTGGTGTATTTTTAATTTGGCACACCTGAACGATCAATATCATTAAAATGCATTTTACAGAGATGTTATTTAGTGATTTATTCAAAAGATGCAGGGCATGGGCAGGAGATAATTGTCCCTTGCCCATATAAAACTCATATTCTAAGCACCAAGTCTAATGACAATAAGAAATCCCTGAGTTTGTAGTTGTAGCTATTAATCTTTCTTAATGAATGTAGGGGGTTTTATACCTTAGATATGCAAAAACTGTTTTCAGATGGGAAGATTCTGAATTATTCATGTTCCAGTCATGCATCAACACATATGTGTCCCTTGAGAAACCAGTGCTCTGTATTCTACTGTTTGTTGTTTTTGGGCTGGTTTTGTCAGTATGTTGTGGGGAGACTGGCAATTAGTAAAGCAGTGTAACAGAAAACTGCTCTCATAATGGCAGACACAGAAAAGAGAAGTAATTTGACCCACTGGAGAGGATTATGTTTAAAATGTATTTGAATTTTATTTTTTTTCCTACTTATTTTTTATCTCCCTGCTAATTTCATTCTTATTATCTTTTAAATAAAATCAGCAGTAATAGGATTACAGATCCATTGAAATCCACCTCTGCAGACTGCACATGATGGCTGTTGCTATGCAAAAGTGATGTTGCCTCAAACTGAGAAGATTCCAAAGATTCTTGGTGGTACATTGAACTTAAAAATCACTTTTCCCAGTGATAACTCCTTCAAAGATTAATTTTTTTATTTATTAGACTATGGGCTCTACCCCAAACATTGCAAAGTACTCTATAAATAGGGCACAGAAATACAAATACCTTTAAGTAGTAGTTTGCATGCATAATGATTTCCAGCAATCCAATGATAACCTGGATTTCTGTGTGTATTTGGAGAGCACAGCTGCTCTGACTGGTAATGCTGTCTGCCCTGCAGCTCTCCCTCTGTTTTGTGGCCCACCAAGGAATTGTTATTTGGGGACATACAAAATTATTTAGGGTAATTAGTTAGGCAATAGTGACTTCTGGGTTTCTTCCAGCAGTGACACTTCATTTGAATGCTGGTTTCAGGGGCAAGCTGCTCTGGTAACATGGATTAAATCAAACAGGGATCAAAGTGGTTCACTGATTTATTGATTGCATGTAATTAGCTGGCAATCAGTAAATTGCACATTAAGGATCAATGCCAGAGGTGCAGTGGATAAACCACAGCATTAAACACTTGAAAAATGTCTATTGCAACATTGAACTCCCAAGTACTCCTGTGTACCTAACCCTACCCTCCCCAAGGTTATATGTACACCCCCATCCCTACTTTACAGAAATAAAGTTTGGATCCTTCCCTGGGCACATGTGGGTGCTCTGTGTGTCCTCCAAGGCACATCCTCAGCACGCCTTGAGGTCTGTGTGGGTTCTGGGTCCTGCCTGTGCTGTTCCTGGTGCTGTCCCATGGCTTGGAGAGCTGGCAAGGAGGCAGGGCTGCAGTGCTGCTCCAGGCAGTGCCAGGCACTCCTTGGATTACAGCCCTTCCCATGCTCTTTCTTACTGTTCTTACAAATGCTTATGTTTCTTTGTTTCAAAACTTTCTTCATTCTTCCCCTCATTTAATTCTCTTTAGCACAGCCAGTTTTGGGCACACACTTTGTTTCTGTCTTCTCACCATTCCTGTAGGGATTACTTGAATGCTGACATTTTGTTCTCATAGACAGGGAATACTGAATGTTCACCCACTTTCAAGTAAGAGTTTCAAAGACAGATGGATGTTTCTTATTCTCTCTGTTATGAAATCATAAAGGCAGACCAAAACTTATAGAGCTGATCGGGCCCTGCAGGAATTGTTGCTTGGCATTTTGTGTCATTTCTCTCTGAAGTCACAGAATCAGGCAGTAGCAAAGCTGGAAATGGAACCCCAGAGTTCAGACTGCCAAGTCCTGGCCTACAAACTGGAGACGTCTTTGCCTTCTTGCCCTGGAATTCCTGCCTACTCCAGCCTGCTCAAGTTTTTCTGAAGTTCAAGATAAATATATAAGTTATGATGATAATTGGTATTATATCTGTCTCTTATTTGCATTAAAGTCTCCAAGCAGTTTTTTTCCTTTCAGAAATAGTTTAAAGTTCAATAGGTTTCATGTGGATATCTATATGATGAGGAATTTGCAAAAATCTGATTGTAAAAAAAGATTGTTGGATTTTGATTCTTTGTGCTGAAGAGTAAGAATTACAGCCTTCAGCATTTCTGGAAACCTTGGAAGGTGTGAGTGTTGGCTTAGCTAAAGAGCTGAGTAATTCACTCAGAAAACAGTGAACAGTCTGCAGAGTGGTTTTTTTTTTTATTCCCTCTGAGCTCTGCCAATGTATGTTATGGAAAAATGGCTAAATGAGGAAACTCATGAAAACATTTCCTCAATTCACACTTCCCACTCAACTGACAGTTCAAAAACTGAGTCAGAAGGGCTAAGAATTGCTCAAAAGTACTGTTGGAATTTGGCAAGGACTTTGGAGCTAAGATTTTATCTCCAATTTGTAGTAAGATAGCTACTGCTGTCATCAGCTGCCATAAGTTTTGACCAGTAAAAGTGCTTCACTGAAGATTAATGGTTCCAATTAAATTATTTTTTCTTGCCTCTTATTCAGATTTTTGATATTGGGACTCCTTTGAGGCTCTGTTTTGGCAGAGGAATAGCAAAGGGCTGTTGTGTCACATTCAGCTCCTGTACTTGCTATGTGTTTTATTAGATTGTGTTTAACTGCCCTGTCCATGGCTGCAGTTAACTGAAGAATTGAACTACTGGTGGATTGCCCCTGTAATGGTAAAACAAAGTGTCAGTGCTGTGAGAACCAGGGGGCAGTTTTACTTCAAGGCTCAAGGGTTTTGTAGGGTGATGTCTGCCTGACACACCATTCCCTAGAGCAGAACAGCCACTGTGGGTTCTGGGGGTCGGCTCCTGCTTGACCAACCTGATCTTCTACAACAAAGCCCACTTAGTAAATGGGGGAAAAGCTGGGAATGTCTGTACCTGGACTTTAATAAAGACACCATCTCCCACAGTATTGTCCTGGAGAAACTGGCTGCTCATGGCTTGGACTGGTGCAGTTTGCTGGGTAAAACCCTGTCTGACATCCAGGGAGTGGTGGTGACTGGAGTTACATCCAGCTGGGGCTGCCACCAGCGGTGCTTCCCAGGGCACTGCTTTAACTTTTTACCTTTATTGATGATGTGGACAAGGGGATTGAGGGCACTCTCAGCAAGTTCACAGACAACATCCAACTGGGCAGGAGTGTGGGTCTGCTGAGGGCATGAGGGCTCTGCAGGGGGAGCTGGACAGGCTGCATCAAAGGGCTGGTTGTGTGAGGTTCATATGGGATCATGGGAATTAGGTACACTGGAGGGAAGAAAGGGCACCATATTCATACAGCTTTGGTTATTGTTCTTTTTGCCTTCTTCATTGATAAATCCAAGGTTTGCTGGATTATATTCTTAGAATGTCACACTGGGTGGAAGGGGAGAGCTTGAGAAAAATGGTAGTTTCAGAATAAACAGCAATATTATATATATTACTTACCTTTCTTTATTTGAATTTTTAAAATTTAGTTCCATTCTACACAAACAGAACTGTCTCAGTGCATGTGCTTGAGCTTAATTGAAACTGCTTCGTGGTTGAAATCTGAATTTATATTCAGCCCAATTTTGTTAGCCATCTCCAGGATGATTTTAGACTGCAAGTTGTTAAATCCTGTAAAGGTCTGTGTGTGACTCTCCAATAGGAGCAGAAAAAAAGTAAGTTTCTAGGAATTTGGTGTGTGCAGAAGTATTTTCAGCAGCAAATCTGATACTACACTCTACCAGAGCAGGATGAGTTTTGTACCTGTGTAGAAATTTTACTGTGGTCTTTGTGACTGTTTTTTCCTTTAAAGTGTAAAATAGAATCTCGTCTGTTTGACCATACATGGTTGTTCTTTTTGTTTGTTTAAACAGAACTGGCATAATATAAGTGTAGAATTTTAATTCTAAATTCTATATAACTTAGCTTTGATTTGAGCAACCTCTTACTCTATATTACAGTTTTATGTTTTGCTTTTGGGAAACGACTGACTTCAAAATTACAGTGGTTCTAAACCCACTGGGACATCCAGTATTTATGTGTAGATTTTAATGAGTCTTCAAAAAAACCCTCTACCTTTAAGATGAGTATTTAATATACTTTAGAAAGTTGTGCATTGCAGTAGACTATAGTGGCATGACTGGTGTTACTAAGTGCATCTGTTTTGCTCACTAACAGATATAAATACAAATTATTTTTGTTGTTGTCATTAATATTTATGTTTCAGGGTCTGCATATGTAATAGGAATTCTGCTGGAAAATGAAGTCTGTTCCAGGCTGCTTATTATACATATGAAGCTTTGTACCCGTTGTTTTATTCCAGTTATTTTAAAAATAGAAATCAAACAGATTTCTTTTTTCCCTAATATGCATATTGGATCTGTTACAAGGACTTTTAGACTGCAGACAACTAAAGAACATAAGACTGGAGTACCTTTTATTTCATTATTTTAACTTCAAAACTTAAGTGCCTTACTTCTTTATAAAAACAATCCCTCAAGGATGTATAGGCAGTTCTGTGAGGTGAACATTTAATCCAGATGTTTCTAAAGTGTTCTAAGAAAGCCATCAACCCTTGTTGAGCAGTTTGTACATGCTTTTCTTTTCATTCTGCCAAACCAAAAAATCTTCTCGTTATCTCAGCAGGAGTATGATATGTACAAGGGAAGTAATATGCATTTTCTTGAGTTTACTCAATCTACAGTAACTCTAAACTTTGGCTAATTACACCAGAAATGTAACATAGGAGGTATTTATGAATCTATTATAATTATGAATTTATTCATTGTTATTTATGAATCTAAGGATTTAACCTTTCCTTTAAGGGAAACTTTTCAATGCTTGACTTTCTGTGAAGGTCTGTCTTGACTTCAGTGCCCTAAATCCAAATCCAGTAAGTGCTTGGAGTCTATTGAACTTGGATGATGTCTTTGTTAGGGCTTTTGTGGCTCTGGAGTTGCTGGCAGGATGTTTCCATGCTGCTGAAACTTCAAACACACTTGGCTGTGTCTGCTGCTGTCCAACGTGCTGCAAATGTTTGACTCAGCAGCAAACAGGGCTGTGCTCTGCAGTGCCAGCATTGATCCATCCTTTCTCTGGAGAGCTGCCTGAGGTATCATTTTGCTGCTCTCAGTTGCATCAAGTCATGTTTCCTGCACATTGCTGCTGAGATTTTGGGTGTGGGAGATGCTGGAACAGACCTGGCATTTCTATGCCTTGGAAATAATGGAGGAGGGTATGGCAGCCACCAGCTGGAACAGCCAAGAACAGCAGCCAGAGCTCTGTGCCATGTTTTGGTTAGCTGGGAGTAGGTGAGGGAAGAAAATTCTGCTGCTGCTAGGATAAATCTGACAGCTCCTTCTTCCTGTTACAGATGTCGAATTTGTCAAGTAAGTTGCGGTTTGGGAGAGATTCACTGGTTATAGATGCAATCCCTGGGTGGACATGGAGAAACCCAAACCCCAGAAGCAGGCAGCTCTGATGTCAGCTCATCACATGAGTACCCAGAAACTGCAGTTTAACTGTGTGGGGGAAAGAAAGGAAGTGAAGGAAGTCTGTAGGAATGAATAGTTAATAATGCAAGGCTGGAAAAAGAAGGATTGTTTATTGCTACAAGTCCAGCACTAATGGAGGAAGTAATTCAACATTTCTTGTTCAGCCCATTTGCCCAGTAGATTGAGCCATTTTGATATCTTTATTTATGTGGTATTGCAAAAAGCATGTGGGCAGCTTGTAGAAAACACATGCCCTCCAAATGCTGGAAATACTGATAAAGTTGTAACCTTGCCCAAATACATCAGAATCCTCAAATTTCAATTCATCTGCCACAGAGTTTTGATCATATGCAAAAGTTAGCATGCACTTCTTAGTGGCAGTAACCATGTTGTGTGAAAAGGGATTGTCAAAATACATATTATGTACCAAGACATGAGTTGTTGTGGCAGAATGAATGCTGTTAGCATCATATGAATATGTCCTTAGTACACCCCATGTTAATACTTTTTTAGATCTGGCAGAAAGGGCTGCATTCTTCAAAAGCACCATCATGCAGCATCATAAGAGTGCTACAAATAGCATTTCATTAGTGAGGAAGTGACAAAAACGTCTTGCTTGAATTTTGTGTCAGGATGAAACACTACAGGTAAAACTGACAGATTAATAAGTTCTTAGTAGGGAGGTTTATGAGGAAAAATTCATAAGCAAGTGTTTCTGTTTGTGAAGAGACTGCATGGAAAACTGGGTTCATTTAAGAATTGGTTCTTGGTCATTACAAATGCAGGAATCCCTCCTGTGTCTGCCCTTAGCTCTGCTAGCAGAATGAAAAAGAAGGGAATTCCTACAGCTGATAAATGACACATACCTATTAGACATCCCACTTATTTTTTATGGCTGTTTACAAATCTGTCAAGGACTTGCTTCAACGCACTTTTTAGTGAAATAGAAGTTATTTTAAACTCCTGCCTGGTGTTGGATGAGTGTGAAGTCTGGTAGACCTTGGCTATCTGTTACCCAGAGCAGTTAGCACAGGTTGTTACACCTGGAATGTCGAGGTCAGAGGATTCCAGAGCATCTTTGGGCATTCCCATTTTGCTCTCCAGGTAACATTCCAGGTTTCTTAGGGAAGTCTCAGTACTTTTGTCCTTTCTTCTGTGTATTTTTTCATCTGCTGAAAACCTACTGAGGATAATTAGCAAATAATCCTCTGAAAGATTATCTAATTAATGGGAAATTGGAGTCCTGCAGCTTGGCTCTGGAGATGAAAGGAACCCATGTGTGTGCCAGTGTGCACAATGGCCCTGTGTTCTTTCCTTCAAGGATTTCTGGGATGTAAAGTTTGGATAGGTTGGGAAGGCTCTAAATCTTCTCAGAATTAACCTATTATCTACTAAAATCATGAGAGAGAGTGTTACATATGAGAATTTGGGTAATCTTAGCCAATTTAAAGGAGATATTGGACATGGCTGAAAATGCCATTTTCTGTGGGGTAGTTTACAGAATCAGGACTTCCACTTGATATTTATTTATTGGTGACATTCATCTGGATCCTTTCTTTAATGCTTATTATGACTAAATGACTTTTTTTTTCTGCCTTTGTACTTAAGAGCAGCAAATTTTGCACCATCTCATGTGCCAAAAATTGCTATGCTCATAAGCTTAGTAATTTCTATTAGAATTAACTTCATCAGAAAAAAAGACAATATTATGCTTCAAGATAGTATTAGTTTGATTAATAAAAATCTTTATCTCAGTGATAATAACTGATATGTTCATACAGATTAAGAGTCCTGGGAGAGCAAACTGAAATCTGCCTCCCCAGCAGCAGCTCCAGCCCTGCACGTGCCTCCTTTTGTCACTCTCATGTTTGGGGTGGGTGCTGCTTTTCAAATGCAAATGAGATAATCCTCATTAGATAGAAACTGGGCGTTGCAATTGGGTTTTAGAACAACCCCTTGGCCTTTTCCCCTCAACCCAAAGCTCCTCTCAAACAGCAGACAGTCTGATGCACAGGCACATCCTCTTTATTCCAGAAGGAGCAAGTGTTGATTGAACACATTTGCTGAACATCCCTCGAGCCCTGAAGCTCTGTTTATAGTACTTGCCTTTGCTCTGGAGGGAACTGATTAACTCTATTTAAATGCTACAGCAACCACCAAAAGTGGGCCTGGAAGACAAATGAGAAGATGAAATATCTGCCTACCTATAAATAAAATGAAGGGAATGATTAAAGATGAGTCTGGCTGTTCT
The DNA here is from genome assembly GCF_009819885.2 of Catharus ustulatus. NCBI lineage: Eukaryota > Metazoa > Chordata > Aves > Passeriformes > Turdidae > Catharus > Catharus ustulatus. Next base: position 32,817,193 of record NC_046227.1, on the reverse strand, counting down.
TTTTTCTCTTTGTTTGCATATTTGTTCTGAAATTATTTTAATCAAACAAAGCTAGAATGATTTAATTTATTTCTAGATTTCTCTCAAATACTTATATGAATGTAGAATTAAAAAATAATGGAATCACTGTTACAAGTTTTCAAGTACATGCTTTGAAACTCACCTAGAGACAGATGGGAGTGTTATTATCCTAAAAAACTATTCAATGTTTGTGATTAATATCCAAAAGCAATTAAAAATTAAAACATCCAAAACTGTTAATTGTAAATCTCCACAAAATATTCACTTTAGAATATTGAGACATTTGCAAAAAAAACCAAACCCACTACTTGACATACCTTAGGTTTCTTAGTTGTAAATAAGTTATTGTGACAGTCTTGCTTTCTGATACACCTGAATTTTTCAGGGCTGAAAATTAGTTGAAACTGAAGATACAGAACTCCTTACTATGCTGCTTCTTATAAAAAATATGAACATTTTTTCTGGTTTGCACTCTTGAAATTCTTCATGTTCAGTGAATAACAGTATGACTGATCTGTGTAATATTTCTTCCTCTAAAAAACCTAAGAGGAATACTGCCCCCATTCCACAAACAACTACATGAGATATATTCAAGATTTATGTTCATTTATACAATATTTAAAGTAAGAGCACTTCCCAGCATGGGGAGATGTCAGTGTTGTCATGGCAACAGATGAAGATGAGGCAGGATGGATGAGCAGGTCTCAGCCTTGGCCAGGCTGGAGCCAAACCTCACCTGTGCTTTTGAGCCTCTCAAAGCTGAGCTGTGCTGCTCTTGCTCTGCTTGGGCAGCAGGTGCTGAGGGAGGTGGGAAATGGAGAAGCTGGCCTTGGAGGGTGAGTTTGAAGAGGTTTTTTAAGCCTCCACACAATTCCCCTTGTTTTCCCCCATGTGAAGCATTTTCTGCTGGTGACACAAGGCTGAGCAAGGATCTGCTGGTGATGGGTGCTGACAAGTGTGACTGTTCCTGCCTTTGATGCTTAGGCCAGCTCTACTTCTTCCATGCTGTGTTTCCACAAATGTCACAAATGCCATATCTGCCAGCTCAGTTTGGTTTACCTTCCCTCCTCCCACTGCATGTGTAATTGTGCCTACACACACATGGAAAGCACATGGAAGCATTTGTTTAGCACCTCTCCTGAGCTAAGCTGTCCTTTTCTTTAGTTGGAAGATGTAAACAAGTGGCTAGTTTGCATTTGGTTCTATTTGAATTCTGCTTTGTACTTCCTTACAGCTTCTCAAATCCTTAGTAACACCTAGGGGCTGAGGGAGTGGTTTTGGCCAGTTGTTTTTATTGTTTTTCAGTACTTGAGCAGCTTTGGGGATGGTGCTTGTTCTGCAGCAGTTTCAAAAGAGACCAAAGGGAACATAAGAATTCTTTGTGTCATTTTCATGTTCTGATGAGGGAGTTATGTGTCACAAGAAAAACATTGCACTAAAATCTGTTACACAGAGGACCTGCATCTTTAAAGTACCATCAAGGTCTATTATTAATTGACCAAACTCTAGGAAGTCACTTCATCTCTGCAGGGCTTGCTGTGCAGACACTCCTCTTTCTTTTAACATCTATAATAATCTCTACAAACCCTTGTAATGACATTATACAGGGTTTCCTTTGATGCTGTTTCTAGATATTTTTATTCAGACAATATTGCTCTCTGGTTGTAAAATAAAAGGTGAGCTACAAATTGTTCTTCAAGCTACATTAGGGTTTCTTTAAGAAAGAAAGGATATTTCCATTATCCTTGCTGTGATAAACTTTTACATGGATTCTTAAGTAGTTCTTTTGAAGTTCAAGGATGAGCTGGTACCTTACTGATGTGCTTTATTTTTCCTGTTATTTTGCCTATGGATCAGAACTTACTCACAGAGTTAATTTTATAAGGAACTGAAAATGTTCTTGGTATGGTTCTCTGTACAAATTTAAAGTGGTGCTGAGAGGAAACAGATGCTGTACATCCATTTCAGGTCAGCTGCCAGAGATTTAAAAAAAAGATTAACACCAGCAGATTTTTTTACTTTTCTGAGATTTTGTTTGAACACCATAGAGTGGTAAAGGCCCAGCCCCTGATTATTGTCAGATCCAAATTTGCAAATAATCAAAGTGACTGTAATTAACCTTTTTTTAGGGTGTAAAAACTGAATCTGTTTATTGCTGGATGCCAATTCAGACTTCTGTCTAAACCTGCCAAACTAGTTGTATCAATAAACAATAAAGACTGTGTATTTTAGATAGGTGGAACCTGAACTATATAGGGAAACTAGATTGGCACAAACAGCCAATCTGAATGAATGTTAAATGTCTAATCTTACTGAGTATTTATAAAATTGTTTCCATTTGTTTGTGCCTATATTCTTCTAGCTGTCTCAATGAACTTTTTTTTCTGGGACTGCTCTCCATGGTCATGAAATGAATCATCTGGCCTGTGTTCAGCACTGCAGTTCCCAAGTGCCAGCACCTGTTTTTACAATTTCTTTCACAGCAGAATTGAAGAATTCATTGATTCCATTTGCGTTAGTATAAAGCTTTAGACTTTTAATCCTGAATTTGTTAAAGAACATCAAAATTATGGATCAAATAATCACTGTTTCTTGTTGTTCCATGACATGAAATTATAGCAGAAACAATTGAGAGAATAATTTGTATTAATGTACAGCAAGAACAAAAATCATTCACAATCTTATTTAAAGTTCTTGCCATTATATTTACTTAATAACTCCTGATAAGCACCTTTTACTCCTTTATTGTATTTGCTTTTGAGTAAATGCTTCATTTGCAGCAAAAGCAATAACTGGGCAGAAGTCATTACCCAGTTCATAAGGAAATGGCTTATTTTGGACTCTACTTCATCAGTATCACACCCCAACAAGAGACTCTGATATTGAAAATATTTCCAATTAAATTAGTGTTAATGAAAGTGTTCTGCAAATACGAGTCAGTGATTATCAGATCTCTGTGCTCAGGTCCCAGCTGTGGGCTGGTGCTGTGTCACTGTGAGATGACATCTGGGCCACCCCAGCACAGGGGAGCCAGTGTGGGTGCCAGTCTGAGTCATGGGGAGGAGGTATTTGAGCTACTAAGGGGCAAGATTAATTTTATAAATTATTCTAATTGTACAAGAACAGGTGAACACAGGTATTTCCCTTCCAGGCTGGAAATTAGAAGAATATTAAAAGCCATGCCAGTGAGTGAGTTTGCTCATAATTCCCACTGTACATTTTGTAACCTGTTGATTTTGTTAAATCAAAGCACAGCTCTTACAGTGAAATCAGGTAAGACTCAGTGTTCACTTTACCACACAGGCCAGGTAGGGATCTGACATTTTGTTCCTGTTGTGGCTCATGACAAAAGCAAATTCCAAAGAAGTCTTTTATTTAAAAGAGGGATACATTTGCCATGCATTCCTGGGAAGATCATGCATGTGAAGGAAAAAAAAAAGAATAAAAGAAAATAAATGGAATCTTTAGAGTATCATTTAGGCTTTTAATCCTTTCCTCCTCTGAATTTTCATTGCTTTGATTGGGATCCATCAAAACAATGTCAGGATTTTGATTACCTCAGTTTGGCATGTGTGTTGAAAGTGAAGTGTCATTCCAAGAGGTCATTTTGGATAACACAGCTGGGGCAGCTGTGCCCCAAGATCCCTCCTGGACAGTTGGTACAGTCTTGTGGCTAACTAAAATACAGTGCAGTACTAAATGCCACAGAAAGGGGCTTGTAGTGACTACCCAGTGACTGATTCTGAACCATGGCCCTTTGTTTTTTGTCATATATTTATAAAAAAATGCAAAGGAGGCCAGAAATAATTATTTTCTTTGCAATGACAAGCCTATAGATTATATCATATACATCATAGAATATATGCATGTTATAAAGATTGCTTTCTGTGTCATAAGAGCTTTTTGACACATGGGAGACTGCAGATCCATTTTACAAACATTATTAGAACTACTTGTCTGCACTGTGTATGTTCAAAGTGATCACCTCCTTTCCTGTACAAGGATAAATTCTTGCTGCACAAGAACTTTCAGAATTGTTCTTAAGCCCTTTCAAGACTTTATGTGTGAACTGTGACTAATCTCATGGCTTCCATCTCAAGCAGCTGTGTCATTCCTACTTCCTACCCCAGAGGAGCCTCAGCTCTAGCTCTCTAGCTCTGAAATAATTTTTTTTCTCTCTGGAGATTCTTTTCAATTTCCTTTCCTTTTTTTTTTTTTTTTTTTTTTTTTTTTTGACAGAATGAAGTAGTATGTGGCAGCATATTTTTTAAGAGACAGCATGCAAAAGGAAGTAATCAGGATACTTAAGAAGCAGTTAAAAATTCTCATTTGAAGAAAGGATATTATCTTTCAGCATTTCAAACATATGTTTGCAAAATAATGTTTTCACTTGTAAGTATTCTTTTATCCAGCACTATCATTGATTAGGTAATTTCAATAATTTCCATGGAAATTTTTAGATTTCTCTACTACACTCTATTCAAAATCAGAAATTTTAAATTTCAGCTGTGTTACAAACACAGACAATTGTATGAAGAAAAGATAATCAAGTAGTACAAATAAACTATCATATCTGAGAAACTTGGTGTAAATTTACACAGTCTGAGACTCTGGACTCTTACCTGCTATGTATGCAATCAAGTTACCATGAAATACAGAGTGAGGTGAATTCAGAGTACTCTGGAACTCACTGCAATTCTCTTTGCACAGGTGACAAAGAATAACTTGTTCTTTCTGCTTTCCAAAAGTAAGCTACCAGTAACATTATAATATAATCTACATTTTGGAATGTTGCAATAGTATTTCCTGATTCAATATGCTTGGGGGTAGAGGAAAAACATTTGTTAGACTCTTCTAAACAAGATTACAGAGATAACTAACTCGTGTGCTTGCATGCAATAACTTCAAATCATTTACATTCACTTTACTCTGCTGATTTTTTATTCTTGATTTTTCTCTTAAAGTGGCTGAATGAACTTGTTGCTGTTTCTTTTGTGCTCCTGCAAAGCAGACTTAGCATTGTTTTATGGCCCTGACCACCAGGCAGCTGGAAGGATGAGTAAGAGCAACCCAGGGAAAACAAAGCAATAACTTGTAAACTCGAAAGGATGCAATAACTTGTAAACTTAAAAGGATGTCTCACCTGTGGGGGAGGCTGGGAGGCCATCAAGAGCAGTGGCTGAGCTGACACAGAGCTGTCATTGAATATGAAATACCTGTTTTGGCTGGGAAGGCTTTGCAGAAGGAACTTGTCCCTCCTCAGGCAGCAGGTGAGGGAAATCCCGAGTGGGATCAGGGCTGGAATCACTGGGGTTTGTGTCATTCAGGGGCTGCACTGCTGCATCAGGACAAGGGGGTTCAAAGCCTCACCTTGCCAAGGAAGGAAAACACCAAATCTGGCACAGTGGGGACGGTCAGCAAGACATCTTTGTCACTCTGGTGTGCTGCAGTAGTGTTACAGTCTCAGACATCACAAAACCCACCATTTCTACCAAAATAATCTCAGGTTCAAGGGTCAGGATTGGTGACTGTGAGTCCAGACCACTGGATCCTTTGTAAATACTAGTCCAGCATTCTGGTGTTAGTAATTCTAGGTTTCTGTTTTTTAAAACCAACAAGTATTTTCAACATGATTTAGAAATGATAAAAAAACCCAACCCAACCTAAACCCATCATTACTGATATGTGAAGCCAGAGAATGAGCAGATACTGGCTGATCTCTAAAAGGAGAGCAGGTGAAGATCTAAGAATGATAAAAGTGTGTGTGTTTGAGTTTTTTGCTTTCATTAATCTGAAAAAATGTGTTAAAAAACATAGTGTTGCCAAAAATTTTTAGAACTTTTACTGTCTGGTGATTGTAGAAGACATTTTAACCCATTTAAAGTTACATCTATTTTCATAAGGGTAACTGCAGAGATCTTGAAAGTGAGTTTTAAGAGACTGTGCTTATCATTTCAGAAAAATTAAGTCAGGATATTTTAGATGATTCCATGTGTTGTTGGTGCTTAGTGTTTTCTACTGAAAACTCATTTGGACTCCAAGTAAAGTGCGTAACAACTCTTCTTTAACATTCCCTGTATACTGACATGTAATATCTTCATCTTAATTTTGAAGGCTGCATAACAGGAAAGAAAAGCAAAAAATATCAACAGCAGAAATTCTTTGTTTGTTAAAAACATATGTATATGCTACTTGGCATAACAGGTTTTATCCTGGAAATGTGTTTGTGAGGCTTTTCAAGAGCTTGCTCCTTGGAGTTGTTGTGCATGGAACAAATAAAAAAATAATTGATGTAGTTTGAGTTTTATTGACATGATTACATGTTTTATATAGCAATGTAGAACCTTGTAATATCTCTGTGTCTTATCATCACATTTTTATGGTATTATCTGGACTGTTTTCTGTCCAAATAAATTAAGCTCATCTCATCAGAGAGGATTTCAAGTCTTCTGTTACTTTGATCAGAATTAGCAGAAGATGTGTCAAGCCAATTACTCTAAAATTGGGCAGATGCAGAGCAGTGTGGTATGTCAATCACTTAGTGGGTTTTCTTTTCATTTTACAGCTTTGGGTCTGTCAGGGAAACTCTTCCCAGTCTTTGAATGGCTGGATATAATTTTCTATTGCTGCCTGTTGTCAAAACCATGCAATTGGAAGAAAACTGTTCTAAAATGTTGTGAGATTATTTATTTAGCATTACTGCATTTAAAAGCTACTATCAGAGCTTGTTTAAAAAAACACAGAACAAAGGAAATTTTTTGGTAAGGCTCACATTTCATTTTAATTTTTGCTTAATGACTTGGGGCTCCCAGCTGATGTGATACTTGGGTTTGCTCTTGAGCTGCAGGCTGAGCCTGAGTGCAGAGCTATTTTATGTGTGCTGTGTGTCTGTGGCATCCTTGCTGTCAGAGCATCCCCTGCTACAGCTCTGAAGGAGGATTGATGACAGGGTGCTTTATTGCAGCCCTTAGCAATAGATTGTTGAGATTAACACATTGTCTGAGGAAGAGATTTGTCTGAAGGGCCTGCAATTCCTCCCTACAGTTACATTCAACAGAGAACCAGCAGACAGAAGGTTTGTTTATATTTCAGCTTAGAAAGATGAAAGATAGCACCGAGGATTTACTTTTTCTATTTTTCTTTCTGACTTTTGATTTGTTTAACAGAATTGTTTGTGTTTAGAACTTGACTGATTAAATCTGTGCAAGAAGGGTGAATTTTCATTGCTTGGAGGTTTTTATCAAAGGAGCATTAGTAATCCACTTCAAATTTGAAGATTTCCTGGCATTCCAGCAACTGTACAAGATGTAGAGGCAGACTACTATCTTTTAGTTGCTGAGCTGAAATCAATCCATTTTACTTGAATTACCTGGACTATTTCACTACTTTGTGCAAATAACAGAATTTTCCCTATCAGAGATGGAAATGGTAGTTTAATGTTACTTTGATCATGACCCCTGATAGAACATGTGGAAATAGGTGATAAAATCTACCATTTGGGCTAATTGTACAAGGTTACATTTTCAGTCATCTCTTTATTTCAGGTTATCTGATCACAGAAATGAATTTTTAGTGTAACAATCTAAGTGATAAACTGCCACAGCTTATCTGACAATACAGTAAATGCAAATAGATATTGATAGGACAGTACTGAGATTAAATTATGAATAAACTTGCTTATTCAGAGTGACCATTGTAGTTTTGGCATTTTGTAGGTTTATTAGCAAAATTTATTAGAATTGTGATAGTTTTCCCAATCTACCTTCAGTTCCAAAATATCTGTTGCTTTATTCCAATATAATCCTTCCAGGTGAGAATTTTGGTGCTTTGTCAAATCTGCAACATAAAGAAATTCTTGTACATACTGACCAGTAAAGGGACAGCAAATTACTTTACATTTTAAAAACTGCAGATTTAGAGTGTGGGAACACCTCTGTGAGAGTTTTACTAGTTTCTATGTTAAATGACAGGAACTGAACTCTCACTTGTTAAAACTAAAAATTGAATAAAAGGATTTAATGGGATATGGAATAGCTGACAAGTATGTAAAGGTGTCCTTAGCATGGTGTACTGTGTGCTTAACTTCTGAAAACAGGTCCTCAGGCTCCTACCTAATAAAATGGGCTGGAGAAGTCTGGTCAAATGTCCTTTCCCACAGCCAGCTGAAGTATCTAAATTTTTTTACTTTCAAAAGCAACTTTAAATTGGAATTCTGGTTAGACATGCATGTAAAACCATGTTTTAAAGCAAGACACTGAGCTGTGTGGGATGGTGCATTCCTAATCTCCCTTTATAAAAGGAAAATCTCTGAGATTGTGCTGTATTCTGGCAACCTGCTTAATTGTACTTGGCAGCTTTTTTTGGCTGTGGAGCTGCTCACCAGCCTTCTAATTAAATAGGGGTGCCCTGATACGTGTCTTGTCTCTGAAATTGATATGGATGATGAAAAGGGCTGTGAAGGCAACTAATTATCTTTCAACAACCAATGCTTTTCAGTTTGGATCTTCCCTGGTTTTCATATTTCTAAGTTCATTAAAATGCTCAGAGAACAAACATTTTGTATGAGAAGAAATGTCATGAATGTGAATTTCTTCTGGTCTTGTGCTCACACACCTTGTTCCATTCCTGGCACGTTCAGGAGAGCCATGCACAGAGAAATGAATTTAAATCTCCAGTTTTGGTTTTGGTCAGGTGTGGATGGGCTCCAACAAGGGCAGCAGTCTTAAGTCTCTAAATCCCAAATGTAGATGTGAAGAGAATTTATTCTATTTCTGTTTATTTTCCTCAAAAACAGCATTGCAAGACAACCACCTGTGAGTTAAGGCAGGAACCAGGCAAGAATATCAAGGAAAATTCTGAGCAAATATCTTCTTTTACCTTCATAAAAAGTTGGAACACAGATAGGTGGTTATACTAGAAATGTATTTTTTAAAAAGTTTCAACCTGCCTCTATGTTCTCAGATATCTGAGTTTGAATATAATTTTTAATAGCTCATAATTTTTTTGAGTGTATTCATTATTTGGTGTCCAGCTGACAGTTCTGCATGGACTCATTTTTCTCTGATCCAAATTCAGAACTTTCATAGGGAGCTAAAATGAGAGATGCTTAAAATAGTCACCTTTGCATTCATGGCTCCCACTGCATTTGTGTTCTAGAGGTTTCAGCAGGACAAAAACAAGCTTTAAAACCTACCAGTGGGGGTGCACAAGTCACATCAGTTTCAGTAATTATAATTACATTACACTAATGCAAGTTAAGGGACCATGCAAAATAATTTTCAAAGTGAATGTTTTTTTCAGCACTTCATACACTTCTGAAGCCATGCTGTATTTCTCTATAGAAGAAATCTGCTTTGGTTTTCAGAAGTCTGTTCAAATACTTTTAGTATAAAAATAGTCTCTCACAACTGTTGAGCTGTGGGAATGCCATAAAGCTCCTACAGAAGGTTTCTAATTGGGGTACTGTTTTCCATGGGTAAAGTTTGCAGCTCTAAAATGAAGGCTTTGACAACGTGCCATATAAAAGACAGGTCACAGCACCAGTTTATTTGAATAGATAAGATATTGATGGTTCCTGCTGTCACTCTTTGCAGAATTACTCCATCCTTATGTAATGGTACAATGATTCTCCCTGTGTGTAACTGGTCTGTGGAAATACTTGCATCCTGTTTTAGAGATAAGAATCCTAGGAAAGGAAATGTTTCAGGGTTGGCAGTAAGGTGTGTGGGACTGTGCCAGCCACCTGGATCTACCTGCCTTTTCACACAGTTACACTCTCTCTTCAGACTCCAGTTCTTCTGGATTATTAAACTTATTCTGGATCTCTGATCTGCAAACATCTCCTGTGGTCCCTGATCCAGTTCTGTTCCTTTTCCTCTGAAATAGGAAGACTTTTTAAAAAAAATGTAATTGTAAATATAGTTACATGCCTATAATGACCTCAAAACCCATAACTTCCTCCACACACACACTGAAAGGAAAGTTTTAATGCTCTTGATTTCTAAAATGCCCCAACTTGCTCACAATCAAGTTTGAAATAGTAACGTGAAAATAGCAAAAATAAATAAATGAATCTGGAGCTTTGGCCCTTGGACATTTCTGATATATTTATTCTAGCCTAAATCTGGCAAACTTTAAACTGAGCATCTTTTAAAAATGAAACCAGTAGGCTTCTTTACAGGAATGGAGACAAATGACTCTGTCAGGAGCAGGGGATGCAGTTCTCACTGGTTATGCTCTTTTAAGTGTGCTGTTCTTCTAAATAAAGGTTATTAACAATACTTCTTTTTCTTACAGACATCAATACACAGCCAATAGCACAGCTAATGATATTCATACATTTATTGTTGGCTGTTGTGCAGTTAGCTTGAATCCTTGCATATAAATTCTATGTTAATACATCTGAGCTTTTGTACAATATCTGTCTTTAATTATCTTTTTGAAAGGATCTCTTCATTTTTCTAATGTGAACACAGGACAAGAACTTACCAGAACCTGAAAATAATGGCAGTGTTTCATCTCTTTGATTAACAATTCAAAATTGCCCATGACTGGCAAAAAGGTTTAATCTATGCCCAAGCTGTTACAGGTTTGAGGACGCATTTATAAAACATGAGTTGGTTGAATCTCTGTGAAGCTTCCAGAAACCCTTTAGGTCAGATAATGTTCTTCACCTTGGTGTCCTAGATTATTATCTATTTGTTTTAAATAAGCTGTTCAACTCCTAAGAACAGTTTTTATTTTGTGCTGAGCAGAACATCAATGCTTCTCTTGCCTCCAGTCAGTAAAAAAAATTGGGAGAAATTTTGTGTTTGGAGAGTCTCCCAGGTCATTAAATCTAGATAACCCTGCTCTGGATACAGCAAGTTATAAATCTTGGCCAGAGGGCTTTAGAAACAGCTGTTGAGTGTGTCTGATATCACCCAACATTTGTGGCAATTTGTGGCTTTTTTAACCAAGGTACCACTCCTTCCTCATCCCTGTTCAGGGTCAAAGTGCTTCCTTTGGTTTTGGAAGCTCACTGCAGGCTCAAAATGACAAAACTTGTGGATTGTAGCATAAGCTGCAAAAACCTTCCTGGTAAAGGTGCAGTTACAAGCATTTGCAACATTCTAGGCCATTTCAGTTGTTATATTTGGAGTTGGGGCATCAATAATACATAGTTTCATTAAAACACAATGTGCTTTAATGTCATTGCAGTGAGTTATTTTGGGCATTTCAAGTGACCCCATTTGAAATACAACAGATGAAAGTATGCACCTGTATATTCTATTGTAGAGAGTTTGCACCACATATCTTGCTGGTTTTTTATAGACCTAAAAGTTTCATTATTTCTATTCTGAAATGCCAACATATGCATTTAGTATCCCAATAAAGCTCAACTGGAGCTGTAACATATGGGCCCTCTTCTAGTTCCGGCCTCCTGGAAAGCCAAAACTAAACAAAAAGACCAAGTCCTCCTTTCTCTGATTTATTGGTGTTCTATTTTTTTTGAGATGATCTTGTTTGGAAACAGAAGGTTGGCACCTGAGAGAGGAAGCACAGGAGTGTGTGAAGCAGTGGGATGCCAGACAGGAGGGATCCTGCTCTCTCCTGTGCTTTGCAGAGCACTTGCACATGCTGGAATATTGCTGGGATATTGCTCCTGCACGGGCTCTGAGCAGCCCTGGAAATTGCTGCTAACTCTGCCTGATGGGATTACCTGATTCCTGTTTACAAACAGCTTTCCCTAAGGAAATGGTTCCTGGTGTTCATCTCTAGCAATGGGAAAGAGTGCCATAGAAAATTGACAGCTCTGGTATGGCTGGCTGACCATTTATTAGTGCTCTACTCACTCAGGGAAAGCTTGGTGTAGGTGGAAAGTATTTCAGCAGCTGTTAAAAGATATCCCAGGCATTATTTTTTCTTTTCCTGAAATAAGGAACAGATTTACTGTCAGTGTTTGTGTGTTATTCAGGGGCTTTATATCACTGCTGTGCTCAGTGTGCTGTGTGTTGCAGCTGGGTCACTGTGTTCTCCACAAGGGGAATGTTTTCAACATTTGAAGTTGTACCTTGTTTTCTGAAGTAGGATTATTTCACAGTTCAGGGTTGGGCAGTTCTGTGAGTTTGCCCAGTCTGGCCCCTTTGTGGGACATGGCAGGGGAGGCCTGGCTGCTCTTCCCTTGCTAAAGGGAAGGTGAAAGCAAATAAAACACAAGTGACCCTGCAGCCTGAGGGGGATTTAGGACTGGACTGGTTTGTTGTTCTTTGTTCTTTGTGACTATTGCTGAGCACCATGGCCAAATGGATAATCAGTTTCAAATGGAAGCAAAAATAATGTAAGGAGTTAGGGGAGAACTGGCATTTCTTTTCAAGAACTGCAAAAACACGTTTTAAAAACTTCTAAAATTGAAGCATTGAAAAATGAATTACTTAATATAGAAATTCCCAAGTCAGAGATAATAATAATATTAATAATAACAACAATAATAATAGATTTTAAAAAAAGTTCTGTTAACATGTGAACAAACTGGGAAGAACTGTTTAGATTAAAATCAAAGGAAAACCTTTACATAAAGTCCTGAAACTTCACTGCTTCTGTAATAATAAATGGGGAATACATTGAACTCTTGTGGTTCACTGAAGAAAATGAAGTTATGGAATTTTGCAGCTGCTAAAGATTTGACCACTGCCAAACAAAAAAGCAAAATAATTAACTGCATAATAGACAAGGAAAGACAATAATTCCTGGAAAGCTTTACTATTACCAATAGCAAAATTGATCCCTTACTGAATCTACAAATATTTTTGGGTAGCCTTGGGGATTTTTTGCGGTTTCTTGGCCTGACAGTGATACCCCAGGCAGTGACAGAGCTGAAGACTTTATGTCTGGCTCTGGAGCCCCATCCACTCAGTTCCCAGAGCTGAACTTCCCCAAGGACCGAAATCTCCTGTGCAGTTCATTCTGCACAGCATTGCTGTGACACCTTTCAGGCAGGTGGAAAAATGAACCCTCTTAGGGACTTCTTTAAACTGATAAAATTTAAATTCTAATGAGGTGAAGATCCAGGTTTGATGTACATTAAATTTAGGCTTCACTTGGTAGATACATAACAGTGTAATGGTACTGAGCAGAAATGAGGGCTTTTACCATGTTGATGGAATATAAACTTAGAAAATGAGCCAAAGATTTTGTATAGATAATGCTGGCACACTTTTACCAATGACTTTGGGATACAAATATAGATCTAGAAGGATGACACTGATGGATAGCTCTGGATCTACCCACGTAGATAAAGTATCTGGCTGAATGTGTGGCAACCATTTGTAGCTGCTGATTGCAGAAATTTAATGCATTTGCATAAAAATCCTTAAATTTTGCTCCACTAGAATTTTGTGGAATGGAGAAGGCACCTGAGGGAAGGTATGTGTACCTGTTGATCTGGTCAGTAGCATTTTTAACAAGTATTAACATTATCAGACATGTCTGTTCTTTGCCTTCAGTTGTTGTGAGGGATTTTTAGAAAATAACTGCTTATTTGTTTTTCTCATTTTGGAATGGATTTATTTTGAAATATTTGTTGTAACATTAGTTTTAGATGTTTTACCAACACTAGGCAATGACAACAGACTGTATTTCAGTCTCATTTCTGATTCAGCAGAACTTCCAGTTCTTCTTGCTCATGACCCTACAACCTACAAGATCTGCATGGTAATATATAGAGACATAAACCCACCACTTTCAGCAGAGTTCAGATTGCCTGACTGATTTCTGCCAAGTGCAGGTCATGTGCTTTTGAAGTCTTGGTATTTTGTGTTCTGACATCCAAGCTTGTCTTTCAGAAAGACTAATTTCAAAGCAAACATGATGGAGTGATTGTTCCATCTAGAGGAGATGCCTAAAAATTTTTCCCATCCTGAGTAGGTAAGAGGAGGTTTTTATGACAGGTGGAGGAGTAGTTTTTATGTATCATCTCTCATTTGAAGTCAAACTCATCCCAAAATTTTTGTTTGAAAGACCTGGAGTCAGAGTTACTTTTCTCCCCTGTTTCCTATCTCCTGGCTTTGTACAAAAAGGGTCCAGGGAGCTCTCCCAACATGGGGGAGGAAATGAGAGTCCCAGGGTAACTCAGGGTCCTCACCCTAGGACAAATTGGAGCTGGATTAAACCTGACAAAGGCTGGAGGCAGACTAGATGTGTGGAGAGTTAAACTGGAACTATTTGGTGGAGTAAAGGCCCTAGTTACATGATTTCTTCCTGAGACACAAAAAGTGAGTAAAACCCTTATTTTGCTGAGGGTAGAATGTGTGGGAAATAGGCTATTTTTTTAAAAATTTGAAATCACTTTGAAAGGGGTGAAGGAATTCCAGCAAAACCTGACCTACAGGCTGGCAGACCTCACAAATTGATATTGCTGTGCAGGTGGAGACAGCGGAAGATTTGTTGCTTACTGTGCTGGCTCTATTTTTAGTTTCTGACTGCTTGCAAGTTCTGTTTACAAATGTCAGGAAAATGCATTAGGATTATCTGTTTTATTGTAGAGGTAATAAAATGTTGTCCAGTTTAGCCAATAAAAGAGCTAAAAGCAGGCTCCCACTGTCATGGCAGTGTAGCTGCTAAATGTGGCCTCACAGTGGTTTTAAGCTGCCTGCTCTGTTCTTTCCTCATTGTTTCCTGCATTGTTCTGGCTCAGTATGGAGATTAGCAATCTCTGGGGGCTTTTTATTCCCATCTGGGAGTAGCTGAAAATGCACTTTGAGAAGAGGGAAGGTGAGGGATCAGCAAAAGCTCCGTGGTCCATCCCTGCAGTGCCCTACATCGCCCAGCAGTGATACTGGAGGCATCAGGACCACAATTATTCCTTTTTTCAGGGCTCTCAGTTGCTTGGCTGCTAAGAAATACTTCCCCAAGAGTCCTTTCAGCTTCAGTGTCTGGAGAGGGAACCAGTTGTTTTCAGTGGATGTGGTTGGTCTGTTGCAGCCTGTATTGGCTGATACCCTGTAATCCAATATTAGAGCTGCTTTCACTGCCACAGAGCCTGGATTCCTGGGCAAACATCCTGTTTGAGCTGGGATGACTTACTGGGGAGCTTTATGGCTGTACTTGCCAGCTAGAAGTATTAATGTGCTTAAGGCAGGGCTGAAAGTGCTTTAATATTGTTGTTTGACTCTGAAAGAAAAGGAAATGTGTTGTTTATTCCATTAGTAAAACAGTGTGTAAGTAAGTAATACAGAAACACATCTTTCCAGTGCTTAAAAGGTCTTTATTACCTTTATTATGGCCTGCTACCACCAAAAGTTAGTGTTGTAGGATGTCATATTCACTAATCAGCAAAAAGGTTTGAGCTGAGTTGTGACACTGTTAGTTAATACTTGTTTTTCATTGCTGTTTTAGATAGCTCAGGACAAACAGATTGTGTGTTACTGCTGTGATAGAATACATAAAATAAAAATAGTTCTCATGCTGAATTCCCTGTGCTTTAAATATACCAAATATGTCCCCTCTAGCATCCCTAAGGTGTGGCTATCTGCATGCAGTTCATCACCGGAGAAATTGCATATTCATTTTTAAAGGAACCATAAAATTAGTTTGTTTAAAGTCTGGATCTGATTTGGGAAAGAAACTGGCAATTCAGTAAAAACTGAGGAGTTAATTCCACTAGAGGGGTAAGCTAGAAATAGAAGAGGGAGTAAAAGTGTTGCTTTGAACTGTATCATATGGAAGCAGCAATGACAGGAACATTGCAAGTTTGTATGTACCTGTGAATCCCCATAATGTTTTTTGCAGCTTCTGCAGATTTTGAAACTGTGTGTCTCTAAGGAGGCAGACAATGAACATTTGATAGGCAATCTATTATTATGCAGTGAAGTGTTGAAATTTGCAGGTTACTGGCAAGTCTGACCAAGAAATATAGCTTCTTTTTTTATCTAGGGAATGAAGAGTGGGAAATCATGGTTAAAATGAGAGGGAGATGTAAACCTGCACTGTTTCAATAGTCTTCAACTTTGAGAAAATTGGAGTCTGGAGAGGAGCCTTGATGAATTTTCTTTGTGTTTTGCCAAATGCAATGATAAAGCCCAAACATTTGTGACATCTGGTGTGCTTGTGACCACACCTAGGACTTAGATCCATAACAAAAGGGTTTTTTTTTCCCCCAAGAATTTAATTTCTGTTTATCATGGCAAGTGCCACAGAACTTCAGCTTGCTGTTACTGAAAAGAACAGTCAAATCATAGTCTCTGTTCTGCCAAGTTCCTGTAATGAACACTGAGAATTAGATACTCTGTTTGTCAGCCTTAGACTGACAAAGCCATTGATGAGTCTGTTTTTTTTGGTTTATTTAAGTGTTTTTCCTACAAAAATGTGTTCTTTTTAAGTTAGCTGATATCTGTTCATATAAGAGTAGTCACATCAATCCTTTTGGGCTTTATTTCAAGCCCTCAATCCTGGAGCTGGAGTTCTGTGAGTTTATTCAGGGGGCAGAGGTTCAGATGGTCCTTCACAAAACACAGCAAGAAGGTGGAGTTGCTCAGTGCTGAGAGCTTGGCTGGGGTTGCTGTGAGTCTGAGAGCTGAATTTGATAAACTCTCATCTCCAGGAGACTCCTCTTCCACTGCTGACTTCTTCTTCCCTGGTATTCCTCTGGGCTGTTGAAGGATTTGTTCTGGCACAGGCCTTCCTAGAATTGGAAACTGAGGTGATGAAATTAGGATGTGAGGAAAAAAATATGAAAAAATGTGGTTTTTTTCCTAGTTATTAGCCCATTTTCAGTCTTGGTTATTTTTTAGAAGGTACTATGTGGTCAAAACCAGTGCTGGTCGAAACTTTTTCTACTGATACTTTTCCATTGGAAGGCACTGAAATGATGGGACCTGAAGCATTTCTTGGGGCTGTGTGTTACCCTTGGGCTTTTTGCCAAAAAGATGGCACTCAAGAAATCTCAGTGGGCCTGTGTAGTTTTCTGTCATCCAGTTCAGCTGGCCTGAAACTCCTGGCTGCAGCAAGGACCACTTTGAGATGTGTTCAGTTTTCTGAGAGTTTGATATTGTGGTTTCAAAATGGTTTTGCTCAAATCTGCATCTAAAACACAGCTTGTTTCATGAGCAGACTTTCTGAATGCTGCTTGTTCTTCCCCATAAGAGTTTAGGAAGAAATCTCTGGAGTGTTCTAACCATTTCCCATGGCACAAGGTCTTTTTGTAGACATTTTTGAAGTGTTGGGTCAGGTTGTTCTAGTGGGAATTGGATGAAAATAAATCCATGTGTTAAAACTGGTTTTGTAGGCTTTTGAACAACAGAAAAAAAAAGGGAATGCAAAGTTTAAAGTGATTCTAAATAATATTTTCTTTCCTTCAGCTGTCTCCGTAATGAGATACAGTGCATCATCCTTTGGATTTGCTGTAAGTAGAGATACAATTGAAATACCATCTACTCCTTTTTCTTTTCTAAAGGCTTTTTCTGAACATAAAATGCTGCATTTTTTCTTATGTAAATTAATGGAAAGGTGTGCAAAGTCAATAATGTAAAAGAAAAAATATTGTTGAAGTCAAGCATTGGAGAGGGTGGCAAAGATACTCAATTATACTTTTTCAGTTTCTGCCCATTAAATCCTATCCTGGAGTCAATGTCCATGCTTATATCTCATTGTTGGTACATGGTTATGTTGGTAGATAATTACTCACCAGATACAAAATCTTATACAAAATCTCTCCATTAAAAATCAGTTTTGCTGTTGATCTCAAACCAAATTCTGAAATTCCCTTCTGCACTTTTCCCATTGAAGCTGATGGTAAGACTGCTATTGACTTTGGAGTGACAGCTTTCCTTTCCAGTCCTTGCCATGACTTTCTGGATTAGTGGCAGAGCAAAAAATTCCTAACGACAAGCAATGACTCATATCAAATAATTTATCTTTAGCTTTCAATTTTGAAGGTCAGATTGACTCTGTAGGAAGTTTGACATGACAGTGAAAGTTCTTACAGTGGGAGAAGCCTGGCTTTCAGTGTTCCTGACACTGTATCTGCGTTAATTGGGACTACAAACATGGCAATTTGCTGATGATACAGAATAATAAATTCATGCAGCATGAAATCTGGGTGGGATTTTGGAGAAAAAGTTCGTATTTTCTTGGTTGGAAACAAAAGCTATTGCAGGGAATTAGTGACTGCAGGGAAAAAGAATGCTTGAAAGGCATTTTTCTACACATTTCTTTTCAGTCTTTGCATTAGAATCATGTTAGTATTTTAACTGTTGGAGTGTTACAGCGGCAGACTGTGATGTTTGTTTTGTTCTTAACTTCTTCACAGGTGATAGATTAAAAATTCAAATTTTTAAAATCCCTTGATTGACTTTCTGAGCTCTGAAGTGTATCACTGTGCAATAACACATGGCGAGAATGCGAAGATCAATTCAATAAATGTAAATCCTGCTTGCATTAAAGTGATTTATTTGAAGCTGCTTTGTGCCTGTGCAGCAGGATGGTAAATGCATTGCTCTTAGTGCAGGGCCCATTTAATAGCTCACAAAACAATTGAGTCTGTATCTCTTTCAGTTTGATGCCACCCTGGATGTTCTGTCGTCAGCGATAGTTTTGTGGCGTTACAGCAACGCGGCCGCTGTGCACTCTGCACACAGGGAGTACATGTGAGTACAATTCCTTCTGCCTCTGGGAGGGGCCTGCACAGCTTTTGTTGTCAAGCTGGGAGGCTCCAGATTCCAGAGCTTTGACAAAAATATTTTGTCACATCAGCAAGTATTCTTTCCTTCTGCCAGCTCACTGCTTGCTCCTGAACACGCAGCCTGTCCTTAGGCAATACTCCCTGGGATTGTGATTTCCAGTTTCTTTTCAGCCAGCATAGCAATGGTTAGGCCTTTGCAATTTGTTTTCCCTTGCAGCACCTGTATCAAATGAACTGTATTTGCAATCTGTAATAGATTTGTAATTCTTTATTTTGGGTCTTACTGAGTTTTTCTTGCTAGAGTATGTTTTTTGAAATTGATGTTTGTATTAGTTTGAATATGAATCACTTTAACTTTTTTAAAAGTAAGAATATAGCAATCATGCATGTCTTCCTTATGCTTACTTTGCAAATATTTTTTTTTCATATTTAATGCTAGCTGTATATATCCTATGGAGAAAAAAAAAGTCTTTACATATGCAGTGCAGTATTGGTCACAGTGGGAATTGTGTTCTGCATCATTGTGCAGCATTTCTCTGGGTGATTCACATGGTAGCTGAGAAGATCAGGTGGAGATTGACGCAAGAACTTTTCCAACTAGTGCATAGAAAAGATTTAAAATTCCTACTCAAATTTTGGACATCTAGATGGAGAATTGCAGTACATTTGCCTGGTTTTGGTTTTTCTCTGTGCTACCATTGGTGGCAGCATCTCATGTGGCTGGAAAATAGCTCAACTGTCCCCTGGCATGGACTGCAATTTTACAATAAAGGGGGATAAGGTAGGTTGTGTGCTGAAACACCTCAAATGATTTCCCTTTAATTAAGGGCAGCTTGATGAAACTGAACATTGCATAACTGGTAATATCAAAAGAAAACCCTGCAGAAAACCAAAAGTAAAAAGCCACACTGGAGGGCCTCAATCACAACTCCACAATCTTTTTCTAAAAACTTAGAAAAAGTAAGCAGTATTCTTACATGCATTAACTCAGGCTCATGCAACAGCTTGCATGAGTTCCTTTCTGGCAGGGCTCCATACAGAACAGTTTGGAATAAAAGGCCATAAAAGACTGATGTGGCATTGATTCATAAAAATAAATTCAGAAAAATGTGATTAAAATTAGTCTTCCTGCACAGATTTGGAGATCTTAATAGACATTTTCTTAGTTTCTTGCTTTTGTGGGTGTCCATGGAGATTCCTCTCAAAGTTCAATTAACATATTTTTGAAATCTCCTTCTGTTGAGCTTTTTCAAGTGAACCTTGTAAAGTATTTAAAAGTGAAAATAAATCCCAATACAAAAGAAGACTCAAGATATCCCTATGGCTAACCCAGTAAAGTGAACAGGCAAAACAGTAAACATATTTTCCTGTTTTTTATGCTCATTTTTTATTTGCTTTCATATAATCCCTCTGCTTTACATAAAGCTGAATTAAGTCAGTGAATTACTTGCCATGCCCATTGGTTGCAGGCAGCTAGGGTTACACAATGAGTTCAGTATCAAGTGAAAGAATGTTCCCATATGCTGGGAATATGAATTACTGGATAGTCAGCCTGGTTATCCTTCTGTTTCCAGAGCTGACAGGAGAACCACCCCAGTACTGACAGCAAAGAGGTGGTGAGATGGTTGTGGTGCTTAAGGCAACTCTTACTGTGTCAGATTTTTGAGGGAGGCACATTTCTAATTTCCTGTTGTGTTTAATCAATCTGCAGCTTGAAACACTGCATGTAATTATTTTTCCTCCTCGATGCTGGGAGAATGTTGCAATGATGCCTGCTGGCTACTTGCTCAGCTAATGAATAATCTTTGTATCATATCTGCCTCTAACTCCACCCGCTCTGTCCCAATCCCATTTTCTGTGAGCCTCCTTCCTCAGACTCCCAGACTCTGTGGTGCAAATTTGTGTAGGTTCGTAGGTTGTGCTGTGTGTTATTCCTGTTTTTATGTGCCTGGCCATATTCTGCCTTAGTGCAGGGGTCTGTTTACAGAACAAAGTGTGCCAGAGTAGCTTCAGTTTAGTTCTTTATTTACAGATCTGTGTTTTATTGATTTAAATTTTACATTTGTCTGTGTATCCTAACATATCTGAAAAAACCCTTAGCTCCTTGGCAAAAGCCAAGTGGAATTGCCAATTAATTGTGTTTTGCAAATTTATAAAACTTCCTCTTTCATAAACTTGACAGAAAGAGATTGATCCAAAATCTGTTAAAATCGGTGTAAAGCCTCTCATGGAAAGGCAGCATTAGATTCAGTCCTGGCTCTTGGACGTCATTGAGGGAGAACATAAAGATAGACTGAAAAACATACCCCCAGGAAAAGGCACAGAGAATGCAGCCTGACTCATGATGTGCTATGAATTAAATACTGAGAATAAAATGCTAAGATGTGAAAGAAATGCGTAGTCTTACTTCAGCTGTGGCCATATGGCAGTTGGAGCTGCAGCATTTGATGGGCTGGCACTCCTAAGAGCACAGAAGTGCTGCTGTGCCAAGTTCTGCTAAGAGGAACCAATGCACTTCCATTTGACTTCAGGGGAATTGGAGTGCTGAAACCATCATGCAAATGTGTCCTGCTGAGTTTAACTCCATTTAATGCATTTCATTTTCATTAGATCATTTGATTTCTCTTGTTTTCTGGGGTGAGATAAGAAGGTACTTTTTCAGTGTTCATCCCTTCCCTCCAGGGTGTGAACCACAACACACAGCTCAGTGTTGTGGCACCAGTCCTGTAACCATTGTTGATTCTTCGGGTTCAGCCACCTCAAATCCCTTTGCTTTGACTGGGAGGATTGATGAGAAAACTCCTTTTGATCCAGAGTCCTGTACTGCCACTTCTAGGGCTCTGACACCCTTCCTGCTGCTGCTCAGACTGCTTTTATTTCATTTCATGAAATTACATTTATTTCAATTTCATTAAATAAAAGCTGAGGCTAAAACATTCACCAAGATCAGGAATTAAACAGCTGCAAGATTGTAGGTCCTGAGTCACTGCTTGACTCTGCCTTGCTGGCTCATTAATGAAAGAGTATGTGGGAGTGGGATGAATATTTGATGCTTTTTAGAAGAGTCCTTGGAACAATTGTAGGTCTTGAGGCAATGTTAAGAGTTGGGAAGGACTACAGATATCTGGGAAGAGAGTCAGAGTACATGCATAGTTCATGAGTACTCAGTGTGATCGGCTGGGTTGCAAATTAACATGCAGGAAACGTAAAGGTGCTGAACAAGTCATCAAAAAGCAATGATCAAGGAATTAAAGAAAGAAAAGAGTGCTGAAATAATGGGAGAAATAATTTGAAATCTCCACTAAAGATGAAAATTTACAACTGAAGTTGCCTGAGGCATTTAGGATGTGCAAAGAAATGTGAATGGTCCCCCTGGCTGCTCTCCATAACCAGTTTGCAAATGCCTTGAATATTCTGCCCTTTAGTAAAACTTTAGCAGCTTGGTAGCTTATTGGGTTGCTGAAGCAAATATAAATCTGTTGAAGGAAGAACTTTATTGACACTGGTTTGGCAACAGTACTTTTTCATCTGCCTAAATAAACTCAGTAAATAAGCTGTAGAAGAAATTTCTTAATAGAAGACTGGAGAAATGTCTCATGAGATGTTGATGTTATACAGCCAAGGGCAGCTTTTAATTTCTGTTAAATTCAGGAATGAAGGACTAGGTTGGAGTGTAGTGTCTGAGGAGAAAGTGAGAAATACCACCAGAAAAGAAAGGTTTGGAAAAACAGAATAACAAACTACATGTTCACAGCCTTGTGGCAAAGCTTTAAAAACCAGAGCTTATTCAGTGCAGTTGGTTGGAAAGATCTTGCTTTTCTGCAATGCAGTACAGGACTCAGTACCTGCCTATGCCTGTGGGATCCACTGATTCTGGGATTTTTGGCTACTGGGTTTTTTATTGCAAAACCCAACTCTGTACAGCAAATTTAAAACCGTGATTCTTGACAGTTGCAGCTGGTGTTTGCTATATATTATTTTGTTGATGGTATCAAGTTAAATTCTGTGTTTCTCAGGAATCAGTCTGTCAACATCTTTCTTAACCCAGTGCCAGAGTAAATGGGAATCCTGACTCATAATGAAATTCTGGATTATGGCAGGAGCAGAAAACACACATTTCTTACATTTATTTCACTGTTTTGGTGTTGTGGTTTTGTTTGATTGTTTGCTTGCTTGGGTTTTTGATTATGTATTTCAGACTCTAGCTATGCATTCCTTAATTACCTAATAAGAAAATTAAATGGTATCATGGACTAATTATTTTAAACACACTTGTGGTACTCTGTGTTGTCCTGACATAATGCATAATGAACAGAGATATAGCCTTTATTGGTGGAGCTGTTGTCTGAAACATGAGCAGTAATACTAAAATTACAGGAATTAAAATCTACTGTGTGATAGACTTGGGTGCAGATCTCTTTCATAGCTCCACCTGCTTCTGAGAAAGCTTTTTGCCAGAGGAAAACAGTTATTTTGCAATTAGACACTGCCTAAATGCTTTGCTCTGTGCCTGTAACTTAACTTGCATCTCCACACCTCAGCTGTGGCTGTGGATTTGATGCCCTCAGGATGCTGAGCCCATTTGCCACGTGAAGAATGCCTGTTCTGGGGATTTGCTTCCTAACAGGTTCCTAAATTATGGGGAGGAAGAACTGGTGTTCTCACCTCTTTTGACATTCAGAACACAACTGTAAGAGCTTAATCCAAGAATTTCTAATTTAGCTTCAGCTAAAAGCAATCTCTAAGAAAGATATTTGACTGCTCCTCATCAGAAATGACATGAGGAATCACATGAGAAAATGTGATGAGATCCTAAGACAGAGAGAGCCTCTCCTTCCAAAGGAGCTGTAACCCTTTTTTCTTTCTTGCTCATGTTCAGATGACACCACTTGGGAATATTTACCCTGGTATCTGGTGATGGGGAGCCTTGCAGAAGTTATACTGAATATATGTGCATTACAATTAGGCATATGGGGATTGTGACGTATCCTACTTTTGCACTCAAAGCTTGAAAGAATTAGAAGCCACCTTTTATGACTGTCATATTACAAAGTTAGGCCTGGCTCTTCTGTCTTCCTCTGATTCTAAAAGAAAGCATATTGATCTGGTTTCAGTGCATATTCTCCCTTGGTTCACAGAATTAAATAAATCCACTCACATTTTCAGTATTTCTATTGTATTTAAACATTCATGTGTGGATTGGCTCTGCTGTTCTGGTTAACCCAGCTAAATGAGCACTGTCTATTTAGGCAGTGTTGAATGAAAATAATCCTCTGGGTTCAGACCCAACATACCAGTCACTTTGAAAAAACTGTGGATAATTTTATCTATACCATACATACGAAAGAGACTCGAAGCACAGATGGCAAAATCTACACCTACCCACAGTTCAGGGCAAACCTCTGTGGCTGGAGGCAAAGCTCTTTTGTGATGAGTGAATGGAATACCTAAGTGATCTGGAAAAATGTCAAATGCATGGAGCTGCAAACAGCAAACAGCTCAGAACCTACCTCTGCAGCTCATGTGTGCCTCTCAGCTAGCAGGAGTTGTGCCTCACACCACATTTTCATGTCTCTCCCACAGAATGAGGCACAGTGAGGAGTTTTCCAAAGGAGTGCTCACCTGGGCTTGGATATCTGATTTATAGGAGGAGAAGTATAGTTTCTTAACCACACTGAAAATTTCTAAACCATCCTTTATTCTGAAATATTTGGCCAAAATTCTACATGCAGGTACAGTGCTAGATACAAGTTTCAGAGGCACTCCTTCAGGCTGAGTTAATAAACATCATAATTTATCCATAAATCCATTATTCCATATTCAGACAAAAGTAAATAATGAACTTTGCTTTTACCCAGAAAGAAATGCATGTATGCCTATGGTTGTGTATGCACACCCAAAAAAATCATTGCACATACAAGTTATATTAAATATGAAATAGGAAATGTATATATTTATATATTCTAAAATCTGTTTCAAAAACTGTGGCATCTGTAGACTTGGCAATGATTTTACTGGAGCTAGATCCAAAACCTATGGAAGCCTTTCCTTTTACTTGACTGGTAGTTGGTTGAGCAGGATTTGTATGTATTGCTTGGTATTTACACATAGGCCTGTGTATGTAAAATCAGGGATATGATGCTTCCTGAGCTGGAATTTGATGATCACCATCAAAATGAACATTATAGAAGTTCTCAAGAGGCTTTAATTTCCATGTTCAGGGGAATGGCAGAGTCTCTGATCATCTGCTGCAAGTGGAGGAGCAGGGCTGGAGCCAGGAGGGGAGTTGTAAGGCAGGTGTACTCCAAGGCAGCTGCAGAGTCTCTGCAGACCTAGGAATTACAAAACAGGTCATGAGAGTTTTCAAACTCCCCCCAGTTGTAGAAATGTCTGTTACTTTTTTCTGGCACATATTCCATACCTGGAATATCAAATTATTTATGGAACTGTTGCCCCACTTCAGCTGCATGATGTTAAAGTATGTAAATACCCTGTTCTGCAGCAACTGGTTGAAATCCTAAGGGATAATAAAAGTTTTAGAAGGCCTGTAACACTTTCAGCATGAAATGGTTCCCTAGCAGAGCTGATCTGAGTCTCAGACATAAACAGCATTTCCCCTCCATGTCCTTTAAGAAGTTAGACCACGTGATATCACAGCACACTTTCCTAACACAATAATTGAAAAATTGATTTTCAGTGGTGATTTGGACTATTGCTTGTATTCTCTTTATTGTGTAACCTAGTTTGGGCTTATGTTTTTTTATAATGAGAAAAAAGGAGTAGCTGTAATGATGCTGATCTGGATCCTGGCACTTGGGGGTGGATTATGGAACATGTGTGATGAACAGCAAGCCCACTTTGTTCCTTTTAAAATGTATCTTAAATTGACTCCATTCCCTCCTCACCCAGCACCAGGCAGGTGTAAATACTCTGAACAGCTGGGATTCTGTACAGTTTGCTGTCCAAAACCTCTTCAGGAGCTCCATCTGATAATAGATAAGCTACACCAGTAGCTAATATAACTGGCTAATTGCACACAAGGAAGCTTTAGAGTTGCAGTAGAGCATGACAAATAAGCAGGAATCTCAGGACTGAGGCTGATATTGCATCTTTTGCCTGTGTATTACCATAATATGTCACAGTGGCTAGTTCTTTTTAGAGAAAGTCTTTAATGAGTTTAAGAGGCAGATGTTACAGTTGTCAGAGTTCTGGATGTCACCCTCATGAAAAATGTGACTACAGTGATCTCAGCAATGTTGGGAACAGAAACAAACGTTGGTGAGCAGCTGCATTGTAGTTTGGATGCCTCTGTTTAAAGAAAAGAGCATCAGAGCTGTGTGCTGTGTGCTGTGTGCTGGACAGGCCCTTCCTGCCACAGAGGTACAGTCCCCAAAATAGAGCTACTGCTGTCACCTGGCCCTGCTGTGTCTGGGCTGTGTGCAGGGGTGTGTTGCTGTGCTGACAGACATCCCCAGCACAGCTTCTTGGGGATCCCCTCTGCTCCTTTACACACCCTTCTTTCATGGCAGGAGTGGTCCTTGCTCAATTCTTCCTCTTCCTCACTTGTGTGACAGCAGATTTTCTCTACTGTGCTTCTTATCATCTCCATCAGGGAGATCCCACTGGTTTGCTGCCAGAAAATAATTTTTTGGGGATCAGATTTGAACCTTTTCCTCCCAAATTCTTGTCCTTTGGATTACAACATTCAGTTTTGACTGCAGTTGAGAAATCCTGGGCTGGCATTTTACACTTGGCTACTGTAAATAGGCTATGAGAGCTGTCACAGTACCAGGGTTAAATGAAAACAGGCCCTAGCTGTGTTTCAGCTTCTCATCTAGAAGAAATGTGGTGCAGGTTTTTGCAAGTTCCAAGTTATTAATGAAGGATCAATCACAGAATGGAATTTGTGTTTGGTTTTGGGAAGGAAGAATGAAAATGAGTACCAGCAAGGAAAAGAGAGAGTAAAGAGTTCCTCTCATGTGATTAGATTAGAGAAGCTAATTGAGAAAAAAACTATAGATACAGCATTAGAAAGTGAATGAATACTTCATGCTCAAAAATGTTTTTCTAACTTCTGACAGCAAAAACCTCCTGGACAATTGCCTTCCATGTTATCCCATGTGACTCCCCCTGAATGAATCCATATGTGATATTCACTCTGTCAGCCACTAATACTATAATCCCTTCTAATCATAGGGAAACAGGATTTAGCACTTTTACAGTTTTTATTAAAATAATTACCTTCATAATTTTTTTCTTATTTTCACTCTAGAGGTTTTATTGGTGGGTTTACTCAGAGATTAAATTCTGTATCTGTCATAAAACTGATTTTCTCAGCTTTGCTGAAGAAGCTCACATTACTCCTGGGTTTAGAGCTCATATTGCTCTTACTGGCCTGCAGCTCATTTTAATTTGAAGTTACAGCTCCTTGCAAAGTAATATTTTTCACCACTTCAGTGGTGAAAACAGCCTGCAGAGATTTTAACTTTTCCTTTTCTGTGGTCTATTAGAAGTCATTAGTACTGAAAGATCTTGACAGAACCTGCAGAGTTAAAGATTTTGTGAATAAAAATTAACAAGATCACAGAATAATGCAGGTCAGAAGGGACCTCAGGAGGTGTCTGGCACAGGCTCTTGCTCAGAGCAGAGTGAGCTGTGAGATCAGAATGAGTCACTCAAAACTTCATCCAGTCAGGTCTCCAAAATTCCCAAGGATGGAAAGGCTCCACAGCCTCTCTGGGAAACTGTTCCACTATTCATCCATGGTGGAAATCTCATTTCTCTTGTGAAAATATAATGTGGTAAGGTTCTTAACAATCAAGGAAATGCAGGATTAAAGTAGAGTAAACCAGCTCTTTTAGGATAACCAGAATATATGTAGAAATTAGAAGTATTGTCTTTTATTTACAGCATTGTGGCTGCCAGAGAATTGGATGAGGAATTGAAGTTTGTTTGGATGGCAGCTTTACAAAAGTGAGACTAGAGTTTCTATCTCAAGAATATGAATACAAATTCTAGTGGTTTATACAATGATTTTCTTTCCCAGTTCTTTTTGTCATGTTTACCCGTGTAGCTCAGCTGAAATGATCAAAATGTTTTCCATGAATAATCTTGATGCCAGAAAGGAAGTTTTTACAGTGAGAACAATCAATCACTGGAACAACTCCCCAGGGATGTGGCAGTCCTCATTGTGGGAATTTTTCAAGATGCAGCTGGGTGTTAGAGAATCTCATCTAGGCTCCCCTTTCCCATGAAAGGTTGGACCAGGTGACATTTGAGGTTCCTTCCATCCTGGGCTCTTCTGTTGTTCTGTGAGCCTCTTTACTTTGGTAAAAGTCAAAAAAAAAAAAAAACACCAAAACTCAAACAATCCATATAATCAAATAAGGTCAACAAATCTGGAATACTGCAATGACTGAAATAGGTGGGAGAATAGTGCAGTATTTGACAAGAAAGTTAGGTTTTTAATATTGCATTTTAATTGGATCATATGTTAACAAAATTGGGAAGTAATTAGACTGCTCCTGACAAACTTGTTTTATTCCACTTGGTGTCATCATGTTTCAGGCATTATTATAATGAACTTGAAGCATGATGGTAAAATAATTTTCAGGCTGTAACAGACAAACTACCAAGTGCATGAGACTCTTTCCCCTTCCCACTGCCCTGAAACAACTGCCTGTGAGCTGCCTGGAGAAAGTTAACACATTTCTGCAGATTGTATTCATATGCATCACTAATTTTTTCTGAATCCTTAATTCTGTTGTGCCACCTCTACTGCATGAGAGCAGATTGGCTTGAGAGGATTAATTACCAAGGGCTTCATTGCAAACCCTTGCTGGTACTGTGTTGCTGTAAAGATCTGTCAGAAAGAGAATGGAATGATAATTAAGGGAAAATTCTTGCATTGGATATTTCATAGCAGTCACTTGATATGAGAAAAACTCCATTTCCAGTCACCCTTGTGTAGCTTTTCTCAGATCACTTTTGAGGTAGTTTATGGCAGAGCTCATTACTCATCATATATTTGTAATTTTCATTACTATTACTGATTTCTTGTCTATATAATGTTACCAAACAAGTGGCTGAGAATCTAAACCTTCAATCTTACATCATTCTGACTGCTGCTTACCTGGAGGAGCATCCTCTTTATCTGAAAGGGGTCACTTCATGGAAAAGGTATTTAATGTGGCAAGACCATGCTAAAGGTAAAATTGCTTCATTATGTAGAAGATCTCCATAGAAATCTGAGTGAGATTAATCTCTAATTCAATGTTGGCAACATTACAGAACATTAGTCTTACCCCTACCTGTAGGGAATTATAACAAAGAAGTGCAAACTATAAAATAGAATTAGGGCTAAATCCAGGAATTTGGAGGCTGCTCTGCTGCATCTGCTAAATGCAAATGAATTGGACCATTGGACTTACTCTCCTTAGGAAATTAATTTTATGATAAAATGAGGGGGAAAGTATTAACTTACTAATAGCATCTTGAAAATTGATAGTTTTGGGGAGATGGACGCCCCTGAATCTCGGTACTTTTCACAGCTACCTGCTCAAAGCCATTGACTTAGGCAAAGCAACAAATTTTTGATTAAGGAAAAGAATATCAGGCGCTTACAGTGATTGATTTCCTTTTCTGGTTTCCTTATGAGTTGTGAGAATTTGTCATCAAAATGAGGAATTGTGTCTATTAGAGCTCCACACAGGGAATATGTGATGGAAGAGGTGAGGTGGCAGCTGTGTGTGCTGTAATGCAGTTACACTGATCTGCTTCTGATGGCTGTGAGTGCAAATATCCAGGGCTGCTGTAATACAAAATGGATATTTATAGGGCTGTATAAATATAAATGGGTTGTATGTGGGTTGTAATACAGCTTTCAAGAAAATGTCTTTCGAAAATTGCCAAGATGTAGCACTTCCAGAATCAAGCTTTAGTTTTTAGAATTCATACAGGTGTCTGAATTCCTCTAGAAGTGAACTAGCAGTGACCAAAGCTCCAAAACTGTACAAGGTCTTTGATGGTTTTGAGAGTCTAAATAATTTCACTCTCTATGCCTGAGGCTGCAGTATGACCAATTTAACAGAGTGTTTCATCTGTGACAAAATAATATCAAAATTTTGACAAAACTGATGAGGTAATTTCTAATACAATGAATGACACTTCATATTGTCTTCTGGATTTTCACATACAAATACTGCACCAAAAACACATCAAGAAGTGCCTTGGGCAGGTCATGATCAGTTACCAACACCTACAGCAAATGAAGGAAGACTTGGTTTCACTGTTAAATCTGTAATATTAAATTCTCTTGTAGTTTTAACTACTCTTGTTTTCCAAATGCCATTGCTCTAAGAAAAAAAAAAACTTCGGAAGTTTGAGCTGTAGTTGAGTTAAAACTTGGTTGTTGCCTGAATATCAGAGAGAGGCCCTCACCTTGTCCTTTCTGCATTAATCTATTGTTCTTCAAACTATACTGCATTCTTAAAGATTCCAGAAAGTTTATTGTTTCTGAAAACCAAATAAAGCTTTTCCACTATGTTTTAAAATGTTTTGACTAAATTTTTGTTTCCTCCTTCTTTTTTAGAAGCAATATATTATGTGGGACTGGAGGAGATTCCAGATTCATGCATTCTTCATGAGAGCTTTTCTGTTGCCTGTCAAACTTGTAGCAATCAATTATTTTGCTTTACAGATAAATTATAACTATAATGATTTAGTAGATACTTAATGGAAACCTCTGACACTGACTCAGGTAGAAATGGCTGTAAAATAAGGACAGGATCTTCAATAGGTGCTGGAGATGTGAGTCAAGGGTTAGGACAAAGCTATCAGGGCTGTCTTTAAATTCTCTGTGTTGTCAGTCAACCCTCACTTCTGTATCACTCCTTTCACTATTTTTATGGATACTTCTGAGTTGATTTAAACCTGTTTAGAAATGGCAGTTTGCTCATCTAATTTAATTGAATGTTATTAATGAGACTGCATTTGCCAAGCACCTTGGCACTAACACTCCTCATGTGCAGTTGGAAACACTCTTTAGTTACACAGCAGTGATTGTTAGCAGATGGAAGTGAGCTGGCTTGTATTAAAATTTTTGTGGTCTAGCACACTGAAAGTAGAGCATGCTTAGAATAAGCAATTGAAACTTGTTTATTATGTACTACGGTTTCTCAGATTAATTTTTAGAGGTTTGTTGTTTTTACATTTGTAGTTGAATTTTGCATGATTTGCAGTCTAGTTTGAACTTATTTCTTTCTAGCAAATGATATTAAAAGAAGACACTGTGCAGTGTTGTGTTTTAGTGGTTTTGCAGATAAATAAAGACACTCAAGAAGCCAAAAAAACATGTATTTTTTTGCTTAAAGTACTATACTCATGAATTTTGCATGGCTGTGGATTCCAAAAGCCAGCATATAAAGGAGAAGTTAGGCTTGCTAAATATGAGTGCTGAATGCTGATTCAAACCCCAGACTGCATTTCTGTCTGCTATTAATACCCTTGTCACTGTTGTTATCATCTTCCTTTTCTTCTATCTACTTTAGCTATTTCTGGGTAAGTAGGTGGATGGGAATTCGTTTGCCACAGTAAAACTGAGCTGGAGAATAAGAGAAACAGATCAAAGTTGCTGAAGTTGTTGTGTATCTGCTGGCAAATATGCAAAATACCTGCTGTTAGACTTGAGTGGTTGGCAAGTTCACAAAGATTACCCCAAACTCTGATTTATGTGGGAACAAAATCCAGCCAGTGTGCAGGGAATCAAAGGTGTGCTGAGGGAAAGGGATGGTGCATTCAACAGGCATCCAGTGGTGTGTATGGCCATAGGAAATGTGATCCACAGTTCCCAGATCACAGATTTGGGGCTGGTTTAAATCTGTTGGGGGTGGTTCTGTCTTTCAGAATGGCTTTCAGATGAAATGTCAGCATATCCTTGCAGGAAGTTCTCGTATTTTATGTCAAGCTGTCACTGGCTCAGCAAGTGGCCTTAGGGAAGTCAGCCAGCTTTTGTGGGCCAGTTCCTGAGTTATGTCATGCCTGATTGGGAAAAGAAGGGGAGGAAACAGCTGTTCCAGGTTCTGCTATGCTACTGACCACATTTACCAAATATCTCTGCTGGCTTGCTAAAGAGAATGAAGTTCATTATTTCTAATGGGAGATCCTAGCAAAACAAACAAACACAGAGAAGCAGTGCTTCTCTAGAGGACTCTGTGATAAATCATTAGGAGCAGAAGTGGCTGGTCTTTCTCTCTGAAACATCAGAGAAAGAAACATCATCTGGTATGCCCTGTTTTCTCATACATAATCCAGGTTTTAAGAAAGTGGGGGGAGCTGGATGTTTCATTCTGTTCTTTAATTTAAGCCTCTATCTTTAGCTCCTTGAGACTTTTTTTTATTATTAATATTCTCTCACCCTCTATTACCCTGGAAGAGTTGGCAACTTCAAATATTTTCTTAACATTTCTTGGCATCTGTCTCTATTTTTTTTCCCCAGGGCTTGTGTTATCTTGGGTGTCATATTCCTCCTGTCATCTATATGTATTGTGATCAAAGCCATCCACGATCTTGCGAAGAGGGTGCTTCCAGAAGTGGTAAGGTGATTCCTGTTCTTTTAAATGTTCTCTTTATTCCCTGCCCTGCCAGGGGAGAAATGCCAGGGTCTCCTTTCAGCAGCCCCACTGAGCTTTGTGAAGCTCTAGCAGGTGCATTTCCTGCCTGGCTGCACATACTGGCCCTGGTCTTCCAGCAGTAACTTTTATGTGATGGAGTCTAGTCTACTTCTGAATTTTAATTATGGGTTTTTATAGGTGTAACCCCAAATCTCTCTTGGTGTAACCTTTTAAAGCTTCTACACAGCACTGTGGAAATTCACTTACAGAGAGGAAGACTCTCTGGGCTTAATGAATGTGCAAGAATTTTATGAGAAGAATGTTTCCGCAGTTTACTACTCCAATGGCTTCAGTATTTTATTTTCAGCATGAAAAAAATATATTTTTGGATTATATTTTAATGTCTTCCAGCTCTTGCCTCCAACTCCAGAGCCATGTATGTGTGGCAGGGATGAAACAGGTGAGGGACCATGCTGGGTGAAAGGGCTGGCTTTTAGGCTGTCTCACATGGAGCATCACAAAGGGCTTTTCTCCTGCTCTCTGCTTTCTTTTGGCTGTGAAAGCAGCCCCTACCTGGCCTGCAGAGCAGCTCTCCCCAGTGGCCTTTCTCTCAGCTCTGCTCTGGCCTGTCCTGCTTGCTTCCTTTCAGTACTGGCTATTAACTTTTACTCATCTTAACAAGCTGCTCACTGGGGAAACTATTTGGTAGTGTTTCCACTCCCACAAGACTCTTCCTAATTTGCTCAGATAAAACGAGGCTTCAGTTCAGTAGTTGTTTGCACAACCTGACTCAGAGCTTTGTCTTCAGCCTTTGTGGTTTGGTCTGGTTGTGTGTTCAGCCTTTCACATTGAGGATTCACCCTGCCAAGTGCCATTCTCAACACAGCACCACACAGAAACCAAAACTCCTTCCTTTCAACCAGGAGATGGAGGCAGAGCTGGAAAATAAAAAATGGAATTCCATCTGTTACCCACTGTCAGCAGTGCAGATGACCTACTGGATCCTGTGTTCTCATGGAAACTTGCAAGAAGCTGGGCAATTCCAGAAGCTTATTTTCAGTATTTTATGGAAATCTGGGTGAAGATGAGTAGCACAGCCCCTGAATTAGCACATTACTGAATCCCAGCCAGGTGCATTGTTTGACTGCAGGTGATTCATGTTCTCTTTGCATTTTGCTTGCCCTCTTTTCCAGTCTTCATCATTTACTGCCTCCTCAGCTTTGCCAGCATTGCAGCACATGGAGTTCACCAGCCTGGTTCTGTCAAAATGATCTGGGTTAGCTCAAACACTTTCACTTAAACCCCACCAAAACATTCTGACAGAACTGGGTTGGGGAGTGAGCATGGGGCATGTGCCAGTGAGGCTGAAGAGGAGGCAGGCAAAGGTGAGGGGTGACCCTGCTGTGATGGTCAGCAATTTAACTTCTCTGTACCCAAACAGTTTGACTTCTGTTTAGTGAGAAAATGAAATATATAGTCCTGACTCAGTGAAGGAGAAGGGAAAAGGGAGGATACAACCATAATTAAAACACTCATTTTGGTGAACTTCTGGTAGTGTATATGAGATTGACTTGGATATCTCAGTCTAATCCATTGCGGGCAAATGCTCTAATAATTCTATCAGTAGGAACAAAAAATTAAAGGAGAGGGCTCTATTTCTGACATGGGGGGAAATGTCTCATATTTGTATTGTGAATGTCTTTTATGATTTGCAGGAATATTGTACTTCCTGATTTTTAATGTTTTTAAATGCAAAAATATGGAAAAAAATATGGAATCAGACCTACAGAAAGGCATCCCTGAAGAGAAGATCCCATTACATTTTCAGTGTCCTATAAGAATGTTTTTTACAAACTTTAGTCACAGGCTGCCTTGGATTCAGTTTCATGTGCTAAACCTGTGCCAAGTAGGAAGAATTTAGAGTGGATACTGCTTACAATTGACACAGTATGGGGATACTGATGGATAATCTTCCTCCTGTGATTGTTCTCACTCATTTAGGCACTCAGGAACTACCAACAGTTTGAAGGATGTGTCTGGGAAGGCACAGGCTGTGGATGGCTGGTGGCAGGGTAAAAGCCACACCCACACAGGATTTTCATGCCTGGTAATTCTGCCTGGAATGTAGGTTGGAGCATGGGATGAAAAGAGATGGCTCTTCTGTTCAATGTCTCTTAAATGACATGGCAAGGATTTTAATTTCAAAGCCTTTCCCATCTCCCTGTGGGAAACTGATCCAGCAAGGGTTGTGTGACAGGTGAAATATCTCTGTGCAAACTCAGAATAGCAGTGAATAATGGGAAGGCTCAGAGGACAGCACCACTGCTGCAAGTCATGGCCACTGAGGTATAATGCCTAAGGGTTGCCAACATTAAAAATAATTGGGGGAACAGGATGCTGTTGAATAGAAACCTTTCCAGTTGCCCTAGCTGTGCCTGACTGTGATTTTCAGCTTCCTTGTTGCTCCCTTAGCTGCTCCAGGCAGAAATAATCATTCTTAGTGGTTTGGGTCTTGGATTGTGTTCCCAGCAAACCTGCACTTGCCCAGGCCATATTATCAGCATCTAAGAAGAGAAGAAATCTTCTCAAATTATATCAGTAGGAGGCAGAAGTTTCTGCCTCTGCTCCTTTATCCAGGGTGCTGTCTTCTACTTCTTGTAGGCCACTGATGAACTAATTGCTAATGATACTAATTTCTGTAGTGTCTTACCAAGTAATTTGGTTTTAGTGTATGGATATATATCTGGAAAAAATAACAGAACACTCTTTTCTATTAATAGTTTTTTTGCATAGCAGTGAAGTAACAAGTTCTGCCTCAAAACAGTGACCTGAAAATATTTTCTGGTGGTGATATCTGTGTTACTGGGATTTGATATGAACTTGCTGTTCTGGGACCAGGGAATAATCCTCGTGGTGTGAGCAAAAACATGACATTAAGACCAAGGAAAGGTAGTGTGACTGCACTGGTGTCCCAAACTGGGATAACACTGGGGTGGAGTGAAGAGCTCAGCACTAGATCAAGAGGATCTGTGCCTCAACAGAAGTTTCACATGTGAGTCAGAGTCAGATGATTTTTTTGGTACAGTTTACATCCTTATTGCTCTTTACTGCAGCAAAGGTCATTGAAGATATGGGTAATTTTTAAAGCATCTTGTGAAATTTTAGCTGTGTGACTTTAATCTTAAGGGAGATAATGAGGCAAAAACCCAACTGGAAAATGTTGCTCTTGGTATTCAGATGCTGAACACAAAGTTGACACTGTCAGCCCTGCAAATGGAGATGGTTTGGAATGCACTGCTCTACGTGGGGGATTCAAGATTAACTTAATGATAATAATTATGCTAAGCAACATGACTGACTGCGTTGTTCTCAGAGCTATGAAGTCTCTCTTTATGTCTTAATTTCTGGTAAACTTCAGGAACCTTGTAATAATTTCTCTGAGTTCATTTTAAATTGCAGAAGTTTTGGAGAAAATAGTATGATACAGACAAGTTTAATTTTAAAAATTAGGCAGAGTGGCTAATCTGCTTGCTAATTGTAGAGAACCATGACTAAAATCCTAAAAGGAGAGTCAGAAACTTTTGAAAAATTCTGTATCAATTATAGGAAGTTCATAAGTTCACTGTATTCCTTATGGTGTATGAGATACACTAGTTATGTATCTGTCAGTTCTTAATATGCCCATAGTAAAAAAAAAATTGGAAAGGTTTTATGAATTCTTTGATATTTAGATACTGTTGTCCTTAAAGTGAATCTTACAAGAATTGCTTTTATGAAAATACTAGCAGTAGGAGAAAATTTTAAAATAATATGATTAAGAAATAATTTGAAGTACTTTTCCAAATGTTTTGAACATATATTCTTTTACTTACACAGATGCTTAGAAACAGGAGGCTTCTGTATTATTGGCATTTCATATGATGATTTCAGGTGCAGGTCTGGCAATCCTCAGCAGGATTCAGAGAACCAGGAATAGAATGACAGATTTACTGCACATTAATGGCATTTCCACCTTGACTTGCCCATTCTGTGAGGGGCTTAAATGTCACAGAATCTTGTTAGACTGCAGAGAGGTGCTGCTCAATTTACAAGGCAGGAACTCTTGGTTAGCTCAGTCAGATGTTTTCCAGTCACCCATTTGAATTCTCTTTTATTCCATGCTGAGTGTAATTTTGTTGAAATCCTGTGAATGACAGTACTCCTGATGTGCACTGGCAGAGGAGGGAGGACAATTAGAGCTCCTGACTTTCTGTATTTCTTGATATTGCTTCTCCCTTCCTTTTCTGCTTCTTGTTGGTTTTACCTCTTGCTGTGACTCGAGCAAAATTAAACAATAGGTAGTGTTATGTCACAACACAAGCTTTCAGCAGTGATTTTGTAATTCTTTTGAATGTCTCAAAACCTTGGGAAACACAGAAATAGTGTATTTCTCCTTTTGATTCCCTAGCCTGGTATGCCAAGGACTGTAGCTAACTTTGGCATAGCCTGTAAGACAGGATATGAATGTCTAGGTAGATTAATTAGTTTAAAATAGCTTGGATGAGTTTAATGATCAGTGTTTGTCTGGAATTTTGACTTTGCAACATTTTGACTTACATGCAACAGCAACCATGACCTACTGGCCCAAAAGGCCCAAATTTGATCTTCAGTGGCTTTCTTCATGCCTTTCTTTTAAATTTTGTCTCTATCTTTAGATGAGGAAGCCTAGAGAACCCACAGAATTCAAAGGGTAAGGGTCACCAGGGATTTATGCAATATGTTCATTTTTGCAAATTTCTGTTTAGCACTGAATTGATATTTTTAAAGAACTTTAACTGTAGATTGCATTTCCTGCAGTTAGCAGCAAGTCCAGAAATTGTCATTATTAGGTAAACTTAGGGTTTTCTCTTTGCACAAGACTTTATATTTCTATTATAATTAAAAAGAAGCCTGCCCTGAAAAATGATATTCTGTGTCAGGAGAGTTGCCCAGACAATTAATTATGCACATGCAATATAATTCTGTATTTGTATTAATTATACATCTCTTAACTGTGGGGAAAAGTTCATTTTTATATTAATCCTCAAAACACAATCCCTTGTGCCAATGTTTTTGGTGTTTGTGATGTAGAGCAGTGTTCTTCAACAATGATCCATAAAATGGTGTATGAATGAATTATTTAATGAAGTCATGAATTTCAGGGTTGACAATAAAGTAGATGTAGTAGAAATATTGCAACTGAAGGGATCTGTTTGTCCAAGAGGGCTGGAAAATGCCAGTATTGAATATATGCAGTGAGAAGTGGAATGGATCTTTTTTTCTCACACATTTTTGAAGAATTTTACATAATTTTGTGGCCATTAAATGACCTATGACGGGTCTCTGATTCTTGGAGGGAGGAGTAAATGAGCAGAATAGAGTTTTCACTTCCAGAAGGGATTTGTCTGCCATGTAGCCTCACTTTGGATTTGTGGAGATGCTTCCTTTTCCTTTGGAGGCAAATTTGGGTGTGGGAGTGGAGACAATTTCTGCCTGCACCAACACGTATGCGCCAGTCGCTTTATGGAGCCATGACCTCCATTCTCACTTGCCTGAAAATATTTTTAATTAAAGCTTCCTCATTCTGAGAATTTAGAGATGTGATGGCATTTTCCACTTGCCTTGGAGCCTGTTGGTTTGGAAGGAAATCTTGCTGTTCCTCTCCTAGTCTTGCATCTCTAGAATGCTTTGGCTTTTGGATAAGATTCCTTATAGGAGCTGTTTAGAGCCCACACCCTGCCCCCAGCCCTTCCCAGGATTTTTCAGTGACACAATCAAACTCAAAAATATGGAAAAATTAAAAAATCCAAAGTTTCATACAGCAGACAGGGATGTGCCATTAATATGTGGGAACATTACAGCTGCAAATTCCAGTTCTTTCTGTGTTCTTGTCCTATTTTTTATATAGCTGGGAATTTTTTTATTTATCTGGGAATATTTATTCTGTATGGGTCTGCTTCAACATGGCATGCTGCAGTTATTACTTTGGCTTCATATCATTGATCCCTAAAGAAATATTTTTCATCATCCAGATCTTTGACTTTTTGCTCCCTCTCCCTCTTTTTCTTTTTTCCCTTTGTTCCAGCACTTGCTGAAAGTGTTAGATGAAGTAGGCCAGCTGCTCTTCTTTCTGGAGTGTTTGGAATTAAAATTTCTGATAATTTTAGCTCCCATTCAATACACCTGAATTAAAAAGCTAATTAGTAATTGACATTTGGAAGAGAAAGTCTTCATTTTTGTTTACCCTTCAGGTTAATTTAAAATGAATATTTCTCAGATCATGTAATTTAGGCCGGGTTTTTTTTCTACAATGATGAGCGTTGAACCTAAAATAGAATCATTTCTTGTTGGCTCAGAGATAATTTACTGAGGTTCCCTTTCCCCTAGCTATGAGATTCAGAGTATTTCCCTTATTGTTACTTTCAGCATTTGTTCTCCAACCTGTGTTAACCATAATAAGATAATTCCCAGTAGGGGGAGGAATTACCATTGCTTTATTGATGTTTCAGAGAGCAATATCCACAGCCAGTGCTGTCCCTGAGGACTTGGTGCACACACATTTCACTACAAATAAGAAGGAATAGTGACTTTGCATACTGTTGATGACATCATACTTGGATTTTTGTGTAAATTTTACTGATTTTTGACATTTTATTAATATGTTGAGAAAGGAATCTAAAAATCCTTGAGTGCAGCTTTTGAGCATTGTTTTGTGTTTGCATTTGCTGCTGTTAGTGCTTGCCAGCTCTGTGATAAAAAACCTTCATCATTTGCCCCTCTACCTTCATCATGTCAATTACTAGACATTCTTGGGCAGTACAAATATAATTTAGATGTGAATGATGTGCTTTATTTTGACTGTTGCCACAAAGCATTTGCAGACCTTTTCTTGTTTTTTAAAGAAGGCTCAAAATACCCAACCCACTGAGAAAGACTGTTTTCATTTCACCTGGGGTTGTAAATCAATATCCATTTACTATGCAGTTACTGCTTGCATTTCCCTGGGTAATAGTATAACACATGTAATGTCAATGCAGTTTGGCATTTGTCCTCATTAGTATGGCAAAGGACACTTTTTTGCAAGAGTAAGCAAGCATCATGCCATATTTGTGACATTTCCTGCAGAACAAAGGAAAGATGTAATCAGTTTGTGTATGAAGGACGTGCAGCCCACCTCATGTGGTGCCTCCAATGCTTTTATAAATGAAATCTCTTGAAAAATTAGGCCATATGTTATTCTATTGTAAGTTACTGATTACAGCTCAAAAAGGAAGGTAGGGGTGGCACAATGTAGCTTTGTCAGTTCTAATTGATTTATTGGTTTAATAGTTTAAAATAAATATACCACAAACATATATTCAACAATGTCAGCAGTTGAATTATAGGTCAGTAGCAACATAACAAATAACACTGATGATTATATACACATATGTTCTTATACATGTTTCCCAATACATTTCTAAACCTCATATATAATTTATTGCTTTCCATTTCAAATCAAAGCATCATATACATTAATTATACATTAGAATCCTGCTTTATAATTGTTATTTCTATGCATGGTTTGGAGTTTGGCTAAAACACATGTGCTTCTTGCAGGTAGTTGAGAATGTTGTGGATACTTGAAGATAGGGCAAATGTATCAGCTGCACATCAATTTTGCTCAGGTGGAAAGTCTCATTTCCAGATTTTACCACATGATGATGAGAAAGAAAATCTGGTGGCTGGTGTGGAATGCATTGCTGGTCTCAGCTCCCTGCTCATCAGAAAAATCAGTCTCACTCTTCTGAGGGTGGACAAACACAATTTTAATTTATGCTTCATAACTTTGGTGTTAAAACAATGTGGATGAATTCTGGGAGAAGGGGAAGCATGACTGATCTAATAGTTAAGGAGCCCTAAGTTCACCTAAGAGAGTCCCTGCAGCCTCCAGTCCCTTGGTTCCTGGACCCTGTGCCTTGCCAGGGCATTGAGCACACCCTGCCTTTGTTATCTGTTTCTTGAAAAAGCATTCTGTGCTGTGGAATTGCTTTGTCACACCAAAGACAAGTTTAAACATTCATAAGAATTTTTTTTGTTGTTCCTAATAATAGATCTTTGCATCTCTATGTGAAGAGACTGTCTCCTGCTTGAGTCAGAGACTGGGCTGTTGGTTTGTTTTCTGACAGTGAAGTGCAATTAAAGCTCATCCCTTTTGAAGTTTGCTAGTGAGAGAGACCCTCTGACTTCCCAGGAGCTCCCTTTAGACTGATTATATAAACTATTTATTACTTGGGAGAAAGTGTGGTAGAGATTTTGACTTTTAAAAAAATGTTTGTATTAGAAACATCTCTGTTGCTCTCTATATCATAACATAATCCTTCAGGAGGAGAAGAGGGAGTTCTTTCTGACTGAGTAACATGCTCTACAGAGGGGCTTTTAGTGATCCCAGTGTGCCCAGATGCCTTGGCAGCTGCTGGGGGAGCTGGAAGAGCATGTGCAGGTAGGGATGGGGCAGCAGGGTGGGAGCAGAACCTGGCAGGTGCTGGGGAGGACAGTCACCAATCACCTGGACTGAAGAAGGATCATTGCTGGGATCCAGGAGACAGATGGTGAGTTGCAGAGATGGGCAAAATTAATATTTAACAACACAAACTCAGTTCAGTTTGGGCCAGCCATGACTTCGCTCCTGCCAACACCATCTGTAGCATTCCAGAAACACATCCCTACCTCCTCAGCCAAGAGCAGCCAGGCTCAGCAGAGCAGAGGCAAAACACTCTGAGACACCAGGTTCTCTGGAAAGGGAAAAAGTGGCAGGAAAAAGGCAGTACCAGTAATTCCCAGCTCCTGCAGGAGTGTGGAGGAACTTCTGGTTCAGAGAGGAAGCCAAGGGGAGGGCAGGGGAGTGGAAGGAAGCTGCAGCTGCTGGGGTGGGAGAAGCAGCTTGTTCTGGGATTGCAGTGGAATGAGTGACCAAGGAGAACAGAGCTGCCTCCCACAGCACTGAATATCTTTTGACTCCACACTGTACAATGCAGTGAAATGAGAACATTTTACATCTCAGAAGTGGAAGGACTGTAACTAAAGGAGAGTGGGCAGAGAGAACCTGGTAGAAATAATATATGAAATCAGGGCAAAATTTCAGGGTCAGAATTAGCAATATGCATTCTAAGGAAAGATTGGGAACTCAAATCTGCTGCAACTTAATTACTAGGCTGGGAATTGAGTTATTTCTACCTCATAAGCCAAACACTGAAGAATCCGTTGTGAAATTTTTTATTTTTTACTTCACACAATAGATTCAGAAAGAGATCAAAGTTGCAACATAAAAAACAACAAAATTTTTCTTAAGCTGTAAGAATACTGCTTCTTTTGGTGAAATCCTTGAAAGCAGGGACAGAACTGTTGGGACAATTTTGCAAGCCCCTCTTCTGAGCTGCACAGCTGGGGACAATGCATTTGGATAAAGTGGAGGAAAGCTGCCTGCTGACTTCTATTATTCCTTTCTTAGGAACGGTAAAAGAGGAAGAGATTTTATTCCTAGGAAAGCTTTCTTCTGAGAAAGAAAGCATAAAACCACAGTAGAAAACCTGGCATAAAATACATGTTAAGTAGGGACATTGCAGCTATTAAAGTGCTGTGTGAAGAGAAGGCAACCCAGGATGGGCACCTTGCTTTATGTACAGTGCTGTTCTATACATGAAGCCACCTAATCAGATATAAGTCCTTTAATTATGGTCTCATGTACAGTGCAGTAGCAGTGAGGGAATATGATGAGAAGAAATGGAAAAGGAAGGCGCTTTATTTACCACACTGGGAAGCCTTTATCACACGGAAATGATCAGAATTTAAATTTTTTATCATGTGCCACAATTTGCTGCTGCTGTGATTGGAATAACACGGAGGACAGGTGGGGTGAGGCTGGCTGGGTGTGCTCGGTGCTGTCAGATGGGAGCAGGGGCTGCCGAGAGGGCACGGCTGCGGCTCCGCAGGGACGTGGGGCCAGATGGCCCGGCTTATTTTATTAATTTAGACCTCCATCACGGCTTTTCTTTTCTGCCTCTCTCCAAAGGATGAGTTGGTTTGTTGGGAATCCTTTCACAGCTCAGGGTGCCGTGTTTAACCCTCTGCAGCCCAGGGCCCTGCAGTGTTTGGTGTGTCCCAGGGCTGGACACCTGCTCCAGCCCATGCTTGGCCCACAGCAGCCTTCCCTCACCTAATTCATTGAGTCCTGCTGCCCTAAACCTTCTTGGCAGAAAAACAGTGCCAAGGCAATGTTTGGAGCTGTTTCCCTTTCATCCTCACGTGCTCAGGTTGTCCATGCTGCTGAGCATCCTCCCTTTGGGCTGATCTGCTGCACCCACAAGAGCTTCTTGGTAGCAGCAAAGAACCTCACTCTTCATCTTCCAGCTCTGGATGCCTGGACCCCAGACAGCGCAGAGAAATACTGAGAAAAGAGAGTTTCAAAGGTTTTTTCCTGTTGGGTTTGTTGGTGCGGGTTCTGCCGCCTCCCGGTGGCTCCTGGTCGGAGCTGCACACAGCAGGAGCTGCTGCTTCGGGTGTTGCTTCGAGATAAAACCGGGAATGTCATCTCTGAAAATCTGTCTGAGGCGTGTGCATTCAGAGCAGGGCTCTTTGGATTCTTCCCTTTTTTTCAGAGATAACAAAGGAGCTTCGATTTGTGAGGTTTTCTCTTTAACAATGATTGTTGGATTGGTATTAGCAATAAAATGAGCTTGTCCTGTGTGATTTGGTGTAATAAAAACAAAACTGCAAACTTAGGAACAATTTCTAGATCCTGAATATGTATCCTCCCTAAAAATCTGTTCAGCAATTCATGACTTTATTCAGAAATCTATATCACACTTAGGTCATCCCTGGTTTTCAGTTGAGTAGCTAGACTCATTTTGATCATGACTGTATAGCAGAACAAGCAAGATGCATTTCCACATACTGTGATTTTAGTGACATGCACAGGAAAAACCCTGAATTCACCTCAAAAATCTGTGGCATGACAAGGGGAAAAAAAAACCAAAAAAAAAAAAAGTCCAAATAAAGTGCCATGAAGAGGTTGAAACCTGGTATGATAGCACAGGGGATAAGGCATAACATTTTCAGGATTCTGAATCAATAACTGGAATTTTGAGCATCTCTTGAATAATTTTCAAAGCATCTCATATTGTGATCCATAGATTTTTTTTCCTAAACTATGTCAATTTGTAATGGCTTTCCAGTGCATTCCCAAGGATTTCACAGGTGTAGGAAAACTGCATTTTGTCATCCCAAGACTGACAGGGACACAACTGTCAATAACAAAGTGATTTATTCTGTCACCTCTGCTGGACCTGCAGTATTCAGCTGTGCTGCTGACAAAGATAAGAGGCAGGGATGCCTGGGAGGAATCAGAGTCTTGGGAGGGTCTTTGGGGTGATGGGGAAATGAAGAGTCTCAGGTAATTCATTGAGCAATGAGTCCTTGTGCCAAGTGAGACACTGGAGAAATCCAGACTTTTGAAGTTTTG
Organism: Catharus ustulatus; assembly: GCF_009819885.2. NCBI lineage: Eukaryota > Metazoa > Chordata > Aves > Passeriformes > Turdidae > Catharus > Catharus ustulatus. The sequence continues at coordinate 32,773,386 of NC_046227.1, read as the reverse complement.
TTGTCGTTTCAAACCTTCTGAGGGCCCTCAGCTTTCCTTGTTAGACTGAAAGCCACCAAATATTGCCACTATTTCTTAGTCCTTCCCTAGCACTTGGAAATTGCCTGGATTTTTTTCCAGTTGTTCTGTTAAAATAACTTTGTGAATGCTTTTTATCCTACCTTTAGCCAGTATTTGAGTTCTGTGTTCCATTTCTTCTATTTTATTCTCTTCCCCTCAGTGCACTTTGTCTTAATACTTAATACTGTTACTATTGTACCAGGTCTAGAGAGAATGAGCTCATGATTGAGAGTGAGTGAAGTAGACTTTCAAAATTATACAACATACAAAATTGTATAAAAATATTGAATGATTTATTTAGGGATATGAATACCTTATACCAGTAATCTAATTCCCAGTATCTTCCTAAACCACTTTTTTTTATTTCTTTGGGTTTCAAATTGCTGCTAAAAGAATAACAATGGAGATAGAGCTGATGATGAATCATCATGACAATATTTGGGACCAAGGGGATTTTGCTGGAGTGTTTTAATCAGGAACAGGGTCCCAGTGGCACTGGCCCACTTAGACCTGCAGATACAAATTAAAAAAGAATTCTTGCTATTTCCTTTATTTGTACTGGTGTTGCAACAGCTTAAATTCAAGCTTCTACCAAGAGTAATAAATAAATAAATCTAACAGCTCTGTGGTTAGGTGGCAGGCAGGCTGGGAACCAGCAGCAAGGGCTGGGGGGCTCCTGATGAGTGTTAATCAGTAATAGCTAACTCTTCTTTGCCCTGCACTGACACACAGCTCTCTCCCATGTTTCACGTGCAAATTAAACAATGAGAATGTTTCTGTGAAATGGAAGTCCATGAAAAAATTAATTTTCTGTGAAAAAGCTAAACCTTACTTTGCATATCAGCATAGCAAGTTTTATGGATGTAGCTTGAACCAGACTTTTTTAAAAGGAAATGAAACAAAATCAAAGCATACTCAGAATCAGAAACAACATTAAATGGTTCTCTCTTACACTAAGAATCAATATTGGTCTGGTAAGTAGGATTCTTTTTTCAAGCCTTCCTCCTGTCTGTAGGGACTTCATTACTGCTGGCATTAGGCACTGGATGACCTGGCAGTCTGCATTCAGCCTCAGGTAAATAAAACCTCCTGACTCTGAGGAGGCTGGGTCAATTCACAGTTTGCTGATTGGAACTGTCATTAATTATGGCTGCAAAAGCAATTGCAGGTGACAACACCAGCAAAATAAGCACCAGATGTTGTGGAAGTCAGAAGGTAGGAAATCTTGATCTCAGGTTGTGTTTCTCAGTAGCACAAATATTTGCACAGTAATTAGTGGCATTTGTAATTTAATAGGTGGGACAAGACCAGAAGACATACTAATGTCTGACTTTTTTCTTTTTCTTCTTTTTTTTCTCTTTTTTTTTCAGGATGATTTTCTGTACAGTGTCTCTGTTCTAAGTGGAATCCTTTGCACCGTCTTGGCAGTAATCAAATTTATGCTGGGGAAGGTCCTTACAAGCAGAGCACTGATAACTGATGGTGAGTGTGACATTGATCCTGCTGCTTTTATAGACTCTTCCAGGGACCCCTGCACGATGACAGCTGTGAAAGAACACTGCAATAAGCCAGCCATTGCAAAATGGGAAAAAAACCCAAACCCAAACCCTAGAACAGTCTGTGGCACCACTGGCCTCTAGCACAGATAGCTCAGCTGAAATGGGAATGTCTGGTGGGAACCAAGCAGTGAATGTGTGCACAGTGAGCAATAACAGAGTTGGAGGGAGAGCAGATAATGGGTTAGAGGTGTATTAGTCAGAGGTTAGGCTGCAGCAGGGGGATATTGAGTCACCTCCATCCTCACTGCCTGTGCCTGCTAAAATCCTGGAAGTTCTGAATGAAGTGCTGCAGGAACACTGCCTGCCTTGAGCAGGGATCATCACCAGCATCCACAGGCACCCTCTTTGGTGTCATTTGTCACCACAGTGCTTTCCCTGCCACTCAGCAGAGCTGCTGGAGCAGGGCAGGTGTGAAACAAAACCCTTCCCTGCCCTCCTCTGACCCTGCTGGGGTTTGGCACAGGGAGAATCCCCTGCACTGCATCCTTGGAACTCCTCACTGCCACCACTGCATCAGCCAAGGTGTGCAGCACCTGACTGCTTCTGGTTTGAAAGGTAGGTTTAAAACCAAGCTTTAAAAGCAGGCCTGGATATTCCTCTTACTGACAGAGCTCAAGCTTCTGAATCCTCAGAAATCCCAGGGATGTGCATGGGTGAGGCCACAGTGATGGCAGAAATTTCACAGCCCCCTACAAATCTCCCCCAGTTTTTATCTGCCAGGGTAGTTTGAAATACTCAGTAAACAGACACTGTAGGGTGTTCATGATTCATGGGTCGTGGTACCTAAATTGTTTTACTCTTTGCTAAAGATATCACTTGAAAGAAATTCAATTTTCAGCTTACTCTAGAGATACATAAAATTTTCTTTATTTTAAGCAAATTAAACATAGTTAAATTTTTTCCTGATGATGTGTGATAACAAGTATTATGAGTATCTCTATCATCCCACTTATAAATTCTTCATGAGTATTTATATTTTAAATCTGAAAGCAGCAAAAAAGGCATCAGAATAGCAGTAAGTGGGTTACAACTAAACTACTGCCTCCCTGCATTTGGGATTCTCTCCCAACAGACCTCCAGCTCAGAGATCTTATTCTTTCCAATGGTCTCTGCCACTCTAGACATTTTAAAACAAAAATATCTCCAGCCTGCAAAAAGGATTCTGGAAAGGATGCAGGGAACTGCAGCCCAGTGAGTCTGACTTCCTTCACTGCCAGGGTGGAAGTGGGACACGTTGGCCATTTCAGAACTCTGCCTAGGCAGGCAAATGATGAACCCTCCCTTTAAAAAAATGTAGCTTAGTTTTCAAACAGCAGTTTATTCAGGCAAAATATTAACTGAAAATTCCTAAACTCTGAATTGTTCTCCTGTATGACAGAGAAATCTCTTTCCCCATAATTACATCCTCGTGCTAATGATACTGCTTCTGAGCTGGAGACTGCTCATTCTTTGATTAAAAAAATTAGGGAAAAAGTATACAATTACCTCAGCCTGGTTTTTATCTCTCTTCTCCCCTTTAGAACTACTTTAGAAAATGTAGGAGGCTGATCTTAACATGTGTGGTTAAATATCTGCTTTCACAAGATGTATTTGCATATGTAGTTGATTTATTAACGATCAGGAAGAGACAATGTGATTCAGCAGCTGAGACAGATTTAGCAGTCCCTTGCATATCTTTTTTTAGTGTTTTCTGTTTCCTGCTAATTTACCTCCTGTGATCCCTGGCTCCAGACCAACAAACTGTTTTGAGTAAAAGGAGCATGAATTTTTCTTCCTAAAAAATAGGTTTATTTTCAGACCAGCAAATTTTATGCATGTCAACCTCTATTAACAATTGTTTTTTAGAGTAATTTTGTTTTAGAATAGGGCTTAACAGCAATATCTCTTTAAAGCCTAGATGTATGAATCCTAATGAGGCAAAATGTCATTTGTACAGTTTGTTTATGGCAAAAGCTCTTGGCCTTTTGGATAATAAAAATAGCCATTTCCTGCCTTGAATTTTGTGACATCTCAGAGGACAGCTCTGTGACAGTCAGTGATGTCAGCCAACTTTCCTGTAGGTTTTAGGTACCTGTTTCCTACCCAGATTTAGCCACCTGTTTTTTCCTGTGCTGGCCTTAGAGCAGTGTCTGGATTAATACCTGCAGCCATTACATGATTTCCTGCCACATCAGCAAAGAAAGGTTTGGCTGCAGGAAGTCAGGAAGGGAAAACAATTTCCTTTGCAAGTAGCTTTTAAATAATTTGGGACCATCAGCCAATAACAACATAAAAATGTTTTATTCTTCTGCATGTTGTGCTGATGGATTCTGAACTAAACTGGAGCAGGGGAAGTAACACTGGTTTAAATGTCTGATTATTAATTTATATTTTATTTTATATTCTTTATAGACTCAATATACACAATTTCAACATATGCTAGCAATATAAATGAATAAACAGACAAAGACTGGATGTGAGAGGTGTGGATCAAAGGAGACACTCAGGAACAAGTGTCAGTGTATCATTGTTGGGAGTCATGGGGAATTGGAAAAACTTGGCTATGTCCTGTAAGCAGCAGCTGGCTAGAGCTGACTCACCAAGAAATACAGAATATTTCAAGTTTGATATTTCATTTTTTTATCTGGGTTAAATAGTATATGGATCTACCAAATTAATTTTGGGTTACTGTGGAAAAAAATCAGAAAAAGGGAACTTGGAGTTAAAAAAACAGAACACAAGGTATGACTTAAAAAACCCCAAATCAATAATCAATCAAACAGGAGTTAAATGAAAAAGAGCATTGATTTTTCTGAAAGCTCTGTGAGAATTCTGAAGGGAAGTCTTGGAGAAAAAGATAAAGGGTTAAAATAAAAGGAATCTAAAAGGGTATTCATTAAAATTGTAAATAGTAGATAAAAAGCTGCTGTGATATAACTGAAGCATAAATGGAAAATATGACTGGGATTATCCTGTATGTCTTCAGCAATGTCTCCAGCTCTAAGCAGTAGTGCCAAGCATGTAAATAAATAAATGGAATGGGATAAAAACTCCAAGAGGGTCTTTGACAGGTTACTGTGCAAAACCATTTTCCTTTCCATGAGCTCCTGCCCTTCATCCTTTATTTTTTCCCCCCTTCTAGGTTTCAACTCTCTTGTAGGTGGAATAATGGGATTTTCCATCCTTCTTAGTGCAGAAGTGTTTAAACACAATTCTTCTGTCTGGTACCTGGATGGCAGTATAGGAGTGTTAATTGGACTCACAATATCTGCCTATGGAATCAAGTGAGTATCCCCTGGGAGAGGCAGAGCTCTGTGTCCAGCAGAGGGGCTGGCCCTGAGGGCTAGGAGCTCGTAGCTTTTAAAAGCTTAGGTAATTCCAGTGAAATCAGTCCCTGGAATATTTTATACTAGCAGCCAAATGTGGAGCAGAGCGTGTGGAAAGGATTATAAAAGTTTATAAAAGGCTGTGTCCCCCCTGCCACATCAGCTGGAAAGCAACCAGGGCTTAAAAAGAAATCAGAACAATTGTAGATTTTTGTATACCTGAAATACAGTATCTGAAAAATAACCACAAATGATGGATAAAAGCAGTCCTCCTTGCATTTATGGCACATTTCTGAGCTCTGCTTTGCCAAAGGAAGTCTGGATTTCAGGAAAGGTGCCCAGGTTTAAAGAGGGATCTTGCTATTGATTTCTGTCCCAGCTCTGCCTTTGGCAATTTCTGAACTGAAGGTTCCTGCTCATGTTTCAGATTCTGTTTCTCTTGAATTATAAGATGCTTTCTTGATTCACACCAGAAACAATAAAAAATCAAATGAAGCTCTGCCATGCACTTCATTGCTGCCACAATTTCCCTTGACTGCATGGAATCTAACCCGAATTTTGCACTTTATGTCTGCCATAAGAGAAAGTGGGAGATGGAGCAGCTCAGTTGGAATGATGCCTGTTGAGAAGCAGCCCTTGGCCAGGCTGCAGGCAGCCCTCAGCTGGAAGCTGTGGGTTTGTTTTTTATTTATTTTTTTTTTGTCAACTTGGAAAATTCAATTAACATTTTAACAGGGAGTACCACTGTTAAATAGGTCAGTATGATCACAATTTCCACTGTAAAACTAACTGCTCAGGAAAACTGTAAAAGCTGTTATGCCACCTGAGCTCTTTTTTATTCATGACTATTTATGTATTTAGCTCTGGGGCTGTCCTGTGCCTGATGCTCTGTGCTCTCCCTGCAGGCTGCTCATCGACATGGTGCCCAGGGTGAGGCAAACACGCCACTACGAGATGTTCGAGTGAAGGTGCTGCCCTCTCCCTGCAAGGACTGTAAACACACAGCATCCTTGGCAAGTGGTGCCAATGGCATTTTCCTGAATATGCAGTTTGCTTCCCCGTGGTCTGTTTCTGTTGAAGTTTGTTTGAATGGGAAATCTCTCTGTAAATCTGGCATATTGTGCACACTGCTTGTGATTCAGCCAAACAGCAGCGTTATGGTTCGGTTTTTTTTTTCTTATTTATTTCCAGTATGCTATTGATTCCTGTGACAATAGAAAACATGCAGTTCTCAGTTTGAACCCAGCTGCCATGTTGTATATTCCAGAGTGAAAGTGTTCTCAATGGTGTGGTAAGCCTGTGGGTAAAGAAGTGCCAGTTTCACATTTGAGTTTTGGATTTATTTTTTTCCCCTGGACTGTATTTTCCCAAACACATGCTGTAACAGGAGTACAATCCTTGCTTACCTCTTCAACTAAGAGTATCTTACATAGAGTCTGGACACCAAGAGCTGTGTTGCTTAAAACACTGAAGTAGCTACTTCCACCCTCTTGTTGAAATAGACACCCAGAAAGAGCAGGTACAGCCCTTTCTGTGAGCAGAAACTGCATTTCAACCCAAATTAACTGAAACCATACCTCTTCAATTTAAAGTCTATTTTTTCTTAATGAGACACTGTTCAATGCTTTGCATGGACCCAACAAGCACACACAGTATTACTGTACAGACCAAAGCCAAAAAAGTCATGCAGGGAAGAGGAGCTGCTCAAGGAATGGGGTTTTCATCTCCTTTTTTACCATATGCAGCTGTACCAGCGTGTGTGATGTTGTGGTTGCTCTGTAGTCTGACAAAGGCACAGCAGTGGCTCAATCTCATGGTGAGATACAGATCTATTTATTAGATTTAGATTGTCCTGTAAAGTGTTGCTCACTTTCCACCACACATCTTATATATTACTTAATAGCAGACTAAATGATCAAAGATTCTTGATGTATAATCAATAAAACTGGTATCTATTTTATACAGTATCTGTAAGTAACATTTGAAAACTATTTCCAGAATGTATCATAGAACAAAGTCTTCCTGTATAGCAGCCTATTAAACTGGATTCTCTGGCTATAGCCATTTTCTCTTTATTTTATGTATTCCAGGTCGCTTTTCTCAACAGAGAATCAGTATTCTTGCATCTATTTATCACAGGTAAATAAAAAATAAGACAGACCACTGTAGAGTCTGAAATAAGACTGTGGTAAGTAGGTGAGTAGCTAGACATGCCCATTTCTAGTACAAAACAATAGAACTACAGATATGAGGGTAGATGTCCAGTTTGACTGGTCAGTGAGGGATGTACAGTGTTGTTTTCACAGGTATGCTGCTAAAACTGTATTTCCCATCTTCTGTGACTTGCCCAGGTCCTTAAGGATCTCTGGTAAAACCAACTCCCACTGATATGTGCTGGAAGAGACCCCCAGTGGTTTCCCTGGCAGTACCCATCTGAGAGTGACAGTAAAGAGAACATGCCTTGATGTAGGATTCCTTATGGCAAAATGAAATTTGTTCTGCTGCTGTTTGTTTTCACATCTTTTGGCTCAATTAAGTTTGTGTAAGTGTTTGTATGCAAAGTGGTGCTGTTAGTGCTGATGCTGCTTGTGCCTTGCTGTCACAGAATGATGTCCCTCTGTAAGGTGACAAAGGAGCTGCTTCAGAGGAGCATTCAGCAAGGACTCCAGAGGGACTGGGAAGTGTAGGAGCACTCACTGTATTCAGCACAGGTGGACTTTTAAATACCAAATGCCACCCCAATACCTTAATGTCTTACATTTTTGCTTTTCTTCTCTCACACCAGTTCCATGAACTGAGCTGTGGAGCTGATATTTCCTCACTGATTAACAGTGTTTGTCAGGAATCTTCAGCCTCAATCACAGAGCCAGGGCCTGAACCTAGCAATATTAGACATTTCACAAGTTTCTTAGTTTTCTTAATACTGTTTACCCTTTTCCACCTCCCTGAGGGCTTTATTCCCACTCCAGTCCCATTGCTAGTTTTGAGAATGACACTTGAGAGCTACCAGAAGTGCTGCTCCCCAGGACTATGCAGTCCAGCAGCTTGTTTGTAGCCCAGTGCTGCAGAAAACTGATAAGGGACATGGTGGTGGCTGAAGTCCTGATATAACCTTTGCCACACCAAATCCTAAACCACTGAAAGTATGCAGGACACTCAAACCAACACCCAGCTCAAACATTAAATAGTTCTGTTGAAATGCTGAGGGCAAACAGGAGCACAAATGTGATCATGCACAAAGGAAGGTTAAACACTCAGTCAATGAAGTTTCACACTTCCTTCTGGAACTCTGGAATGCTCTGAGGATGTTTCTAAGTACAGACATCTGAAAAGGAAATGTGGTTAAACAAGTTAATCATACTCTTATCAGATTAGTTTAAAGCACTTGCAGAGTTTTCAGTTACCACAGATGCTTCAAAGAATTGCTGGTATCAGCAGGTAAATACAAGAAAATAACATAAATACTTGTGCTACTTGAAAAAGTCCAGGAAGAAATGATTCTCAGAAATGGTGATAAAGCCAGCAGGCACCAAGGAGACTCTGCATGGTACGTGACAATAGCAGAGAAAATAACTGCTCATCCATCTCCTGTGACACTGCTCGAGCCAGCACCCTCACAGGGAACAGTTTCTGTACGAGTTTGCTTTATTAAATGTCAGTGCCAGTTAATTTTTTCCAACTATGAGATGGCAAGTGTACTTCCAGCCAGGCTAAGTGAAGGTGGACTATTCAAAAGCTGCAGCAGCTCAAAAGCACTTGGACTAATCACCTGAAACTTGGCACTGGCCAACATAATAACCTGCCTGGTGATCACAGCAGCCCTGAGCACTGCCAAGGGCTCTTTGTTGTGCACAGGGCACGAGGAAGGAGCCTCAGTGCTCACACAAGAAACAGCACTGGCCAGAATGAGGCTGCAAACCGACACTTATTAAAGCCTGGCCAAGCTCAGGATTGAAGTTAATCCCTGAAAGTGACTGTGACACTGAGCAGGTGCCTTGAATTTGGCCATATTGCTCAGCAGAGAAGGGAGCTATCAAAAACTCTGTCAGGATTACACCAGCTGCAATCTGAATCCCCAGCCATGACCCACACACACCAGGTAGGCATGGGAAATGGTAATGTTCACTTCTAGCCAAAAGCCAGATTTTTTTGAATCTTGATTGTTGTTAAAATATCACCAGACTAACATCTGCTGCTGATTTATTCCATTTTGCTTCTTGCTGTAGTAGGCAGACCATAAATAAGCATCATCCAACCATGGTGGAAAGAGAGCCTCAAAAGAAGCTCCCTGATGATGATACAAAAATGGACCTGAAGCAAAGATCCCAGACAAGAAGCTCCTCAGATGTGGGCAAATTCAGCTGGAGGTACACCTGCAGCTGGGAATGTACCACAGAGGTGCTCACCACTGCCAACACCACTTGCATTTCTGCAATCCCAGCTGCCTGGGAAAAAGTGAAGGCATTTCTGGCATCCTTTCTTGTGGGCCAGCTCATAGAGATGCTAGGCCATGGGACAAGGATTAGTGCGGGGTTGAAAAGATCTTTAAAGATCATCTAGCCCAAGGTCACTCAGTCCATCTATTAATCCTTAATAAAAAAACAGAAATGTTTGTTCCCAACCTGACAATGGCAGTCATATGAAGATCTAAGGAAGCTCCTTGAGCAGAGAATATCCCTGGAATTCACACATTTGTAGATGCTTCACACAAGGGGTTTTGCTGTGCTGGCAGTGGTTTCTCACCTCTCTGCCTGTGCTGGGTGTGCTGCCACTGAGAGGAGCTGTGACAGAGCCCATCCCTGCACCTCTGGCTGTGCTAATCCAGGACCAGGAACTGCACAGGAGTAGCACACAAAAACACATTCCTGTGGCCTGGCATGTGGGACCAGGTTATGCAATGTGAGAGCACAATTAATTCAAGTACCAGAGCAGCCAGGGGTCTTGGGCTGATCGCATCAATTCCACCCTCCTGTGGAGCTGGGGAGGGAATGAAAGCCAAGGGGGTCTCCAGGGGTTTGGCAGCTTCCCTTCCAAGATCCCCTGTCTTAGCATGGAAGCACCAGCTGTTACCTGCTGAGCCACCAAAGGCTCTCACCTCGGTACATTTTCTTTGGAGTTTTTACTCTCTCAGCATTTTTGTCCAGCACTGGTTTGCTTTGATGTGTCTCTCCTCACAAAGGTGCAGGAAGCAGATGTCTTCAGCCAGGCAGTGCTTCCCTGAGGTCCTGCAGGAGCAAGGACCCCCAAGCAAAGCAGGACACACGTGAGACAGAACAGCTGAAGTCTGGTATGTGCAAACTGTTCCCAGGGTTTTTTGCTACAGTGATTTACTACCTAGATTTTAGCTAAATGCAATCTCTATAATCAATAAAATAAAATAATAAGTCCTGACAAGCATAAACACAAAACAGGGGAGTGTGAAGCAGCAAAGTGGGTGCTCCAGCTCTTGCACATTGAGGGGAAGTGTTTTGAGAATGGCACGAAGTCCCAGCAAAACATTTCCATCTGTGGACTCTACCAGCTGGAGTTTGACTAAACCCAGTCTAAGCATGTGAGACTTGAAGTATTCATTATTTAACCTCCCCCAAATGAGCTTTCCAATACAGCTGCATGGCATATTTTTTATTCCAAGTTCCAATTTTCATAGATTTTTTTTCCATTATGTGACTGCAACACAGCCCACATCTAACTCTAGCTGCTCACCATTTTACAGATGTCTGTTCAGCTTTTTAGATGTCAAAGCTGAACAACAATTAAGGGAATGAAACAGGAAGGAAATGTTTCCAAAAATAAGCAGAAAAAGAGCCTGAATGAGCAGTGTCCTCCACTAATTCATTTTGATGGTAGGAAATATTTGGAAATTGTGGTATGTTGAATAGCAACACAGAACCAACAACATTTTCACCCGATTTAGTCCAAGGGGAAGTATGCCAAGGACGATAAAAAGGGGCAAGTGGTGAAGGATATTCACATACTTCTCCTCACTGAAACAGCCATAAAAGGCTCTTGCAGCAGCACTGCTCAGTGGAAAAACCACCCTCTGTGGCCACAGTGCACAGAACTCCCCAGTGAAGAGAATGGCCAAAGTGGATATCCAAACCCACCTCACACACCCTCTCCCATCTGTTTGACATCTTCATTTATGCTCTGGCTTACTGGGGTGTGTGTCATTAACTGGGAGAGGGACAGTTCAAGGCATCTCAAGCTGATATTTAATGACTTCTGTACTCTTTTGATTCTACAGTACTCAGTTATGGGAGGCCACATTAAAAATAAAAAACCAAAGCCTCAACAAAGAAAAAACTTGGAAAAAGGTAATGCTGGAGAAAAATGAGCTGTTGCTTGTCTCCAGTGTAGTTGTGTTATTTCTTTTTTTAATTTTAATACATAGCAACTGAGCTACAAACTGACATTTTTTTAACAGATAAAGAGCTGTTCTCTTTTCTTTTTTAACTATTATTTTTTCCACTGCATTAATTGCTCTCTATTACTCTTGGATGGCTCCACCAAAACCTCTCCACATTCCCAGCAGCTGACAACAGAGAGCCTCTCCCTCAGTCTTGGCTGGGCTAACAAATCCTGAGGTGGGCAGAAAAGGCCTGTCAGCAGAATGGGTGCCACTGAAACACCCTGACAGCTCCCCTGGAGAAGTTTCACTCTGGATATTTGTATTTATTCAGAGCTGCCAAGGTGATTTCATGTGGCACCTCTCAAGTGCCTTGGATACACATCCCAATCCCACGTGGCCAAAGCTTCACACCTGAGCCCTTGTTCCACATGCAAGTGTTTCATCAGCTCCCCAGTGCTCTGCATGTTAAATTGGACCCTGCAGAGAATGCTCTCTAAAGCTGCTCTTTTACCACAGTGCAGCTCTATCTTTCACCTCCACAGTGCATTGTGCCAGCAAGTCTTGCAAGGCTGAGAGCCACTGTGCAATTCCAGTCTCACTTTCCCTTTCTCCCAAATTTACAGTGTGCTGTAAATTCAGTGTGTGCTGTAATTGAGCATGCTGTAAATTTACAGGAAAGCAGGAATTCCTAACTACTGCTGTGACAAAACTGCCTCCTGAAAGGAGGCTTGATGTAACCTTTTATCCAACCCAGCTTTAAAACAAAACAAAGCAAACAGTTTATTACTCACCTCGTGTTCTTCTGGCTAAGTTATGGGACTTACCTGTGCAGAGGTGGGGCAACAACAGAACACTCAGCTGCAGAGTTGGAAGAAGCCCCACAAATGCAGTTTGGGATAAAAGGCAGTTCATGGAATTCCCATTTAAGCACAAAGCAATCATAAATCCAAATCACACAAGAAAAAAGTTTATTGAAAAATAAATTCTCCCTAGTTTTTTTCTACAACAGTGAAAACAGAGCATTTTTTTCTATGCCATTAAAGTACAGACATTTACTGTTCTAAAAAAAAAAAAAAATTAAAAAAATCCCATCCTATTGAACCCCAGGAACTTGGCAGTATCTGAACCACTGCGTTTTGCTCTGTTTGAACCCAACTGCTTGAACGTAATATAGTGGAACACAACCATTGAAATAAAACAAAGGATTAACCTATTAGGGGAGAATTCAAACCAAACACCCCATAGTACCAGCCTGACCCTGAACTTCTTGTGTACATTTAAAACCCCTCATTGACTCCACATTCTTGTTTGCAAAAAGCAGTATTTTACTTTCAGTGAATTCAGTAGGGTGTTTTTCCAATTTACACTGCTACAGGGCTTATTCAGACTCTGACCCTCTTCACCCCTGAAGAGGGAGACTCCTCCAGGGAATGATGCAGACCAGAACCCAAAGGGGTGCCTCAAATATCACTCTGGAGAATCTCCCTGCAGTGGTCAGCTCAGCAAGCTCAGGGGGATCAAAGTCTCCAAGCCCAAATTAGCTTTGTAAATATTCCCTGATATTTTTCTTTTAGCTCTCTTAGAATCTTCAGGGTAACTTTTCTCACAAAATTTACTCTCTTTTTTCCTTTGGTTAAAAATTGCCATTTTCTTCCTCTTCTCCTGCATTCCTTGCAAAAACCATATTAAACCCATGACTCCTTAAAAATATTTTTCACTGTCACTGTACTGCAACAGACCTGTTAACGAACATAAATTAGTTCTGGGTATTACACTATTAAAATTAATTGCCCTCAGACAGCAATTTAACTTGATTTATTGTGTGCCTATTTGATACTTCAAACTACTTTGCAGCTGCTGGAGCCTGAAGCCAGGTTGTGTTGCATGCACTTGGTGCCTGGATGGCTCCAGAAAATGCCAGGCTTTATTTACATGCTCTCCTTAAAGCCAAGGATTTGGTGGCTCCTGCAGGACCCAGGGCTGGCATTTGCAGTGACAATCCAGATGTGTTTTCCTGCACCAGAAGCAGCCACGTGTTTGGTGGCCATTGGGACAGCAGGGTCAGTTCTGTGAGCCCTTACATGAGGTGACAAATTCTGGTCCCATGCCATGTAAATGGCACCCAGCAGAGAGAAGGGTTTCAATCACTTGAGCACAACTCATTTTTTAAAGCAGTTTATGTGTGTTGAGGGTAAAGTTATTATTCATTTTATCAAAACTTTGAGGACCTGGTTTAATTTACTTGTTTAATAAAGGCTTAGTGCTCTTGAGAGAGGTTTGCTGAATTCAAGCACACTTTTGTGTGTTCTAATTACATGACTATGCAAAGGATGACACGTGTGAAAATGAACAGGTCCCAATGTGCAAGGCACATCAGCAATGCTGCACTTTGCTGCTTTTCCTGGATAAAGAACAATGAATGATGCCTCACACCTGAGGCACTCTGGGGTCCAGCCTCTGGTATTTTCAACACATTCCTACAGTAAACATTTTACACTTGATACGTGGAGTTGCTGTTTACACATTCCATTTAAATATAATTATATTTGGAAATTACAAACTAATTTAAATCCCTACAGAACTGCTTGAAAACGTGTAGATGAGATTTAAGTCACTGCCCATTAAATGGTGTGTTTTGATGTTACATTTACAGCAATATGGTTAAAGCAGATCTCAGTAAAATCCTCTGTGTCCCTGGCCATTTCAGCTCCAATGAAAACACATCTGTCAGTGCATTATTCTCCTTGAGTTTACAGCAATCCCTACAGCTATGGGGCCAAAGCAGAACTACAGATGGAAAGAGATCACAAGTGAGAAGTTGAAGGCATAGCAGCTGCAGGACAAACATCACAAGGAAACAGCCATGCCAAACATTAGCACCCCTGGAAAAAAGACTGGGAAATCAGAAACTGGTAACTCCTGGTCTCTCTAAAAACAATCAATCAAAAATGCCATCCCTCAGACTCCCAACTGTTGACTGAACAGCAATTTAAGCACGTTTTCAACTGATACTTTAGCAACTAATCAGTAACATCAACCTAGAGCTGATCTGTGTTGTGACAGCAAGAAAAACTGCTTGCTAATATGTGTACAATATGCCCTGCAAGTGTCTGGTCTTTATCACTTAAGATGCAGTGCTTTACACTTATTAAAAAGGGAGGGCTGATTTTTTTAATTTTAAGAAACATTACTGGAGGAGTTGTGCTATCACTGAAGCCAGTGGGAGTCACGAAGTTAATTAGGCTTGGATGAGATTGTATCCAGCCTGATTCATCCCATTTAATTTATTTTACTAGCAAAATTTGGTCCTGAAAGGAACTCTGAGCAAAAGACATACCTGAGAAAGCAATTTGGGTTTTGTTTACGTGAACAGTGGTGCAGAATCATAAATCACCTTTGCAATTCAGAAGGGCCATGCACTGAGAGGGGAGGGTATGTCTTTTGTATTAAGGACAAATCAAGGATGCTGCCTAGGATTTTAAAGGACAGTAGTAGAGCATGACATGGAGAGAATGAGTCTGACTTCTTGATAGTCAGCTAAGTGCAAAAGTTGACACAAAGTAGCTGGAAGCAGAGTGGAGTTGGGAAGGTGCAGAGAGGCTCTGGGCACAAGCCCATCCCAACTGAAATCTGATCAGCAGCTGCTTTGCAAAGTACTTTTGCAGAGTAGTAGCATTAAAAAGAGAATCCATCTGCAATGAGCTGAGCAGTCCCTCCTCACTGAGAGCTGCCAGTTCAGCTGTGATAAAAGACCCTGTATTCCCTGGCAGCACCAGGAACTGCCCCTTGTAAATCCATCCTCAGCTGGAAAACCAACAGCTCACAAAGCTCAATGTGGATCTTCAACTTCCCTGCTCCTCACATCAGCTCTGGCTGTTCCTGGAGGTTTTCTGTTGTCATTGTCTCCCTGGGGAATGTTCATGGCTTTCCTTTGCTCCCTGGTCATTGAACAGACATCCTGTCCCAGCAGGAGCTCTCATGCCAAATCACAGATACTCAGTAAATTGCATTCTGCTTGCAGAAGCAATGTTTAGCAGGAATTATTAAAAGTTATAGTATCTCTTATCTTATTAAGCCTTATATAGTTTTAAAACAGATTTCTCCACTACTTAGAAACATTCAAAATTCACACCACTAAGTTGTAGAGTCATCAGCACAATTTACCTGGAATTAGTGTTCCATTATACTTGTTCAGACAGTGTCCATATTCCAAACACACATCCAAACCCCAAAGAAAGTAAAAAAGGCACATAAACATTAAATATTTGTAGAAACATAATCTGATATAAACAAGCAAACACACTGCTGCAACTATAAATTACAAAAAGAAACATAGAAACTAAGCAAAAAATGCAAAAAGCAACTCTATTTATACATGTGCAAATCAACTTGCATATATGAAATAAATGAGGTTTTTATTGGCATTTTTAAACAGTGTGTATTTACCAACTTTACCTTTCAAAGGCAAGCCTTTTATGTTAATTTTAATAAATATGTAAATGCTTCTCTCAAGTTTTCTAATCCCGTAGGAACAAGATTTTTGAAAAAAACTAGGTCACATACAAAAATACAAAATTTTAAAACAAAGAATGTCTTGATATGAGAGATATGTTTAAAAGCTTGTAAAATGGTTCTGTATTCAACTTTTGACATTTTTTTTCCCCATCAATTGCAGATCAATATATTCAAATGCAGTCATGCAAAAACCTGACTTCTGAGCAAAGGAAGCTGCAAGCTCTGCTGTCAGACTGAGAACAGCAGCACGGTCCCTCTCTGACGTCCTTGCCTGAGTGCAAGAATTGGACTGCACCTTTATTCTTCAATTAGGAAAACAAGTAGTTATGGAACTTGGACAGAAAGCTGCCCACCAGCCTGAAATGTGGCTATCCCTTACAGGTTTTAGTAAATCAAACTCTTCACTAGTCCCACATGGGTTTGCCTGAGTGTTTATCTGCAGAAGGGTTCACTGATTTCTCCCTGCGTGAGGGAACGCGGCTGTGACGGGAGCGTGTGTGGAGCTCAGTGAGCTGTGCTTGCAGAGTCTCTGCACTTACAGTTCCCATGATAGTCTCCTTTTACAGGAATATAGACTGAAGCTGTAGGTCTTGATTTGTTATTCTTCAGGATTAATGAGTCTTCTCTATAGGTTTCAGTGGAAACAAGATCAGAGACCACTGACTCTGAAGCCAATTTGGATGTTCTGTCCCTGGCTGAAACGCAAGCGGCTTCGGTGCTGCTGTTTCATTTTTGCCAGAATGCAGTAATTCAGTTCAGCAGACTAGAAACAGTGCTACAGCATGAAAAACAGAGCTTAGAATAAACTCTCCCTGCTGTGGTAAAGGCAAACTTAGCATTGAGCAAAGCACTAGACCAGAAAATCTTATAATAACAAGTACCAAACCCCTCCCATCTTTAAAGGTTTAGAATGCAGTATGTATTGCCATGTGGGCCTTACAGCAGGGGAACCAAGCAAACATGTATTTACAGCAAAGAATTACACTACAGCAAAACCCATGGTCTGCATCCTTTAAGTGCACACGCACAAATCTTTGTTTCCTACGTAATTCTGTGATATCCCAGTCCAATTCCTGCCTGAGAAACATCAGGCTGAACTGAAGACAAGTCCTGCTGTTGCCTTTACTTTCAGCACCAGCTGGAAGTTCATACACTGTGATAGGCAGGATTTTCTAGCTGCACAAATATGCACAGATCTGCAGGGGATATTTTATATAAATACAGAATGAGTTGTTGTGCCTGCTCAGTCCCTTTTCCAATTGTCCTCCCCCAGCTTTTCCAGGGCAGTGAAACTGTGGTAAACTGCATTTGTGCTGACTGAAGCACATGCTGAGCTATGGCAACAGGAGGGATTTTCATACTGGTTTGTGTTTGTTTTCTTTTCATACAAAAATTTTGCCTCCCATTAGAGAACCCAGCTGTTCTGTTTCTGGAAAACTAATCTAAAATACAGCAGATTTTCACATCATCAAACCCAGATCCTGGTGTCCCTGCTGTTCAACAGCTCCCACAGACCCTTTGTGGATACTCAACAACCTCCTGTGCTGTGCAGAGTGATGTTATGGAGTGTTACAGGGCAACACTGTCAGGAGTGCTGGTGCAGGAAACCAAATGCTTGAAAAGGTTCATTCACTGCTTTTAAATTGGAAGTTAAATTGGAGACTGTTCTGGAGGATTTATCCACAGTGCAATAGCATCTCCCTTGCCTGCTCTTTGGTAGGTCACCACATCCATCAATATTCCCACACAGATAATGAACACTGCTTACAAGAAAAATCTGAACCAAGCAGATATGTCCAAGAAAGGAAAATGTAAAACATCTATGCCTTTCATTACTACCTGGTAATCTTTGTGAAAAAAAAATTAAAAAAAACCAATCTGTACTGATTTGAGGTTTGATTCCAGCATGGTGAGAGAGCATGTCCAAATTGCAAACCTACAGACTATGACTGCAGATTTGTTTCTCCCTAATCTTAACATGCAACTTCCTGACTACAAATGGTGCTGTCAAGCATGTCACCTTCTGCTGAAAATAACAAAAATTACCTCTGTAAAAAGAAGGCAGTTTAGAGGAGTTAACTTGCTTCTCTCAAAAAAACCCCAACCAACTTCAATTTAAATTCTGAACTTTTAAATTGTTTCCTGTTAAATTTACAATTGGTGTGCCTGATAAAAAGGGAAGAAGAAACAAGCAGCCCCCTAAAAACAGAAAAACAGTCAAAGAACCCCAGAGGATTGATTCTTTCCACTTCTTTATCTCATCCTACTTGTCCTCCAGAAAAAAATTTCTCTTTAAAAACCTAGCTAGTTGTGAAGACATATTACATTTCTACCATTACAATAATTATAGTTAGCTTAATTTAATCTTTCTATGTCATTCAGCAACACTTTAACTACTGGAAGCCATAGCAAACTGAGGCCCTAATGATAATATTGCTCCAATGATGCTGAATACTTTTTGCTTCACACAGTATTTCTAGTAGACAGACTACAACAGAAGCGTGGGCAAATTCCGAGGATTACTCTCTAAATGGGACCAGTAAACTGTGATGAGTCCATTCCAAAAATGGTTGTGTGTTTTTGGAGCTTTTCCACACTGAAGAATGCCACAACCCCAGTGAGCTGTGCAGTCACCAAGATGTGTCACATGCTGGCAACTGCCTATTTGCTCATTTGTGACACTCTGCTTAGGCTGCTCTGGTGCAGCAGCTGTGATGCAGACAATACCTTGTTGTATACAAAGATTTAATTAAAAAAAAAAAAAAAAGAACTGGGCCCAAATAACCCAACAGCAGAGTACAGAGTTCTCTCATTATTCCAAGTTCTTGTGAAGTAAACCATTTTGTAGCCATTCAAGCCAAAGCTGTACCCAAACCAGTGCACCTTGAATAAAATGTTTATCTTCCTTCCCCAGCATCCCCTCCTTCAAGCACACTTTTTTCAATTTTCTACTGGAATGAAGTTGAGATCCTTTAGCTAACCTTGATGGGGGATGTCCTAACTCATTAAAAAAATAGAAAACACTTCACCCAAAACACAAAAACAGAAGTTTGATGGGTCTGGAAATTTTCTACAAACTATTCTGTGCAGTCATCTTCAAACCACTGTCGAACATGAGACTCGTTTCTCTTCTCAAACAGCTGAAGGAATCTGAAGAGTGACACTGCAAATGTCCTTACAGGAAGAAAAGATCAGTTATAGCTGTTTATTATGAATCCCTCCTCTCTCAGTACATAATTCTGCCCAGCAATGATAGCTCTGCCTGCAGTGGAAAACCTGGACCAAAGTGCAGGGAGTACTCAGGAACTCCTCTCCAAACTACTCACGGTGTCCCCAGCTGGGAGCAGCCCTGCTGCTGCTATAGGCAGTCCTTGCAGAGTGCAACCTGCCCCTTGATATAGTCCCTGCAGGGGCAGATCCTTCTGTGGGCAGGGTGGGAGCCAGCACAGCTGAACAGTAGCAGGTCACCTTGGAAAACACAGTGTTTCCTCCTTGCATCAAAAGAGGGGACCAGGATGTCGTTGGCAGACTCCATGGTGAGACATTCGATATTATGCCTAAAAAGCAAAGCATGGGATCTATATCACACTGGAGTTTCCAGGAGTTTGGCACAGTTTTCATCCTTCCTCACTAAAAATAACAAACCTGCTCTATTAAATCCTAAATAGAGTGCATTTACAAGTGCAGCTTTCCAGGACATGACTTTTCCTGCTGCACAGATTCTCTCTGCAGAGGGCAGTGCAGCATTTACAGCTTTACTGTTTCCTAAAGATTAATAAAAGAAATTAAAGAGGAAAAAAAATGCTTCTGACTGCTCCCCAAAATCTCATATTTAAATACACTATGGATTTTCAGTAGGACAGGCTCAAAGAACCTGACCTCAGGAGATATTCTCTTTGATTTCAGGAAGTGTCTTCCCCAGGGAAGCCCCACAGAGCCAGGCAGCCCTGGGCAGCTCCAGGGTGAGCTGGGCTCTGAGGATGAGGGATGCTGCTCCTGGGCTACAGGGAACAGGGCCTGCAGCTCCCAGGAACCAGCCAGCAGGAAAATTAAAAATGCCAGTTGCCATTTTCTGACCACAAAGCTTAAGCAGCAGGGTAGCAATTCCAGAGCCTTGTTTTTCACTTATGCTGGAAACATTGGTAGCTTTCAGCATTTAACAGACAGATTTTTTTTTCCACAGGATTATGATTTTGTCTAGACAGCTAGAAAAGAAAGTTTTTATATGAGCTGCTTTTGTACTCTGCTGGAAATTACAACTTTTCAAAGAAAAGACAAACTCTAAAATCTTCTACAATGTAATTTAGCAAAAAGTGGGGATAGAAAACCTAGAAAGCAGATTCCCTAGCAGCCATTTGTGGGAGCCTGGCTTTGAGGATTTTGTTTTCATTCTGAAAGGAACACAGACACATTTCCAAAGAGACAGCACCCAAAAGCAGCATTCCTTTCCTTAATGCATCTGGTGAATTTTACACATGTGCACCAACACCTCCAATGTACCAGTGTTCCAGGACAAAAATGACAGAAGGTGTTTGGTCCCCTGTGCTCCTGGCAGGGTGCTTTCAGCACTCACCACCACCACACATTCCACAAAGCACTCACAGCTTGCTGCAGCCAGAGCTGCTCTCCCCACCTTCCCTTCTCACAGAACTTGTGCTTTAAATTCCAAGTGTGGTAAAAACCAGTGCAATAAAGAGACCAGACAACATATTTGTGCTGTAAGTACTCACCTAAGCAGAGCTTTGTCCTTGTTGAGATGCTGGAAGAAGGAAGGCTCACAGATGAGCTGGCTTTCCTGACAGACTTGCTTACAGGATTTTCCAGGTTCAGCAATTTTTACTTGAAGGGCACTTAATGGGGGCCACATCACCTGCCCATGACAGAAATCCTGCAGTGACAGATCATGTTTTGTTATGATGTGTTCAGACAATGTTTCACAATACTCAGACTGTATTTTAACATTTGGCAACTCTTGCCAAAGGGTGATCAAATAATTTGGGCATGGTCCATTGTGGTTTGCTTTCTCTGGACCAAACCAAAACTTGTGTGAATTGATCCCTCACTGTGACCTAAAGCCCCCAAATTAATTTACCAGTTCTCAATATCAGCTTGAGCTTTTTTTACTCCATTTTGATTTCCTCTGCTGAAGAAGGAAGTTTTCATACTTCTAGGTCTCACCACAAATGTAGTATTATACAGTCATGAATCACAAAATATCATGGGTTGGAAGGTGACAGCAGAGGAGGTGTATCCTTCATCTGTCTTTTCTTGCTCTTGGGTGAATGTTCTTATTCCCTTTGCCAAGTTCTGGGGCTCAGCTGACCCTCTGCTGAGCTAAGTCAGTTCTCTGACCTCATAGAGTCCTGCCCCAAACATTTTCTGCTGGGTTATCAGGTTCTCTGCTTGGCCACATATTTCAAAGTCAGCCCTCATCCAACAGCTCCCAGATTTGCAGCAGGGAATCCCTGCTGCTTTGGCTGTGGTTGCCTGGCTGCTCCTTTGATGCCAGTGCCAAAACTGAAGCAATCTCTCCCTCTGGTTCCTGGCTTTGCTGCTGCCTGGCAGAGCAGCCACAACTGTGTGTGCAGCCACAGGGCAAACAGGATCAGGGGATGGGCTCAGCAGATGGCAGGGATGCTCCCAACAGCCACCCTGGGCTGCTGGCAGGGGCAGGGCACTGGCAGGATGGAGCAGCTTGGAGACAAAGCTGATTTAACCCAGCTGAAGGAGGCACTGATGGCTGTGCAGCCACAGCTCACAGCAGCTCTCTTACCTCACACTGTAAAGGTTTCAGTCCAGGTGTTAGATCTGAAGGTTTGGGGAGCTCACTAAACCATTCTTGTGAATATTGTCCTCCTGATCCTCTGCCAAGGCCCCAGAAAGGGAACCCTGGAGACCTCCCTTAAATGCCACAGTTTCACTGTCCATAGAGTGACCAGGGGGACAGTGCATCTGGCCCCATCACACTCACACATCCCTGAACACCCCACTGTCATGGCCAAGGCACACAGCCACTGAACCAGACAAGCTCTATTCCAGCATCTTTGCTCCCATTTCAAGCTTGTTCTGCTTTCTCTGTTCATCCTGCCTCCAGCATAAACTTGTGAAAATAAAGTCTCAGTCTTTATTTCTGCTTCTTATTTTTGGTTCATCTGGCACGTTAATTAGGCAAAGTGCTAAGCACATGCAGCTAAAAATTGTGCTTGAACGTCCTGGGAGCTGTGAAACATCACCAGCTTTTGACAATTAGTCAAAGCAATGAACAAAATTACAATATTCTGTGGATTTCTGAGAAGCACAAGGGAGGGCTTGGGGGAGGGCCAGAGGGAAGAGACAGGTTTAGCCACAGGTGCCATCTCCTGATTCTCTTTTTTTCTTCCTTACTCTGAGCTCTATTTCTTCCTGATTGACAAAAACTCCCAATTACAGCTAACTTAGGTAGAAGAATCCAAAGCAGCAGTAGTACTTTTACAGGTTTTGTCATCAATACAGCAGCAAAAAGCTGAAAGTGTTTATTGGCAGTAAAGTGGGAATAGCTAGGCTGTGTTAACTGCCCTTCTGACCTGGAGCTGTGCTATTCTTTAGGGCTGTCTTTAATAGCACCCACCTTCAGAAATACAAGTACAGGCACATGTCCAGTGCCCTTGAAAGAAATCCTGGCAACTAAATGACATATCAGAGATAAAGGTTATTCCTATCTCTCTTCTGCAGCAGCCAGAACAAAAGGCAGAGCTGGCTACTGCAACAGATCTGGCTTGGGCAGAAGTCCAAGCAAACACACAATTTCTAGAAACCAGGATCCCATGTAAATCTCTGCAGTTTATTATTCCAACTCAACATCTTCTGCTGCTCTCAGCTGGCAGTAATGCAAAGGGACCAAAAGTCCTTTAAGTAACTGGGTTCCAAACCTTTTAAATCTTTATTGATTGAAACTAAATACTTGAAAAATCTGCCCAGAGGCTGCAATTCTACCAAAAAAATACCTCTCTATTTAAGTGATCCTTCATGATCCAAAGCTTTTATGTGTGTACACAGCAAAGGAAGTCACATACACGCTGAAAAATTGCTTTGCCTTTCTGCTTTCATATAATGCCAAGGTCTGCACAGCTACTATTTCTACTTGGACAGCAGCAACACTGGGAAGCTTTAAAATGGAGATGGTCCTCCCTTTCCAACATAATCCAAGAGTCACCCACAACAAAAGTTCATACCTGTTTTTCAATAAAGGCATTCATCCTCTGAAGCATTCCCTCACAGGTAAATTCATAGGGCAAATAAGGGTCAATCTGTGGAGACAATGGGTTAAGGTTAGGGGGGGTTTTATTTCAATCAGCTTCATGGTGTACTCTGTGGCAGCAGTTTCTGTTCTAAATACTCCATTATAGCTTGAGTGGCAACAAAAAGTACTAATAAACTCTTAAAAAAAATAGCAATTTTACAAAACCATCAGCAGTTTTAGCTGATTTTTCTCCTTTTTAAAGGCAAGAAGAATTGGTCCATGACTACCTTTATGGAAACTCAGGGTACACTGCAAAGTGGCAGATGTAAGGCTAGTCTGAGACCCTCTGGGATTCCAGAGCTCCTGTTTTAAGCAAGTTTCAGTTCTGAAGTTGAAGTGACAAAACAGAATGTGATACCTTTGAAAATTCCTTCATACTCTTCCCCCCTTGAAGTGCCCTCATTACCATTCCACACTGTAAGTGCACAAGCACTTCTGTGGGAATCTCAAGGCTACAAACTCAGACTTGAGCAGAATCTGCAATGCTTTAAGAATCAACAACAAAACTTCCTCACTGAATGCACAGAAAACACAGATTGCTGTATAATTCACATGTGAAATTCTCATTTCTATACAAATTCACCCACCCCTTTTTTTTTCAAGTAAGAACCTGACATATTCAGTACTAAAACATGAGAATTTCGATACCATAGATATATAATAACCCTTTTTTCTTCAATACCCTTCCAAAATGCAGCACTCATTAGAATAACATTAGGAAGCACTGCAGGTGCAGTACACACTGCACCCTCAGGTGCTGACAGCAAATTGAAGACACATTTCTCACCTTTTGATTCAAAATTGATTTCACGGCCTTCTCAACCTCAGAAAGATCATTGATGTCCACAGTCCACACATGGGGCTTCCCAATGTAAACTTCAGCATAGGGATGCTGAGATGTCAACTGAAAGAAGCAATTATATTGGTAAAAATGAATGTGTAAAGATATCCTTGCCTGTCATTCTCTTAATCAGATTTTTTGGATGAAATGCACTAGGACAGTGCAAAAATTCACAGTCAGCATCATTCCATCCAAGTTACTTTTCAGATTTTCTCTTTAAATTTAGAGAGCAAATTTAGTTGGTAAACTGAAAATCAGGTAACACATACCACAAGTAAGATATGTGTATTTCTAATTTGTGGCTTCAATCCTCACAAAGCCACCACAGAAGAACTGATGTTTACAGAAATTACTTGCATCACAACCTTGCCTCCCTGCAGCTCAATCACAGAGCCACCCTCTTTCTTCACACTCTCACTGCCACAAGTTCTGCTTAGACCTGCATGGCTGGCTCCCAGAGATGTTATCCTCACCCTGCATCCTTCAAACTTCAAACAATTCCAGAGTTCTGTGAGCAAAATTGAAGAAATTTTTATAACAAAGAATGAATTCTGACTCTCAGGACTGAGAGCACAAGAGTAATGTGACCTGACCAAAAGTGATAACCAATATTTTGCTCATCACTTTGACAGAAAACAGTATCAATGAATAGCCAAGAAGGTAACCAGAAAAAAGCTGTATCAGAGTTGCTTTCTGAACCAGCAGGACAGATCAATAAGTATTTTTTGTGACTGGTGACTGAGGAGTGAGAACATGAACACAAAAAAGGAGCAAAAGCTACAGAAGAGAGAAGTGGTGCACACCAGCCTCAGAAGAAAACTGCTTTTTCAATAAATACCAAAACCCCCCACAGAATAGGTTGTTTCTAGGCAATGCTTATACAGCTGCCTTTTTATGCTGTCCTTATGATAAAAGGACATTGCAGAAGATTTGAAGAAGATCCTTCTCCTGCATTAGGAGATCACTGTACTTGATCCTTTCCTCAAGTGAATGCAAAAATCATTGCATTCACTATCAAAAATATTAAAAAACACATTAAAAATTAGCCATTGCATTTTGCTTGTGGAGACCAGTAACTTGCAAAAGTTACTTTACAAAATCACTTAACACAGACTATCTTCACATTCTTGGAGGGATATTTATGTCACAGAACTACACAAGCTCTTTTTGTTTTTCTTTAGCACTTGAAGAATGGAGAGAAGCATTTAAGGGTTTTCTTAATCCCAAAGAAGCAGCACATGGATTACTGGCAATTGGATCTAAATGCACTTGTGAAGACCAGTCAGAGAACAGGTTACTCTCAGGAGAGGTCATCAGGGAATGTGAAAGCAGCAATATTCCTGATGGATATTATACATGATGTACTTTGGACTAGAGCAGTCAATAGGGATTATTTCTCTGTACAAGTCAGGTACACAGCATTTCTCTTACTGCTGAAACATGGCATTCCAAGCCTGAAATTCCTACAAAGCACTTAGATGGGTTCAGATTATTTACTGAGCCTGACCAGTTATGGTGCTTGGGGCACAGAACAACTGGAAATGAGAAAAAACCTGAGGGACCCACAGAGGAAAAGTTTTGAAAGGTGTCAAGTCCAAGGAGAAAGTTTTAACAGGTTTTTTTTCTCTTATTGCTGTCTCCTTTGTTAGCAACACAGACTGAGGGAAGGGGCAAGCTTCAGCTTGTACAGGACATGAATTCAGTGTATAACCAGGAAGGCAATTACAGCTGTGGATTATAAAATTATACAGAATTTATTTTCCTGACTGAAAATGGGAAACTGTCTTTTGCTTATCAACCAGCTGGTGCTGCTCAGGACACAATTTATATGGCCCAAGCACAACCTGAATTGTGAAGTGTGGTTGTGCAAGGTTCTCATCACCTGCATGTTACCTGAGAGCTTTCCTCTGATGTAAATACATAAAGAGTATATGTACATACACCTGCTTTCCTCTGATGTAAATACATAAAGAATATATGTACATACACCTATGAGCAAGCCATGGCCACATACATGAGTGCTGATGTCAGAAATGGCTCTGTGACTATTAAATGTTTACAAGTATAGGCTGAGTTTTACCTACACTGAATAAAAGAAAAATATTCCAAAGTCAGTGCCAGGATGAGGGGCTGGTTTACTTAGCTTCAGTGTTCTCTCACTGGAGTCTAAACATACTGACTGTTTTGAAAGCTTGGAGTTTGGTTTTCCTGTTTTCTTCAAGAGTCAGTTCTCGAGAAGTCTTCAGCATTTAACCACAAACAGGATGGGTGACCATTAATACCTTAACTCAACAGTGCCTTGAACAGGTCTTTTCTGAAGGAAAAAACCAAAACCCAAAACACACATAAACCACCCACAAATGCCCTTTTTAGAATTTACTTAAACACCTATTTACTTCCTGCACAGTACACTGCAATGTCTGTTTCTTCAACAAATAAAAACCACTTTCCAATGACATATCAAAACGACATGATCTGTTCCTGGGCAGAACATCAGGTTTCCAAGTGAAATTTCAGTTTATGATGTCTCAGTAAGAAACAGCAGAATGTACCTATAAGCAAATCTAGAGGTAAAGCTTGAAGTGTGCTAACAGTACCATTTAAATTATCCTATGAAAATAAGAACTGATACTGCCATCAATGACTAAAGAAAAAAGCAATTGCACACCTTTGGTAATAAACCTTGAATGTTAATGCAACTTATCCTACATTCTGTTACTAAAAGAAAACCCACAAGCATTTAAAAAACTAATAATTATTGAGACTGATAGAGCTTACCTCTCGGAGTGTAGGTTTGCCTTTGAAAAAATCGGTGTTTTTGCTACTTTTTGGTGGGTTAAATCTTAAATTTAGGAAAGCACATCCATTGGCAATAGCCTCCAAGGGAGCTGGCCCTTCATATGGAAATCCAAGACCAACAAACAGCTGGAAAATACAAAACAAGGGATATTTTAATTTTTCTTATTCACAAAAAAGCAAGAGCCAGCTTAAAAGAAACAAAAACCTATTCTGAATGTACCAGCCTGAAGAAAATGCAGTGCTAAGAAGAAAATTCAACAGCTCACCACCTGCCACCCAAGCAGTAATGGAATGTCCTGTAAAACACATTTGACAATCATCATCTGTAATGAGCTGAGGTCGTTTTTCATGGAGTTGAGGCAACAACAGCCCCTTTTAGGGCTTTTTTTGGGAGGGGAAAATTTGGTGGTTTAATTGGTGTTGAAGTGGAGCTGCTGGAGCTTTCCTGCAGGTACAGGTTCTAAGGCAGCAATCTCCAGGAACAGCTGCACCAGTGTTCTCCTGACTCCCAAAGCAGCCAAGCCGCTGGCTCTGCCAGCAGGAACATGCTCCTGGCACGCTAATTAAGCCTCCTAATTAAAACAGTAGGTGGCAGCAAACAGCAGCTCACGGCACAGCAAGAGCCCACAGGGGCTTCAGAGGCTTCAACGCCTCCAAGGGAAAGCACAGCAAAAATCCATCCCAAAGCTTTTCCTCCACCAGGACATTCCAGGTGCTCTAGAAAAGGCACTGCTCTGCTCCAGTGAAAACACATTAAATGGTTTTTTGGAGTTGTCTGAAAAAATCTTGACCCTTTTCCTGGCCAAGCATCATGAATTAAAAAATATAGGAGTTTTCATCTTCATTTGAATGTTTGTGTATGACAGGAGAACTACAAGCTCTGAGTTGGAACAGAAATTTCTCAGTGCTGCTGCATAACAATGTGCATATATATATATATGTATACATATATATGTGTGTGTGTATATATAGCTACTGCTTTTTTCAGGAAAATAAAGCACAACTTCCATAGCTATGAGAGTCATGCAATCAGGACACATACTCAAAGAGGTCAAGGTAAACCATTCTGCATTAAATCTTCTGCACCAGGGAAATGAATGCCAGTAACAGAACATTCACAGCTGGAGGCTCTTCCCAGGAGCTGATCCTAACATTGATGCATAAACCTGTAGTCAGCCCTGTCATGCAGCATCAATCCTCCCCAACCCATGGCAACAACAGTATAAATTCAGAGCTGGCTCATTTTAGAAAAGCAAGTTAACACTTCTCAGCATAGCTGAGGACATACAATTTTCACTGCATGGAGCTGAATATTGTAATTTCAGTTCTCAATATTCAGGTTAAAGAAGTTGCCTACTTGCAAAAAGTTTCTCAACTCTCTCACAGATTGAAATCTTACAGAAGCTTTCCAGTGGCTGATAACAAAGAGATACAGAAGCTATTTCTACTAAAGAGAAATTATATGAATTCTGGTTTTTTATAAGGCATAAAAGGTACCACCTTTCAGTCAGAGAAATGCATACTACATATGATCTCAAAAGAAACTGAATTTACAAAAAGGTGATCTCTTGAAAACAATGAATTAAAGACATTAAACCATTTCATGCAGCCTGCACATAAAATATTATTTATTTAAACTACTCCTTAGTTCAGGTAGAAAACCAGCTGAGAACCAGCAATTAAACCTATCTGAAATATCAATTCTCCTATGATCCTGTGTTTGTCTGTTATGCAGGGAATGCTTGGTTGTTTGCTTACTTTTGCACTTTTTAATAAACTGCTGCTGTGCACTGCTGAGTTCTGTGTCTGACTGGTCCATTTATTTGGGAGGAAGCTCCATGGGAAAAGAAACATGGGTTTATGTTTTGACAGCACAGAGTGCACTGCCATCACTTAATCTATAATAAATAGCTTACCACCTGTTTCCCATCCATTTTCCAACCTCACCTCTAAGCAGCACTGATTCTTTGAAGGAAGAAAGATGTGTCTGATCCCTAGAACAGGGGGGTGTGTGTGCTGCCTGGTGGCTTGAGCTTGCAGCCTGGCTCTCAGCTGCCTGCAGCCCCTCAAATCCTTCTTTCAGCCCTTCTATCACCCTCCAGCACATCATCAGCAAACCAGCTGAAATTCCCAAACTCAATCCAGAGCCTTCTCCAGAAAATTGTCCCTTATAAAGTGTCCTTGCCCATGGCAATGGGGTGGAACTAGATGATCTTTAAGGTCCCTTTCAGCCCAAACCATTCTGTGAGTCTCTACAATTAATGTTCCTTGGTTAGGGAGTCAGTATTTTTGTCTGGCATAAAGAACAAAATAGAAATATCCTACATGCCTCAATAAAGTCACATTCATTATGATTAAAAGAGCAAGTATTAGAGAACACAGGCCTTTTCTGTAACTCACAATGCTCTCATTTGCTAATCCTTTGAATTACATGCAGCTTGTTATTTCCAGAAAGGCTAAAACAATCTGTCAAGGTACTTCCTAAGAATATGCAGCAAATACTGCAAGTCACTAACTGAAAAAGAACTGAAAAAAAAGAAAAAAGAAAAAATAACAGCCAACCATTTTCAGGTACCAGTGAAGCAAACATCCTCCCTCAATACAGATGAGGCTGTGGGGAAGACAAGGCTCTGTCCCACAGAGTGAAGATTTAGACCAGATTGTGCTTCCCCTAATCTGTGATGTAGCTGTACACTGCTGCCTCCAGCACTGGAGGTGCTGACAGTGGCTCTTAAGGCAATTTCTCATCAGATGTAGGTCTGGTAACCCAGTTCATCATGGGAATCCTAGGGCTGAAGATCCATATTGCAAAACTGCAAATATGACTGTGTTGGTAACACCACACATGGCAAAAAAAATATTAGTCCTGATCTCACTCTGTTAGCTGCAGCAGAACTGCTATGCAGAAGAGAATTGCTTTATGCTTTACTGGTTGATTAGTGCTTGGAAAAAAATTCATATTCTGTTTGTGAGTGTTTTTCTCACCTTTCCAATGTTTCTGAAAGCAAAAGCCATTATTTTTCCTAGAGAGCTTTAAGTGGGCACATGGCACAGCTGGTTCTGCACACTGACACCCCACGGAACGTGGTGACTGCCAGGAGGAAGTTACACTGTAAAAGTCTTTCTAAAAGAGATAATTGCCAACAAATACAGAAGTACAATGATCATGGAAACAGCAGTGAGGTGTTGGGTTTTTATAAGCAATTCCTTTGCAGCAAGATCTGCTGCCCCAGTGTGTCTGTGCCTGTAGGTCTGCACAGACCAGAAAAGGGGATTTGTGTCCATCTTGAGTAAAGCTGAAATCCTTAATAGTTTGGTTTTCATAACAAAGGCTCCTCAGGAACCTTTTCCACCTTTTTAATGAACTGAACATCTGGTTTGGAATGTCAGACTTCTGAGTTGGCCCCCCAGCATCACACCAGCCAAGACACCACTCTTCTTGCTGTAATGGAAATGGTCCTCTCACAATGCAGTAGCTGAGTGGAGACATCTCTGACACAAAAAGTGATTCACAAGCCCTTGTGAAAAGCAGTCTGGGTTGGTTTGTTTGTTTTTGGTGGAATTTACAGCCACATCAGACTACTATTAAAATGAGTATTTAAACAGTCTTCCTAAATTATAGCCAAAAGTATAAAGTAAGGAGTGAATACTTTACTGCACTGACTGTAATTATGACTAGCTGAATAGTTAAGAAAAAATTTCATATTCCAGAGACTAAATGCTATAGTTCCATGCACAGGAGTGTTTATCTTCTTCTCTCCCCTTTCTAACATTACTGCACTTTATTTAATTTATTCTGTCAGGTTGCTAGGTTTATCACCACTTTAATATGCCTCTTTATTGAACTTATATATTCTCTTCTGAACTCCAGAGAGAGGAATATAGCAAAGGTTAACTATCTTGCTATATACATCTCATCAGTAAAAAATACTTCCTACAAAAGTCAATCCTTTTGTGATTCAAATAACTTGAGAATAAAGTCACTGGTAAATACCTTTTCATCTGATTTTATGAAGTGTGTGGAAGTAAATATACATTCCTTCATAAAAAGCAATATGAAAGCAAAGTTTGTTTGCATGTGTCTGTCTAAGCAGGGTGTTGCTCCTACTTTCACTAATCCCCATAGAGAAATTGCAAAACCCACTTAGTAAAAGGATTTGAACTCTCAAAAATTCACAGTGACTTGAAGGAAAAAGTTGCATCTGAAACTTTTTTGAAAGGAGAAGTATTTCTCAAGAATTCAACACTGGTTCCTCCAAGAGAGCCTGGTCCAAGTGCTCCAGCTGCCCACTTGGCAAGGAGCCCTGTGAGTTGGCAGGCAGGCTGCCAGCTCGCCTACCCCATTCTCCCCCGACGTGATGAATGGCTTCACATCTTCTCATTAGGAGCTGGAGACATGGCTCGTTTTTGTCATGCTCTACACAGCTGAACCAGCCATGATGAATCTCAAACAGCCCCTCCTGCCTGCAGAACTCACTCCCTCTGAAATGTGCTGCTTTACAGCACACACACAGAACGAAATGGCAGCTGCACACTGCCCAGAATAACTGTGTCCTACCAGCTACTGCAGGGACCAAAGACATTTTGGGAATGCAAAGCTCTGATTAAGAATCACAGGACTGAGCCTGTCACCTACTGGTATTTTGCTGTCTAAGGACAAAGTGAAGCAGTGCAGCATAAGCTGACACTTCTGGCTAGGCTGAACCATGTGATTTGTTAAATTATTATTTAGCTCTCCCCAAACCAGAACGTTTGTCAGCTAACCTAACAAAAACCTGCTAACACAGTGTTGAAATCACAACCAATGACAGACAGCTCTTGCCCATGGTCTCAACACATGTGAAGGTTTCTGGAAGTTTAAGGACAAGGGTTGCTGTCTCCCCATGAGGCTTCAGATGAGCATTGTACCCACAGATGTTCCCAGCCTGGAGTTATGGCCCTGATTATTCACACACTGACAGCACATGGATAGTTTGGTGACAAAACCCCATAACTGAATTCATTAGGGGACTCTGGCCATGTTGCCTAGTGAATAAAGTGATTATGATTAAAAAGTGTCCTTGAACATCACTGCATGCATGTGCACACACACGGGTTTCCTCTGGGCACAAAGCTCCTATTCAAGTCAGCTTGGTTTGTGTGAGAGACTTGCACTTTAGCAATTCAATACATGATCCATCTGACCTGAACACAACTCACCCTCACAGGCAGCAGATGGCCACTGGTGACAGGTAAGCAGTGTTTTATACTAAGCTGTGTTCAAGTATTTCCTCTTAAAAAGTATCAAAATCTGGAACTGTGAATTTACAGGCAGCCAGAAGATTTGGAGTGTGTTGGTCAACAGGTAACCAACCATATGCTGAGGCAGAACAGCCAGAGTAACTATGAGATGCTAAGCATCACCCAGCCAAAAAAACAAAACCCCACCCAGCCCCAATCCCCCTCCAACTGGAATGTCCAAACAAATTAGATGGGAGACCTCAGTTTCCACCTTCAATCCCAGGATGATGCTGTTTTACTTTTTCTGTTCAATTGGAACTGTATTAGACAGGAATAATAAGGAAAATGCATGATGCAATAATCCATATTTAATTTCATTTTGTTGCAAAATCAGAAATACACTGCACTCTCACTTCCCTGACAATACTTATGTATTAGGAGAAGCAGATGCACTATTAACAACTTGTCATCAGGGCAGAGTTTTGTTAGCCTGGCTGCATCCTAAATAAATAATTTCCTTAAATGGAAAACAGCTTTTGTCATTTGCAAATCTGCTAAAAAAAGTCCAGAAAAGTCATATAAAAATACTGCTTGCAGACATAATTTTCAAAACCCTGATTTCCTGACACAGGATTCTGAAACACACCAATGATTTTCTCAGTGCCATCGACTAAGAAATGTGGCAAATTCTGAAAAGGATTTTTTCCCAATGTGAAGAAGGAAAAAACCAACCATAACTAATGCACAACAACAGAATAAAAATCATTAGAGTCTAAAATGCTCTAGGACTCTGACAACAGTACTGCACAGATCCATGCTTTTCACCAAATACTTTTTGTGAAAAATAAGCAATTTTCTATCTCAGGAGTACTTCACAATCCCAACACAGTCTCTTCTCTCTGATGCTGCAATTACTGCTCAAACTCTGAGTGGAAGTAGTCTGCTACCTCCTGTGTCACAAAATCCATACAACTAAATTGCATAACATGTAGGTATCAACTTGAATTTGTCCTAAATTGAATGTGTCTTTACATTGCATCTTAGAGCCCAGCAAATATAACCAATAAACTAGATGAGCTAAAACAAGCTTCTTAATGTGATACATGCAAGATGGAGGATAAAAAATTAGAGAAAGGCTCAGTTAAACATAACTATTATTATGAACTGACATTTGCATAGGGACTTCAGTAATTCTACAGGAAGTCCATTTGCTTTTTTTACTATTTCAGTGAATAGAACACATGTTTTTCTAGGAGGTAGTCACTGCTCATGGCTGGGGTTATTACAAGGTCAATATTCTTCCCACATTATTATTAACACAGGGATTTCATACTCCACACAGGCAAAAGCTGTGTAATCTCAGATTATCTATGACGAAAGCAAATGTTGACTTTTTAATATACAACATTATGTGTATCTGCATGCATCAAGCACACACACAGTGGTTGCCTTTAAAAACTCATAATTTACCAACAGCTGTCACACAGAGATGTCAAATTACCATCATTTTCCCAAGTACTTTAAAAAGGAGATCTCTGCAGTTGTGTGGGAAGCCTAAGAGGTGTTTGCTTTTTTCTTTTCTTTTTTTTTGTTTTAAAGAGATTTTTCTGTGGAAGTGCACAGCAAGAAACTATCAACAGTGGTGCACTTCCACAGATTTTGCTAATTTTAAACACATAACCCCTTTCTTTCACCAACTTGAAGTCAAACATCCTATTTAAATGCAATCTACTGAAGTGTTTTATTGCTGCAAAGTGCCACAAAGATTATGGGAAGGGCAGAGAATTCTGACAAAACTGTGGGGACAAAAGTTTATTTCAATTCATATCCTATCCCTTATCTCGAGTTCCCTTGACTGTGGAGCCACAGGCAAAGCACATCACAAAAAGCCACGCTGCTGTGCTCAGTCTGTGCCCAGCTGAAGCAGAGGAAGGACATGAATGGCAAATGAAGTGCAGCTTTGCTTTTGTCCCTGAGAGAGCAGGGTCGCTCTGGGTTAAAGTCACCGCGAGGGCAGAGCCAGCACGCGGCTCTGCAGCTTTTGGATGTTACCTAACTTTGACCTCAGGGATGGAAAACAGAGCACATTCTCAGCTGATAATCTCCTTGAGCTGAGTATCACATTCAAGAAAATGAAAAATGCCTTTATCCCTGTTTCTCAAGCTGGTAGTTAAATGGGACTGTAGGTTGTCATCCCAATTTTCTAATACAAGCTGTCAATCCACCAAACACAGACATTATGGAAAATATATTCTTGGCACACAGAACACAACTTAAGCTCCTTTACACATGATAATTTTTTTCCAGTGCTTTTAAATTTGGAGCTTATTCACAGGAGGTGAAATGCATGCACTTCAGACACCCTCTATTTGGAGATATTTTTTGCCACCACTCCTGCTTGACAAACTTACTTTGGTTTCTCTCAGTAGAAACTGCAAATCCCTCCCACTGAGTATTCCATGGTTCTTGACATAGCCAGGAATGTACATGGTGCTTGTCCCATGAACAGTCCCATGGACCTCCATATAGGTGTGGATGACATCCAGATAAGCCTTCTTATCCTGGAATGACAAGGAAAAAATATTTGCAGTCATTATGCATTTGAAGCAGCAATATTTAATGAGAGCTGTTTTTTATCTCCTGTACCACAAAAACCAGGGAAAGAAGAAGCTCGCTCATTCCTATTTGATTTCTATAATGTTTGATGTTTCATTACACTATTAGTTTGGTTTTCTACTAAACTGGAAGAAAACTGTAGCTTTTTTCACTCATAGTTGAGGCATAAAGAAATCAATATAAAGGCCCTCTTAATTTCTAATTGGACAAAAACCAGAATGCCATCAGACAGCTGTAATCTCAGCATGCTGAAACAATACTTGGCCTAAAAATATTGAAAACTCTTTTTGAAATATCAAATTTTCACTGTCTTGGTCAAAGATGCAAAATAATTATCTTCTTTGTGAAGAAAAGGGTGAATGTCACCTTAGTAAGATGCAGTCTTGGCAACTGAATAACTGAACTGAGGTCCAGGAGAGACCTACAAATGTTCCACCTACCTGAAGCTTTAAAGGCATTTTGGAAAAGAACCAGAGAATTAATGCTGCATTTTTTAAAAATTAAGAAAAAATAGTAAACCATCCTGGTTTGCACACAAGAATTACTTTAATTTTCAGCGCCATATGTTTTTTTTGAGTTTTAAAGACTACTGGCATTCTAAGGCAATTAGCTGAAGAGTGTATTTACATGCAGGCTGCAACACAGATCAGAAGACTTTCCCTCAATATTTGCACAAAATCTTAGTAATAGCTCTAAAATCAGGCAACAAGTTGCTATACTTCTTGGCAGCAAGCAAGTTTTTACAAATTCTACTTTCACTCACTATTTTTGTCATGCAAATTCTGTGCACTGTTCCTCCACAGCCCTGTGTGAAAGCTGGTCAACAATTTTATTGAAGTTCATTCAAAGCACAAGCAGACTGGTGAAAATTCTGTCTTTTCCAACCCTGGAGGAGCAGGTGTCAGGCCTAGGTGGATGAGTGCTATTTTTTATGAATTAATTGTTGCAGAGGGTGTTTAATGTCCATAACAATGGCTTGTCCCTTCAGCCTGCTCTGCTGGTGACCTCCTTGTGCTGGCCCATCCCTGAATGCCCCTTCTGGCAGCTCTGCCAAGGCTGCACCAGCCAGACACTGGCCTGGGCTAAGCATTACATAAAACAGCCAACAGATAAAGACAAAGATGCTTTCTAATTATTAATTAACACAAATTATTCAAAAAACTAAAAGCTTGCTCCATTTTTTACTCCAAATTTGAATTATTCTGTAAGAGATGTTTCTCACATAGTTGCTAAAATACTGTAATTAGAAATTGTGAGAAACTCTCATATTTTGTCAAGTGAAAATCCATTTAGAACTTTTTCTTTGGAAACAAGCAGGAGAAATATAAAAGGAGTGGTCTGGTCTTGTTTCTACAGGATACCTTAATCCTGCCTGCCTGGCCTTTAATACATCCAGAATTTTGGAGTGTTCAGGGTTCTGAATGGAAAAGGAGGGAAGAAGCAGCAGGTACTACTGACATGATCCACCTGTAGCAACACCATCAAGGCACTTGCCTCAGATTTTACTGGCTCATGACACAAACCCTGGTGACACAAATGCACTCTAACTC
This sequence comes from Catharus ustulatus, assembly GCF_009819885.2. NCBI lineage: Eukaryota > Metazoa > Chordata > Aves > Passeriformes > Turdidae > Catharus > Catharus ustulatus. Next base: position 32,737,293 of record NC_046227.1, on the reverse strand, counting down.
AAGAAAAATCTGAGCAAGCAGCCAGAAAGAATGAGACCAAGATTACCTAAAATTGCACTTCTTTTCAAGATTGCAATGACAGTTTTACAAACCTTTTACAGAAATATAAAATGACATTACCCATGCACAGCCTCAACTGAGAATATTATTAGGCATATGTCTGGCTTCTTTCCCAACTCAGAGTCTAAAACCACAGATAAAACATTTATTAACCACATAAATGGATAATTTACCCAACCAAAATCTCACTCCTTTATTTCCTTATTTACTTTGAGTCAAAACCAACTGCTTTCATAATCATCTCTAAAGAACCATAAAGGTACTAACAGCACCTTATACTTTACCTAAAGCTCACTAACATTTGTCTCCTTTTGCAATTAAGTAATCCTGAATTTCCACATTCCTTGCAGACACATGTTATTTTGGATCATAAAAATATATATTCTAGGAAGCCATCTCAGAAAAATAATCAGGACACATAATCAAATTCTGTATATGAAAGAGAGTGAGTTAGAAAATGAAAGAGTGCAGAAATGGCATTTATAAATAGAAAGGCTACATGTAAATAAAGCAAGAAATGTGACCTACAAACAAAATACTAACATTCCTTCAACTATTTATCTACTTCCTGAGTTGCTCACTTGGGAGCAGATATAATTATTCTTTTATCTTAAGCCACTTGAACTTTCCTTTCTCCAAGATGGATTCAAAGAGACAAGCTGATGAGCTGCTGGGCAGTAACGCAAAGCTGACAATCTCTGCAGTTTGTGTCAGACTGCACTGCTCACCCTGCTGCCCATACTGCAAACCTAGACTTAGTGGATGGAAGATAAGCACATGTAAAAAACCAGCAAATTATTTCTCCTCAGAACCGAAAAGGAAATGTAACAGTGAGTAACAGCTACAAAAACCTTTTCTGAAACAATTTTTCAGCAGCTAAAATAAACATGCCATTCAGAAAAGTACTTTTTGTTGATCACTGTCTGCAGAACTGTTATTACTGTTCATCAATCATTTCCACCTACTTTTTAAACCATCATGATAAGATCTTTCTCATCAAAGAAATCAAGTGACAACTGTTTGATAAGTTTTTCCCTAGGACAATGTTGACAAGAAGACAGCACGAAGAGGTGAAATTTTAAGTTTGGTGGGTGAAAAATTTAAATATAAAAGCTACAAAAATATGTGGTGGAAACACAGTTCATCCAGAACTAAACTCTGCTTTTAGTTTTCTCAGTGTATTGGCTGGTGGTAATTAGCAACTCTGCTCTACCAACAGTTTGCCAGTCCAAGGTAGTGACAGTACTTTGAAATTTTGGACCATTCAGGTGCCCTCACAGAACACCAAAAATTCAGCATTGAATGAAATGAAGCACCTCAACAGGCCAACTGCATTACAGAAGAACTTGATTCAGAGTCTTCATGTGCTTTATGGCTTGAAAGTTCAGACTGCAAAACATTTGTAAAACAGCCCATATATCCAGCCTTGCTTCCTTGCATTGAAAAATTTAGAAGGCAATGGTTTATAAAGCTTGACAAATATAATTCAGAAAAGCAAGTACTGGGATACATCTTTGTGTATATCCTAAATGCATACTGTAAAGTTAAGAAGTCCTATCATCTCAGTGCTTATCTGTAGCAGTGTCAAGTCAAAAATAAGCCAAAATGCAGTGTACATGCAATGTTTGACAATTGAGATTGTGACACAAACATAATCTCTGCTTGAGAACTGTCACCCTCTCAAAGACTTTTCAAGTCATGCCTGAATAATGAAAATCCTGTCTACCAGGGAGCTAGAAGAGTGCACAAAGGCTGGGGAATATTGAGTCAAGTACACACAGTGTTTTACAGGAGTATATCACTAAGAGTAGATTAAGTCTCCTCAAAGTCAAATATGAAACTTTTGCCCTGAATTCATAAATGGATGTGGAGAAGATACAGTGATTCAAGACTAGTAAGTATGAATTCTACACTGAAAAAGTAATCTGAAATTTAAATAAAGAGTCACCTATGTAACTACATAAATCCATCAAAATGACAATGACAATTCTTCCTGTCCAAGGAAATCCCCTCTCACCAAACTGCTAGAGTTTTCTAAAGAAGCAAATCAGCTTGTAGGAATTCTTTGAAGTTCTTAAAGGAATTAAATCCCATGGGGAGAGATTGGGAATCACTCTTGTGACTGAACAGCCATCATGTGAAGGAGAACAGAGAAGTGACAAAAGTATGCTCTCATTATTCACAGTAACAAAACTCAAACTAATCTCAAAATGTTGCATAAGAACATTGTAATATTGAACACCTGGGGTTTCACAGCTTTTGAAAAAGCCCCCTCAGTAATCTAAGGGACAGAGAGACTAGAAAAGAGACCATCTGATAAATTCAACTAGCACTAAAACCCAGGAAATAAACTTTCCAACCAATTAGGTTAAAAGCTGGTATTACTTTATTAGCAGCACTGGATGCATGGGGAGTTCTCCCAAAGCATGCATGCTCAATAACTTAAGAGACCAGGTTATATCCCTGAAAGTAATGCATATTCATCATGTCTTCTGAATTCATGCACATGTGCTAATTATTGGACTTGTTTGCATTGGGCTCTGGTTCTTTTGATAAATTTTTCTCCTTGAGAGTATCTCAAATATGTCATCAAGTCATAATGTACTTCTCTTATCCTTCTTTCCTCTAACACACAATCCTTGTTCTCAAAACTAAGATATCAGCCAGTACATATTAATCACTAATACAAGTGAACAAGGAGGCATTAGCTGGCACAAGACTTGTCTCAGACACAGGGAGTTAACACAAGGCCACACTGATCTCTGGCATTTGTACTAAGCACTGGATGGTACAAAACTAAGTGTTAACCATGAATATGGGGATCATACACTTTGTGCTAAAGCTAAAAGAATTTTCCAACATCTCCCCCACTGCTGCATAGACTTCTCATAGAAATAAAGCATGTTTGGTAACTTAACTAAAGTGACAGAAATATTAAAAAACAGTCCCCACTTCAAGTGTGGAATGAAACCCTGAGCTAACCAGTGTCACTCAAGAATGAAGACTTTACATTATAATAACACATGATCATGGACAATGAAAAAAATCAGTCCATTGTTCAGTAGCACTCACCAGCCAAGTAAATGATAGCAATTATTTTGGAAAGAAATTCAGCAATAAAGAGAATATTTAACTAATACCTAGTTAAATAACTATTCTGTAAAAACCATTCTTTCCATCCTCACACACCACTGCACTTCTGGTCCATTTTCCCAAAAAGAAGCTGAAAACATTGGACAGTGTTCTGAGAGGGGTAAGAAGGATCCAAGATACAGGACAGTTTTCACTGTTACATACAGAAATCTGCAAGAAATTCTTTAACAATTCTTCAGTTTGAAAAACACAACTTGTCAGAATACAAGGGAGGTTTGCAAACCCATAGCTGGCATAAAGAACGTGGATAGTGATTGACTATTCCAAATGTCCTATACAAAGAAATCCAAACAAAGTTCATATGGGGCAGATTTAGAAAAATGCCCAAGTTGACAATTTCTCCTGCAACAAGTCACAGATTGGAGGGACTCCATGACAGAAAAAGCTGCAGAAGCAAAAAAAAACTTTGCATAGGCTCATGATTAAACATACACTTTGAAATCAGCTCTTACTGAGATCTCAAAAATGTGTGAACAGAACAGTTTATCAACAGAGAAACAGATTCAGGAAATACACGGGATTAGACAAGCTGGAAAGAGAGAATTTGCAAAGGAAGTATTATGTAACTCTGCCATGCTCTTGCTCTTCCTGAATGTCCATTTACGGCTTCCTTTTCAGGCACCATGTATCTCTGAATAACACACATTGGCACATACATAAATCTTGACAAGAATGAATAAAACAGGATTTCTGGCAGAGCTTGAAGAACCTTATCCAGTTCCCCATCCTCATATTTTCCATCCATAAGGGTTTGGGTTTTTTAAACACTGAGTTTTTCCCAAGCTTTGACAATTTCATGTTCATGCAATGCACATCAACACCTAAGCAGCAATTTCCTGTTCTTTGAAAGGAAATTTCCAGAACCAACAATGAGCCATCCTTGTGCACTGTAAGTGCTGAAGGACAGAAGTGAAGGGGTACAGATGAAAAGAGCAAGTGGAACCACAGGAAGAAAAGGTTGTGTTGGTTTTGTGCTAACTAAGTAATAATAGATGATTATTTTAATCAGTACTGTAAAACCTCACTAATTCATTTTTCAGCTGAAGAGTTCTGCAATGTGAGATCATTGGTAGGTAAATATCAAGTACAAAAACCAACCAGAAGGAAGGGACTTTCCTCCTGCTTTGTGCAAGAGGGCATATTCTGGGGAAATTCCATTTCATTACACGTTCCCTGAAGCTATTAGTGTGAACAGCCTTGGTGATGTGCTTTCCCAAGCTAAAGGTAACCATTTCCAAATGCAGCTCTTCAAAAGTTGCAGTATACATTTAAGGAGAATGCCCAGCTTTTAAAGCAAGTTTTTAGTAAGAAACTCACACATTATTTTGCCTCTAAATATGTAAATACTTTCCAACAGACTATAATAAAATACTAAAGCAGTGATCATATACTTATATTATGCATTAATGCCTATTTTCTCATACAAGTAACCTTCTGACTTCCCTCTCAGCAACTCAAAAAAAAAAAAAAAAAGAAGAAGAAATAGCAAGTACTGCAAAATGAATCTCTACTCTTTTTTTTTCTAGGATTAAGGGTCAAATTAGTGGAAGAGTGTAACAGTAAGTTGCAGGAAGAACAAAGAAAAGACTTAGAAGCAGGAGCTAAGGTAACATGAAAGGCTTCAAACATTCTCTTTTAATTGAAATGTTCTGTAATTAAAGCAAATTTTGATAACAGAGAGCATTATGGGTTTCACACATATTTTATTAATTCTATTTTCCCCCTACTTTGGCATAGATAAGACTCTCTTTACTCCAGACAAAACCCCAAACCTTTAATCCCAACAAACACTCTTCCAAAAACTTAGCAAATGTTGCCCTTCATAGTTTACTGCTAAAGATTACCTTTAGAAATGTGGCAAAATTCTTTAGAGCCTCCTATTTGTAATCCTCAACCCACCTAGGACTGATTTAGTTATTGGAGGGAGATAAAGCAGATTTGTCTCACCCTCTGCATCACAGATCCTTGCTGACCTCAAGAGGTGTACCCAGACTTGGCCACTGTGACATGGGAGCTCAGGCACAGAGAAGAACCCATATTTATGGCTGCATAAAGCCATGGTGGTTTATACAGCCCCAGGGAGAAGAGGTCCTGTGCACACTTCAGTTCCACTTCAGCATGCTTGGTTTAAATTAAACAATTGATTTGTCACTGCTATTCCCCAAAAGCAGCAAAGTCTGGGGACAGGAATGCTCTCCCCTCCCCAGTGTGCTCCTCTAATGACTGATCAGCCCCAGCAGTGACACATGTTCTCTGTGCAGATTACACTTCTCATTAATTGGCCATGTTCAGTAGGAAGAACAGGAGTAGGATAAATAGATTAGCCTGGTTCCATACAAGCCAGGGTGACAGATGAAAAGAGCCCTGAACAGGGAAAATGAAAGAAACGTGAAAATAGCAAATTATAGAGACACAAGATTAGTTCAGGCTTTCTGTTGATCACAAGAATTGGATTTTATCACTCCAGATAAGAAATCCCACACTGTAACTGATTCAAAGCCTATCTGCAGTGATTTGCACTTTATATATGAGTGCATATGGGCATGACTGCAGTTACAATCTGCAAGTTACAGTTTTAATCTGCTCGATGTTACAAGCACACAGTGCACATTTAATATGGCTAGATATCAAATCAAACATCTTGGAAAAAACAAGATAGGCAATACTGATAAAATACAGCAGTGACTTGAAAAGCAGCACTTTAAAAAAGGATACAAAGGTCTTGGCTGAGATTTCCTAATGGTGGAAAGGGGACCTGTCTAAAAATGAGAGAGTATTTGCTTTTGGATTTGATGCTGGTATGGCCCACGTGCTCTTTGCAAACATTCACATTTCAAGAGGAATGTGAATAATCTTGAGAAGGTTCAGACAAAACAGACATGTGAAAACTCTTGAGGATTAGAAAGCACAAAGATCTCAGGGGTTCAACACACACAGACTTTTCAGGAGATGACTACAGGCACCTTAGACCTCAACATTTAAATTCCTACAGGGCAACAGAACAAAAACATCAGCAGGCCAGTCGAGAAAGTTTATAACTGCTACTAAGACTGGAAATCTGTACTAGAAATAATGCAAAGTCTTAAGGGAGAAGGCAATTATTGGAGGACTTCACCAGAGGAAACAGTGGGCTTTTCCACTGTGTGCTATTTAAAAATCAAGACTGGATGTTCTTAAACAAAAAGCCATGTTTTGTGTCTTAATCAGTCCATGAATATCCTGAGTGTCATCCAGAATCTGAGACTAATCACAAATCTCCCCTCTGGGTATATAAAATATCCATACATATTTCTGAATCCATACAGACTGAATAAACTGAGAAAGATATATATGTCAGTGAAAAACACCCTGTTGACAAAGGAGCTGTCTTGTTACTTAAATCCAACTAGCATTCAACATGTCCTTCTGCTGATGTGCACTGCAAATCAGGTCAGGAAATTTAGATTATTGTTGCATGCTGCTGTTCTTGAGAGACTGATAATGAGATCAGTCACCAGTAAAAGTACAAGTAGAGTCACAAGTAAAAGTACAAAAGCATAAGCTTGAAAAAACTTGAAGAAAGGATTCTGACTCTGCTTCAGAACTCTGCAGACAAGAAAGACTGCACAGAGGGACACACAAAGTCCTTCTACACCATGAGCCAAGCAGAATATATAAATACTTCACGTATTTACTACGTATTTTTCTCAGCACAGTAGCCAGGAAGCAGCCAGCTCTACCTGTTCTGCCACCACTGCAAACATTCTACTGTTTCTATCAAATTTTAGTTTTGTTTTGTCTCACAGATGGACCACTTACCTGTAGCTATCATCTTTAGAGAATTTATTCTGTATAATCTTAATTGTCAGAATGAATGTTGCTTCTGTGGTTTGACAAACTGAGCAAGACCAATATCCTCATGCCAATAAAGAGAAGAGGAATGGCAGTGTGAGATCCAAGAGGTCTTGCACTGTTACATTCTGTGGCCCTATGTATGGCACTGAAAAATCTCTTTTTCAGTTGACAAGAGGCTTAAAAATAAGGAATTTTTTAGGCAGGAGGGAAGGTACATGGAGGATATGGGCATGCAGAGTATTTGGGCACACAGAGCTGGAGGTAACTTGGAAGAAATCCAGTTACTAGGAAGTAATCTCTTTGAAAACTGCATGAGACACATTCCCAGGTGTGTCAGCCTGGAAGAAGGAGCCACAGAAAAGGACAGTGGGTGAAAAAAAAAAAAAAAGGAACACTGTGACTTAATAACACCATATACTTCAATTTAGTGAAAATAAGACCAAATCTTGGTGGTGTTATTCTGCTGCTCTCATCTGCAGATGAGAGAAAATACAATAATGGCAATATTAAAGAAATAAAACTCTGATATTATTACAGGGAGAGAAAATGAGACTGCACACTTTTAGAGCCTTTAGTGAAACAGAATTTCCATCTCAAAATGCAGCACATTTTTTGTTTTAGACATAAGAACAGAAGTAATTGAAAGACAGGTTTGCTTATGATTGATGAAAGTTCACACCTTAAATTTTCCACTATGTTTACCAGCCTTCTGCATTTTCTAAAATTATTGTGACATTAAGACTATATTTTTTTATTCTATCAGAAAGGTGTACAGAAATAGCAAAGGATCTACATTAATTTAGACAGAAGCTTCTTTAACAAAAAGACTTACAAATGTTCAATTTAATTATTCAAATATGTTTGTTTCCAGAAGAAGAACTTAATGGGTTTAGACAGATGGAACACTTTCAAATTTCAAATTGTGCTTTATTATATCAACCAACATAAATTTGCTCAAGCATATGAGTATAAAAAACTCACCTTCCAGAAATTATCTACTTTGCCATAAACAAGAGATTGATTCTGCCTTTTGATGTCATTAATGTGTTTAATGTCACTGGAATTCAGATGCTGCTCTACCACAAATCCAAGGAAGCTGTTATCTGGAGTGTGAGCTGTAAGAAACAGAGCACATTCAGCACCTTTGAAAATATTGGTTTATGTTACATTAGAGTGAATGTTGGCAGAAAAGAAGCTATAAGGAATATATTATGCAACTGATCACCTCCTTCTTATTAGTACTGAGAGATACATTTCCTTGCTTTATTATCCAAAATAGTTTTTACTAATTTTAAGTCCTGCTCCATATGCTTACAGGAGTAAGCAGCTATTTTCTGTCTTGTTTCTGATAATAAAAACTCTGCAGCTGGACTGAGTCCATTGGTAATGATCTTTTTTGTCTATGTGCTAAGCTTTGTTTTGTTATTAGAGATAAAAGAAACAGAAGAAATCCAGCTTGACAAATCTCAAAGATGCAATACCAACAGTTTGAACACTCCCTGGATTTATGCATGTTAATAAAGTTGAATGTTGCTCAGTGGCATAAATAAATTTTAGCAAATTTCTTGGGTTCACCCCCTATACTGGAATTACCAACACCAACCATCCAGCTCACTGTATCATGCACCCATGCCAAATACTGGCCTACCAAGTCACACTATTAAAATCAGAAAACAAATTGCATTGCCTAATTCACCCAGACATAGTGATCATAAAATATTTAAAGGTGGCAAGTGAAGCTGGCAAAACTTTTCAATCCAATCCAGGCAAAAAAGCGTGTGCAAAGGATACAGAATTTACTCATAGTTTTTAATATTATTTTTATCCCTGTTGGTCTTTTTTCCAGCAGTGACATCCAGCACTGCTGGTCACTGTTATCCCCCCTATAAAGACACAGATATTTAGGCTCATTAAAAGTAAGGTTTTGTTTTGGATTGATTTTTTTGGAGGCTGGGTGTTCAATTCCAGTGATGCACTCCAATACTCAACGCTTCAGGTAAAAATCCATCCCTACTATATAAAAACTACTCCAACACATGGGGATTTTTGCCTCTAAAACGTGCCACAGTTTCACAAGTGCACATAGAAAAAGGTTATATGAAACAGCAGGATCTCCTCCCCAGGCCTCCTGTTAAATTCTGGCACACAAGCTGACAGTTAATCACATTTAGAAAAGCTTAAGACCACAAAACAAAAGAAAAAGCCCCTAAATCCAAAGACAACACCCCAGGCATTTCTGATACGTGCAATGCTAAACCTCCAACAGAGTTATTAAAAAAAAAAAATTCTATTGCAATTATGAAGTTTTGCATTTTTGTTCCTGAAAATAAGCCAAATGGGTAATGCAGGAGAACACAGAAACCATACACGTCCCTCTGCCATTACATTTAGTCTTTCAAATGACAATTACTCTTTTTCACAAAAAAAGCCTCAGCAACAGCCAGGCACCCACTTAGACCCAAGGACTTTTTAGAATTTTACGTAGCAAACAGCACATTTCAAATATGTCTGAAAAGGGGCATTTTTCCATCCTTTCATATTTTTGGATGAGAGACTGCATTCAAAGGAGAGTCAAGGCAGTACACACTCAAAAGAAAAATAAACCTTTGTTAAAGTTAGCACTTAGAACTGGTGGAATTCAGTGTCTCAAATATCATGGACAGGAAGCAGCACTCAGATGGATTTTTAAGCAAGACCACGCACTTTTAGAAGTACCAGTGCTGTTATTTTGTATGAAGGTATTTGAATTAAAAACATGGAAAACATAAAAAGGGGGAAAAGCTCTCACACTTCTGGAAAACTCAGAGAACAGTCAAGCACTTGGTAATATGCCACAGGTTTGAACACGGCTTGCTTCTTGCTCAGGATAATTTTCTGCCCTTATAATCAGAGCTCTCAAAACATAATAGAGTCTGGGGATCTTGGGAAGCTGTCCAGGGTTCCAATCTGCCATAAAATCTTTACTGGTGCATAATATGCACTTTTAATCACAACCCTATAAAGATGGTGCTATCTCTGCAGCAGAGAACAAAACAAGAAATATCAACTTTAAATATCACAAACACATTGACTCTTCCACAGCACTGGAATCACTCATGCTTCAGAACTAGTTTGCCTGCAATCTATTTACCACTTTTCCTGCAGAGGAAGACCTGCAGTAATTTCCAGCAGTAAAAATTGGAAATGGTCATTTATTAAAATTCCAATACAGCCATACTCCTTGGAAAATTCATTATGAAGCAATTTTCTTTGCACAAGACACTGTACCAGTGGCAGTCTGTACTGCCACAACAGAAATCTCTAGAGAGAAGATTTACTTTCTTCTGCATTTCATGGAGTGGGACTGAGCAGCGCACACACACAGCACACAGCTGTACCACCAGTGCTCATCCAGCTGTGTTCATTGAGTGCATCATCCCCCGTGGTGCTATCTTGAACAGGACCTCACATCTGAATTTCCCAACAGCTGGACAACTTAAACAAAGCACAATTGAGTCCCTTTTCCATTTAGGACATAAACCAATTAATATTAGCAAATGTGGATACAGAACAAGCTCTGCTTACTAATATCCAGACACAAACTCTGCAAACACTTCCAAGTCACATTTCAGCACCACATGTTTTGTTACTTGCTTCCCAACAACTGTGAATGCAGCCTTTTATCTCTTGAACAACCTTCACTTATATTTCTCTGGAAAAAACTTGCACAGCAAATGTTGACAGACAAAATATGCCTCTTTCAAGAATTTTACAGGGCAACTGAAATCAAAAGCGTGTCAGCCCGACAGCAGCACGTATAATTCTGCTGTGAAAAGCAGGAAAGTTTGAAAGATTGCTGATGAAAGCTGATGAGAGAGAACAGGTCTAAATGTCAGACAGGAAACAGCATCAAATTCTGGAGGTGTGCTGGTCACCATGAAATGTTTCCTTACAGATCTGGGCTGAGCAGTTCTGCACACAGCAGAAGGAACTGCCCTGAGCCTCCCTTGCCCTGCAGCAGTGACCTTTCAGAGATAACACGCTTCAATTACTGCTACAACAGGCAAGAGACAGATCCCTTTATTCTGGAACCTACTGCCAAAGACTAGGTATAGACCAGGTCACACAAATCATTTAATCTGACCCAATTTATAGAGAATTTATACCTTTTTTGTGTCTGTTCTGTTTCTTTTTTAGGTTTGGCTGGGGTCTCTTAAAAAGATATTTATTGATGCTTGAAAGATCTACAGCAGTGCTGAAATCTACTACTTATTTTACAACAGCTTTGTACACTGCTGGCAAATAAATGTTAGTCAATTCTCCTGAGGATAAATACTCACAAAATGAAAACAAGTTAGGTAAAAATTTTTATAAACCCATAAAAAAAGTAGAGACAAAAAATTTTTGCTGAGTGGTCTTTTTTTTCCTTCTGAACACAAAAACAGTGAAGGGAAGTTGCTGCTGAGCTGTTGAGGAACAAAAGCAAATACAACACTACAGCTAACATTGTTCTAAACTTTAGCTCAACATAATGAAATGCAGTTTATAAAAATGTAACCTAGCAAGTTCCTAGGTCTATTGCTTCATAGTAATATTAGAGAAAGCAAAAGTAACAAAACTCCCTGATACTTGAAGGAAAAGCCAAGCACCACTTTCCACAGGTACCCAACATAAAGCTCCCTACCACTCTTTATATTAGCTCAATATTTTTATTTTCTCACTGTTGGAAGCTCAACAGAGTTTTTGCACAATCTACAGACACATTCTTCTCATTCTGTAGTTCCATTTTTTTTTAAACTGTGAATTGGTCTTTCATAATGAAAAAAACCTTCTCAATGACAGCATTCCTTTTAAAAGCTCTAAATTATTTACAAGCACAGAGGTACTTACGGAACATTGTATAAAACTGCTGTGGATTGAGGTTCCACTTTCCCCAAGGTGTCTTGTGGCCTTTAGACTGGGCATAATGGGCATGGTTAAACTCTGGCTCAGTCCCAAAGGAATCCAAAACTCTTAGCATACACCTAAAAGAGAAAAACAAATTTACTGTTGGTACAGCTACATATGTATTTATAAGAATGTGTGTACATATACATACCTATGATAATTTAAATGTGTTTTGTCTTTGCAGCTGTGGAGGACAGATAAACTGAAGATACCTCTAAATTTCAAACATTTCTGTTCATACTACATTCACAAAGATGTTATGAAGAGCAAATTCAAGGATATATCAGATATGCAAATAACAACCCTGGAGCTTATTTTGTCCTTACAGAAACAAGTTATGCTTTAAAATCCAAATAGAACTCATGGGAATGCCACAGTGGTCACCTGCATAGGGCAGGGTTCTGGAGTAGAATTTAGGCAGAAGAAGAGAGGATTTTCCATTGTTTTCTTAAAGTTCTCAACCACTACCAGAAACCAAATGCAGCAGCCAGGTACCATATGCCAAGAAGATCAGAGCAGAAAAGGACATTGTCTTTAGACAATTGCATTTGGTCTCCAGGTTCTGACTTTAGACCTACTGGAAAAGCACTGAAGATGGTTTAATCTTGCAGCCAGCTCATTCATTGGTTTATGAAACAGTCTGTCACAGACTTTTAAAGAAACAATATAAAAGCCAATTACCTGCATGGACCAGCACACAACAGAGAGAAATTCTGGCATTGGATTACAAAGGGCCTGGGATGACAGAACCATGCTCACCCTTTATTTAAAATCCTATTAATTTCTTCAAAGAGAAAGGGTCCATAGTGCATAACAGGCAGAAAAGGTGTCAGTATGAAGACAGTACATGTTATAGGATAGAGGTTCTAGAAGTTATGTTTCCAAAGTAACCTGCCAAATCTTTGATAAGACTTGAACATTTGGACCACCAACTCTGAAGTGCATTACAGGACTCCAGAGCTGCTGACTCTGCCACTCTTCAGCCCTCTACAAACAAAATTGCAGCAAACACCCACACAGCAATTAAACATCATGTGCAATTGTATTACAAACACATGAACTCTTCTCACTGCACATGTGCTAAGGAAGGGACACAACCTCATGGGTGGCAGAGAAGGGAGGTAGCTGCAAAAGTTACTGTTAAAAATGGCTATTTTTCACAGTTTTCAACATTTCCCATGCTCCAAGTCCATATGTACATTCTGTTCAGTAAAAAACCTGATTCTGTTTTTTAAATGTGAAAGAATTTAGCCTTCATAAGGTGAAAGAACTTCTCTCCAACCACTTGTCAGCTTTAAAAAGAAAAGATTTTAGTCCCCCAAATAAATTTACATGTTATTTATATGTTGCTCCTTTCTCTAAAGCATTCAATAATTTGGGATTAGAAAAAAAACCAAAAGAGCAACTTTTAAACTCTTCTTGAATGCTACCTTTGTATCTCAAATACAAATTGAGCAAAATTATGTGTTTTTTTAAACCTTCACAGAGATATTTCAAACAAAAAGAAAGTCAAAATATACAACACATTATGATTCACCAAACAACAAAGCTGACAGATCAGTTTCTGTGCAGTGTTTTATGTCAACTGTTCTCAATGAAAATATTTTACAACAGTGGCAATTATCTCTGCATCACACAAAATACTCCAGCAGGACCAAAACAAGTTCTGCACTGATGAATCATTCAGTAATAAAAGCCCTCTTACTTCTTGGCAGGTCTTAAAACAAAATTCCTCACAAACATACAGCTTTTGGCCAGGTTCTTGAGTACAGGAGAATGAAAAATAGGAGAATGCTACAGAAAAACTGCAACATTACTGGAGTTTGTCAAGAGATCTATGTAAGGAGTCCTACACTGCTTTGTTGCCTCTTTTTTTCCTGTATTCAGAGATAAGAGAAGTAGCACCAATGGCTCACAGGGATATGAGGAACCATGTCCAATACACACAGGGTCTTTGAATCAGGACAGACAATGTGATGCAACAGAAATCTAAACCAGAAAGCAGGAAAACAAAACAAAGAAAATTATATGATTTGGCATAAATGACAGCAGAAAAAAAGATGACAGCAAAAAGTGCAAGTCTTGGTATGAGAAATCAAAGCTTCAAGTGGTGAAACCAATCCCTGAAATGCAGCAGAAAAGAGCTGGTAAAGATTTAAAATTTAGAAATGAATGTAATTAATATCAGTTATGCTGAACTGATATTTTAAAATATGTAGGAATGCCTTGATTGTACTAGTACTATACCCTCTATTTGTTTCACTTAACAATTTAGATGCCTTTTTAAAATTTTTGCATACAATGCATTAGCATTTCTGAAGTGAAAGAATTAATTTTGCAAATGACAAAACAGTATGGGTTTTTTTTTAATAAGTCAGGGATGTATTTTAAATTAAAATACTGATTTGTTAGACCTTTAATTTCAGTTTTCCCAGTCTTCCTTCCTAAAATGTCACCTAGCTTTGGCAGTGAAGCTGCAGAGAATTGCAGCATGTCCTGAAATTGGTGTCAGACTAAGTCTATTCTCTGCCTAATGAAAAAGAGGACTGGTAGGTAGTAAATTGCTTTAGAAAGATCTATATTAGTCTTTTTTGTCTTGTACATTAGAAGTGACAATTTCAGGGCTTATAAGAAAAAAATCAGACAAAAGTAACACAGGATTATTTAAAAGGAGGGTTTTTTTCCCCTTTAAGTACTGGGCAGAAGCAAAATCTTAACAGAGTTGACCTAGAAGTATTTACACATATTTTTTGTATCTTTCTCCCACTTCATCAGGCCACTCAGTATTCACATTTAAAATCTCAGGACAGAAAATAACCCTCCTAAAAAAGATGTATTCTAGAGAACACATACAAAGCAGGAATGTTGCTCATTTCTCAGGATAGCTGCCACGTTAATTTATTTCAAGAAAAAAAAAAGCCAGTTGGATTGTTGGCATATGGGAATGAGTCACTGCTAGAGAGACTGTGGAAAAATGAAAAAATACCAGATTTTCATGTGCTGCATGGAGGATGAGGGTGCTAAGAAAGTCTGCACTTCTCAAACTATATTAAGCAATTAATTTGTATGTTGCAAATTGCATACAAACTGCATTCAAATATCCACACCTCAGAACTGAAAAATCCAGCATGTCCAGGCATTGTTCTGCTTGGAAATAAGGTGAGATGTGTTTTGCTGTGTTCCTGCTATTTGCAGCACCAATTATCCCACAGATAAAGCACATACTAGCAAAAGGCACTGGTGCTCTCAGCTGTACAGAAGAGCCTTTCAGAAATACTCACTCCCAAAGCAGCAGGGTCATTCTTTCAAGTTTGCAGTTCCAGAAACCTGATTTGCAGCTACCAAAAAATTTCCTCAGGGCTCAAGTTCACCCAGAAAGATTATATAAAGCACTCTTACCAAGTGACTGTTCTGAAGGCAGAGACTTATTCTGCCACTCTATTCTGCTATGAAGTAAATAAAAACATTTTAATTCATTTTTATCTGAGTCTGGTCTGTATAAACCAGACTGAGCTGACCTGCACACATCTACTGAAAAACACTTTCAAGACAAACAATTATTCCTACTGACATTAAACACAACTGAGAAAAAAAAGCAAAAAAGCAGCTTTATTTGAGATAAAGTTTATTTTATTGGAATTAAACGGAAATGGATGCCTATGCTGTTATAACGCACTTAGTGGTTTTAATTTCAAAACATTTTAATGACAAAATTTATGAGATAACTCATGATGCTGGGAGAAAAATAATGATTGGAAGAGGATCCTGAAATTGGAGACAGCATGCATGAAGTAAGAAATTAATTCTCCAATTCTGTAGCCTCTGCTAGACTCTGGATCCTCTTTTGTACACTGAACTTGAGAAAAAGCCTCACATAATTAAAGAGATTGACAACAAATGCAACAAGTTTCATGAAAGGTATACAAAAGATGAATTGCAGGTAATGATTCAAACCCCTAAATGTATAGATTTTAAAAAAACAAATTGAAGGAAAAGCAGTATAGAAGACATCCTAGGGGCTGGCAGAGAAGAGAAAGTAGTAATTTATTCTCCAGAACCTTATTAGAATAAGTTGTAATAGACAGTTTGCAAGAAACCAGACCAAGAAAAACTTTAAAGAAAAGCTTAACTATATAAAGCAACATGTTGGGGCATCTTCCTCAGTCTTCAGTAAAAGATGAGGCAGAAATCTCTCATGAAAGACAAATGCACCCTTTTCTATTTCCAGTCTGGCTACAGACTAGATGAGACTCCCTTTCAGTCCATGAAATCCAGTGCTGTAGAAGACAGGCATTAAGACATCTTTTTCTCCCCTAAAAGCCTAGAAAAATTCTACAGTACCTAAGGTAATTGGAGTGTAAATGTAATTCTGCTCTCCTAAACAAGAAAACACCAGCCATTACCACAAAATGGTAATCAATGAAAAACGGATTGATAATTCAAGACATAATGGTTCTATGAAGAAATAAAAATTGAATAGCTAATCTATAATCTCAATATATATTTCCATAACTTTGTTACAGGATATACCAGACAGATAATTGCAAGCAAACAGGAAGAAACATTTAAAATTTATAAGAAGGGTTTCATATCCTGCCCACAGTGCTGCATGTGATCTCCTAGTGACAATTACATCTGGCAGACAGACAAGCAACTGTTGCTCGGTGGAAAATGGGATTATCTTTATTAACAGGCTCCTAAAAACTAGAATATCCATTTACTCCCCTGCTTCAAAAAAGAGATTAAGAGTAATCTAATCTGCAATGCTGATCACAGTACTCTCATTTAAAATTACACTGGAAAGATCCAATGCTCTAGAAAATCCTGAGGCTGAAAGAAAACAGTTTCTCTGCCATGAACACCCTGCAATACCTTTCTTCAAGTAGGATTGACTGGATTTTTTGGATGATGAAACACAGTTAATTTGAGCAGGAATAGAAAAATCAACATCAATAATTTAGATTTGGGTTTATTTCATGCTGATATGTATTAGTACAATGCATGGGAGGCTTAATGATTTAAAGCTATTTGCAAAAAGAAAAGAGGTTGTAAAACTGCAGACACTAAGAAAGGTGCACAAAGTCATTCCTTGTGACCCTCATCTTCCATTTCTAATGGAAGGATGTTTACAGATAACAAAAGCAACAATAACTGTACTTTATTCTTCAGACCTGCCCCTGAAGACAACTGTCTGTCCAATATCTTAAGGAATGGAAGAGAAAATTGCACTGCAGTGGTTGGGCAATACAATTGGAATAGATAAATCTCCACAATCATTGGTCCAGTGTGGTTACAAACACCAACAAGCAAAACACGGCTCTGGTATTCCAACTAAACAATAAAATGCAGTAATTTCTCAGCTCATCTACTAATTTACAGAAAAAATGGGGAGGAGGAAGTGTGGGTAAAGAAAGGAGGGACAGAGGGGCAGAGATGATGACTTATGAAGAGGATAATTAAGATTTTTAAAATTAAAAATGTTTGAATCCAAGAATCTCAAGCTTGCTGGGAGGGATAATGATAGCATGCAAACAGCAAGTAACAGCCCCTTTAATCCTAAGAGCTAAGGAAAACATAAAAGTACATTTTCACTTGTGAATAAATTCATGTGAACGGATTTATTTCAGTACTTTGACATGTGTTATTTAAAAACAGTTCCTTAACAAAGCAGTTTAGAGGGTGAGTGCTATACTTACTGGTAATGAACCCATGATGGACCAAGGGTTTTCTTAAACTGAGTCAGTCCCACAATATCAATGTAAATGAGTTCCACAATTTTATCCCCCTGGGTTGGGCAGCCAGATCTGTTACCTACAACCTTCTTCATAATCCTAAACAAAAAAAGAAGCAATATAAAAAAAATTACTTTCCAAATACCTTGATGCTGTAATACTATTTATTCCAATAATTCCAGTTTCCAAAAAAGCTTCACTCTTTTATTGTTTTGAAATCATGAACCATGTAAGAACACTGAAATGCTAGAGATGCTCGACATTAATAAATGTAAAGCACTAATTTTCAGTAAAAATCTCATCTAGTTCAAGCAAAAGAACAGTATGTTTGAAATGCTTAAAAGCAGTGTGCTTTGCAATGATTCAAAATAATTTCAGACTTTTATTGACAGCTTTATGGCATAAGAGGTCTCTATAAAACAATGCTGTCATGTAATTTAAAAAAGAAAGCTGCAGAAAAAGCACATGTGTTCAAGCTTCAAACAGATGTTTTATGTCTGCTGCTGAACTAGTTGGCAAAGCAGGACAAAGAAGAGTAAGGAGCAATTTGACCTAACACAAGCAATTAACTACATCAAAAGTAACATGTTTAAAGAACTTAAACCTTTATCTTAAAATGAGATACTGAGTGAAGAACCACAGAAACTGAAGCAGAGGACACAGAATGAGGCTAATCTGTAACATTTCCCACTGCAGCTGGTTAAAGCACCTGGAATGTTAAAGACTAAGCTGCTTAGCTGGAATTTTACAACATTCATTTATGAAGTCCCAGGAGCCTGAAGCTACAATGAAAACACATTATCCCTTCCATGGCACATATACTTAGCTCAGGAAAATAATCTTATCCTCTGTTTAGTGAATTATCACTTTCATTTTATGCTTCAAGAAATTATATACTGTTAATAGAAGCTGCAAGAGTTTACAATTCTTTTCTTCTAAGTCTAGTTTCAAAAGCGAAAGTAATCTCCTTACTCCTTGAGCTCTGCCAGTGAAGCTGAAATCCTGATGTCATGGCCCAGTAAGTAGAGAGATGTAATTAAATCACTCCACTGGACTAATTCACCAAGTGGGCCACCGCTAAACGCATTTTCTGCAATCTTGAATCCAGATTCTTTTGTCAAAAGCCCCAAATGAACAAGGATCTGGAAAGGAAAGTCATATGTTTGACATTTGCTATTAAACATGCAAGTGTTGTACATTACAGCAGTTTTTCTTTCTATTAAATTCCAACTATGGCCAAAAAAAAAAAAAAAAAAAGAAAGAAATCAATGCAAACAAGCCAATACTTCCCCCCTAAATAATTTAATTATTTAATTTTGTAATGAATGCAAGGACTGAGAATCTCCAGCAAGGAGCTGAGCCAACCAGGCTTAAGAGAGGATAGAAATATGAACATAGATGGGGCTTGCTGTCACTCAGGACTGGCTCAGCAATAACAAGGCAGGAAAAGAAACCTGTTGTAATTAAAAAGAAAAAAAAAATTACATAAATTAACTACACCTTTTCACTTCAATTATCTCATGGTTTTAAAATTGAACTCATTACAGGAGGTCTAAACTGATCCAATCTAAAATTTTGGTCAACTTTAAGTCTACTCAAATCCACACCCAAGATACACCATTGAGAGTCTCAATTTTGGACAACAAGGATGTGCAACTGTTGTTTCCCATGACTACATAAACCACTCCAGTGTCATCAGCTTGCAGTAAATTCCCAGTTTCTCCCTTTAGAACATAGTCTCTACCTAGTCTACATAGTCTGTATTTTATCCAAAACTACAGAGGTCAGAAAATTTACTCCAAGACTGACTGAGGCAAAACATGTAAAACTATCTGTAAAGCAAACACCCATTGCCACAGCATTTCAAACAGCAAAATACTTCTTAAAAGGGGTATAAACATGAGCCTTTTAGACATATTTTCTATTTCCACTCTGAAGCTACACCTGGAACAAGAAGCTTGAAAGAGCCCATATAACAGCAAGTGACAGGAATGAAAGTGTTCTCAATTACCTTTTTTCGTTTTCTTTTCTCCAAATTTTGTTTTTCTGCAAGTGATTTAATTGCTTCAATCCAGGTATCAGCCATTCGTCTGATGCGCAACATCATCCACCTGAATTCCTCGTGCCTTGACATCATTTTGTAGAGATTATCAAAGTTGATACGAATTTCAGCCTTCAAGCAAACATCAAGAAACACCCCAAACATTATTCTTCAGCATATTTTCCAGAAGTTAAAAAACTGCATGAGTTCTGTGCTTAATATTCCTCTTTTTAAAATAAGAAATAGAATAAAAGATAACACTCCCAGCATGTTAAGATTTTAGTTCAAATATTAAAGATATACTTAAACAGACACTTCTAAGCTACATAAATGACTGTTATTTTTATTAGTAGTACTTGGTAACCCAGAATAGGTTTGCAATGTTTCACAATGCATTTATTTCTGCAATATAAGATCTGGTTTTGTTCATGTGCTTGAAAATGAGGTAAAGTTATGTCTGAATCATAATACAGAACAGCATGCTCAAGATTTGTATCATATATAAGTCATGAATCCAAACACAAGGAAGTCTCCAATTATACCAGAAAGGAAGAAACATTACTAGGGCGTAAATTTTAAAGGAAATACTTGTTTTAAAGCTAGAGTGTTCTGAGATCAATTGGTTTTACAAAATGAGACAGCCTATATCTATATTATGTAAGTAGTGCTCATATGCAGCCCAGCAATTATCTTAAATTATCTTAAAATACCTAATTGCTACATAATTAGGCTGTAATAATTTAGAAACAACTCTGTGTGCTGTATAGTATTTAATGGGAAAAAATTAGGAGTAATCAAAATGTTACTACAAACCTGAAATGGGTATCAGCCTTTTCTATTAAGGCAGTTTTGTGAAAAAGGGCCAGATTTTTGGGACAATAAAAATGAACACTTTCACATACACTTAACACTAGTGAGTAGTCTGTGGATTTGTAATTTTTCTCAGTATCTGTGCACAGTATATCATAAATTTAAACACAAGAATGTTTGCAATGCAAATCTACCAGTAAGTGCACAATACAATGACTGAATACATGAGCTACACATGCAAAGGAGGATTCCTTTCAGCTTTGAAGAACTGAGGAGTAAAAATTGTAAATTCTAATATTTTTAGCATTTCTGTGGCACAGATTCCAGGATATTTTGCATGAATCACAATGACTGAATTATTGCCCACGTCTGTCCTTGTTAAGGACATGGTTGTTCTTACCACTGTTTTCTGATCAGTCTCTTCATTAGGATTTTTTGCTCTCCAAGGTAAACGAGGACACCAATTTTCAACCTGTAAAATAATCACATCAAAAGAAATAATGTTATTTTATTTTCAGCTGCTTGAACAAAGTCTCTGCTCACTGCCTTTATATTACACTCTTATGTTAACCTCTGATGCCTTAAATAAGGTATCAGCTGATAATAAGGTGATCCATTTCAAGATAAAACTGCTTTTTTTGCAGAAAAACCTTAAGATTACTTTTTGCAATTCAATGCTCTTTTAACCCAGCAAATTTGCAAGCAGAAGTCATATTTAGATATTCATTCAGGGTAATGAAAACAGAAGATCAAGGCAAAGGTCAGCTGTTAAATGTTCAAAATACAATTTCTGTGAGCTGTTCTAAAATGTTTTCAAGAAATTTTTTATGCTTTAGACTTTACAAAAATATGTATTTTGGAACATTTCCATCTCCCTAGAATACCTTAATAAAAAGACAAAGCCTGCTGAATCAGGTAGAACTTTGATCTACCTTGTAGCAATGCAGACCAAAAAAGTAACAGTCATCGTGGAAACAAAGCCACCAAGTTTGAAGGCTGTAAATAAGGTAATTATAACATAAGTCACAATATTCACAAGCATCAGCAGCTGTGATTCCTAGAGAAACATGATCAATGTAAATGCAATACTTCTACTAGAAAATAAAAAAGTACAACAGGGAGTAGTCAGTGAAGAAATAGCAAATGGATGCAAGTCACTGAGAGTTCCTGAGCTATGCCCAGGGATCTTGCTTGTGTAGAATCCTTATTATTTATGCACCTTAAGAAATCAGACCACTTGCTCTGGGGAAGGAGGAATCTCACTGTTGGAGGCAAACCCATGAAAACTGAAACATGACTGTACTGTGAAAAGGGGGAAATGCAAAAATTTATCAGCTGGCTAAGACACCCCATCACTACTGATTAAGTTCACAACTCTCAGAGAACTGAAAGTCAGAGCTGCTCTTATGGTTCCTCCAATCACAGACCTGTCACAACACAATTTTAGCTTAATCATGCTGCAGAAGCCTGGAGCATTACAGATTAAAGGCTTAAGATCACACCATATGATTGCCTAGAAGGCCAATCACATGAAAATAAATGAATAGCCATCCTAACCTCATTAAAGAGAAGAAATGTATAAACCATGGGTTCCTCAGACAAATTATAAAAGAGCATTTTGAATGCTATGACTTAACCTACTCAATGTGTTTAACACAACATAGGAAAGCAGTGACTTATAAAGGTCCTTTGAAAACATCTGATTCTTCAGTGGTCTTTAACTCTGGAACTACATCAGACATTGCAGCAATTATCAATCCTAACTTTTACAACTGTAAAGTTGTGGCAGAAAAGAGTTGCGAGCTCCACAAAACAAATAATGCAGAGTCACAAACTCGCCTCTGCTTTTTCTTCTTTAATAGTGCAAATTCTGCATTATTCCTAGCATTAGAACTGATCTAAATTAAGAGATGACATTTCAAGGACTACTGTACATGTCCCTTTTCTGACTTCATGTATTTCACATTGCACCACAAGGCATCCTAAAGGAATTGCAGATTTTTCAGGGCTGCCAAGGACAGTTCACTGCACGCCTCACTGACTGAAAAACAAATACAGTTCTTTTGTGCTTTTAGAAATAGCCCCTCTAGTCTAAAAACAAATTACAATAATTCTCAGCACAAATAAACACTTTAGGAATAGATTCAAAGTAATATCAGTGTCTGCAGTTGGTCTGGCTCTCATTTTTTCTTATTGATCTTTAGCAACGATGGCAGAAAGGATGATGGTATCACTAAAGTGGGTCCAGATGAAAATTCATCAGAAACATAGAAATACTTCAGCTTTGCATTTATTTAGGTACAGAAGATCTGCATACAACAAGCCCGAATTTGGAGCAAGGTGAAGGAAGGCAGAGATGTTCATTTGGATCCTGCTCTTTAACTTGTTCATTTGATCATTTAGGACCAAACACCACAGTTGCCTCTGAAGAAGGAACCAGGACTCCTCTTCCCCATTTCCAGCACTGCCTTCCTCTCACTGGCTTACCATCAGATCTTTCTCCAGTTTATTCTCTCCATAGCAACCTACTGTTGTACTGTCATGCAAATGATTTAATAGGAAGGATGTGATACCAGACAGATTAGCAGTTAAAGACGACTTCTGGGAAGCAGCAACTGCAGATTTGAAGACAGACCATATTTTGGATAAGTGATAAAAATGCTAAGCTATTATTCAGAACACACTATATTTATCTTTGTGCTGTCATATTTTTGAATAAGACCAGCTGTGCCTCCTGTTCTTGGTATTGAATCCAATGCAAATCAAGTGCATTAGACAGTCTTTGATCTTGCTCAGGAAACCGTGTCCACCTGAGAAGTCGAGTGTTCCCTGCTTGGTTGGGAATGACATTAGTCACAGCACTGCCTGGAGGATAAGTAGCCAGCTCCTTATGTAGCACAGCAGTTTAAAAGTTCAAAATTTAGGTGCTACATGATTCCAGATACTAGAGAAAAGCAGGTGTTTTGAACTGCTCTGAGGTGTAAATGGCTAGGTTTAGGACGAAAAAACAAACAAACAAACTTTATCAATTTGAAGAGTACTTGCTTTTAGGAGCTTTGCAGGTATCTGTTCAGTGGCTCTTCCTCAGACACACACTGAAACTGAATGCAAGGCAAGATTGCAGTACTTGACTCTATTGCACAGCAAGTACTTCAAGCAGAGTTTTAAGAACCTGGCAAACATCTGTAGCACTGGAATAGTCTGAGCATCTTCCAAATTGAATCAAAGTACACTCTGCCAGCAGCTCTCCACATCCAAAATTTCAGAAAGACCTTTATGCTTTCAAAGAGTCACAGTGAGTGCTGAATAAAGCCAGAGCTGAAGGATACACTCTGAGCACTTGGGATAATCTTCTTCATTTTGGACTCTACCAAAGAGCAGGTGCAGCCCATCCACAGGGAAGCTAAAACAACTTTCTTTGCACAGCAGGTGAACACACTACTCAGAGTACTTCTATCCATGGTATAGTGCTGCTCTTAAGTGTCTTAAGTCAGCCCAAGAGAGAAGAGAAAGTGCATCTCTAAATTTATTAGGCAGAATGAAGGCAGGCAGTGAACTTGTAATGCCACAAATCCCTTTGAGAATCTGATGTGAGAGAACAGCTCCAACTGGGGAGGTGACTTTCTCAACTCCTATTTTTTGTTTATATTTCCTCAGTGACAGAATCCCTTTGAAGGGGTTGCAGAATCTGTGATCATGAGTTCCTGCCTGGTTAGTGAAATGGAGTAGGGGACAGGTGTCTTTGGATGTGGTGGTTTCCAAGAGCAGTCTCCAATGTTGGGTATTGTACCCACAGCCCCAGTGACATTGCAACAAAACATTTCACACATCCATCAGTCAATTCCTCTCATACACAGGCATTTTTGTCTTTTCCAACAAGTTGTTAAAGACTAACCTCAGTTTAAGGTGACAGAAGAAAAAATAACTGAGCCCAAATCGCCCAAAATCAGGCTAATCCACCAGTAGATAATTCAGGAACAAAGTGGTATCATTAGCATTTCAGTTCCTCAGGGATATGTGTAAGATGACTAAGTAAGTCTGAACTTCTGGTGATTTATATTTCAGACAACACCACTAGTTTTGTGCAATTTCCAAGTATTTGCACAGAATTGAAAGAAGCTGGTTTGATGTTACATTACATGGAAGAAATGCAAATTGTTAACTCAATGTCCAGGATTAGCAGCAGTGAAAGTGGAAAGGGGACTTCCCCCAGCTGCAGTAAACTAGAAAAACCACATGGATTTAGGAACCTCTATAATTATGATACCCAGGAATTTTCACTAAATTGTGCCTCAAATGACATCTTGCACCCTGGAAACAAATCCATGCTCAAAATCCCCCTGTGTTTGTGATTTTCTGCTTTAGCCCTCAAAGCAGTAGTAAGTGTAAAAAAATACCCCCACTACCAAACTATGCTTTGTGTTTCCATCAAGTCTGAAGAACTGAAAACAAGAATTCTCTCCAGTACTGTATTAAAACACGTGCAAAATGTGACATGCAGCTCACAGAATGGAATTCAAAACAGTTTTAAATCTTTGAAGTGCTGGATTCCAAGATTGTACCAAAAATTACATGTGAACCTGAAAGGTGAGCTGGAGATCCAAAGGGTGGGATCCAGCAGGTAAGCACCAGTGTAATGGGAGGTGGTCACCTGCACCACAGCTGACCACCAGTCCTACTCCTGGGTGGAAAGAAGACCTCTCAGAGAAACACAAATGTAGATAAAGAAAGAAAAACATGTCTATAAGCCCCCTCTACTTTCTCCACTTTTTTTTTTTAAGCTTGGAAATAGTGTGAAAAACTCATTTTCTAGAATATATTTTTAAAAAATTCATTCCTCAGCTGCAAACTGACATTTCGCAGTGAAATATATTTTTGTACTGCCTAGAAATTAATTTTTTCACATTTATCCCCCAGAGGCACTGCCATCCCTGAAGATGATAACTGTGCCAATGCCATTACAGTGTTAAACAACTGCCTTTTTCATAACTGAATGCTAAGTTTAAAAGTAACTCTTCTCTCATGGCTAAAAGGAAGCAAGTTTAACTTGCTTCTTAATGTTTGCTATTTCTGATCCCTCTCTGGCTCTCTATTCAAGAATGTAAGTTTGGTTTTGCTATTCAGGCCATTTGTATCTCATCCACTCCTCAAAGATTCCAGCACAACTTGTGTTCTGAGGACCAGAGGGAGGTGAGGCCCTGGCACATGGTGCCCAGGAAGCTTTGGCTGCCCCATTCCTGGAATTGTCCAAGGCCAGGCTGGACAGGGCTTGGAGCATCCTGGGATAGTGGAAGATGAGCTTTAAAGTCCCTTCCAACCCAAGTCATTCCATGAGTCTGTGACCACACAGTTGCCTTCCACATCCCAGGAATGATCCAGTGCCTGAAGCAAAACAGGGAGAAAGAAGTGCAAAAATTCTCTGTTTCATCTGCAAGTTTACACATGGGACAGATTTAAATAAAAGGCAGGAGCCTGGACATGCTGGGCTGCTTCTTGCTTTGCACTCACCTCCCACTCTGCTGAAGCAGCTGAGACACAGAGCAGTGGAGAGGGGCTGCTCCTGATCTCTGCAGGAGTGAATCCAAAGTGCTGCCACCTGCACCAGGGCAGCCTCTTCAGGACAGAAGACCTGGGGCAGGCTGGGTTTTGTCAGCATTGTTTCTGTTTTGCAGAAACTCATGGGGAAAAGATAACAGAGCACGTGGCTGATACCCAAAGGTTAGAGTTTATGCCAACCTTTTGTTTCTAAACCTTTACATAAACCATGGACAAATTACTTTGTGTCTCTGAGGTTCTGACCCACATTGCACTCCAAACCCAAACATTTTGGGCTCTTTTGTTTACAAGTTTAAATTTACATTAAAAGAGTACTGGATGAGCATAATGTAACACCCTAACTGAACTGCTTCAGGAGAAAAAAGGTGGATCCCAGATGAGTATGAAAGAGCACACACATTTGTCACACTAGATTGTAGAGGTGATTTTAAGAATAAAACAAGATATATACATTGTTTTCCCAACTGAGGTTGTACATAATTTGATGCATATATTGCCTTTTGGAACATGCACATACACAACTATCTCACTCCAATAGTCCAACCTTGATGTAAAAAAGAAAAATCTTAACAGTAATATCCTTTCCATTACCCTAATGCATTTTAATATTTTAAATCAGCAGCTCTGACTTGAGAGTTCTGTAGACACATTTATCATTCAGCTGTGCAACCATGCTATAAACTGTCAACTCTTCATCACTGTCCACTTTGACAAATTACTCTTGCAACAGCATTTCCAAGTTATCCCTAGCAGCCAACACACCTCATAAATCCACATCATTGTAGTGTTATTAGAATTTCATTTCATGCTTCCATTCGCAAACATTTAAGCTTTCAACCTCTGCTGCTGGACATTAATCATAAAATTAATCATAGGATTAAGAATGCCAAATTTAAACTCAAGGTTAATAACATGCTCACCCAATATTAGTTTTACATTCTGTCATAAGAAAACACTCCAAAAAAAAAAAAGGACAAGACCTTTTTCTGAAGTTACCAAATATGCACACAGGTTAATTGCACCTTTACTCCTTCATGAAATGGAAAGCTGACCAAATTAAGTATTGCTGCCTAAAGAAAAATTTCAAATCCCAGACCCTTGAAAAAACAACTACTGGCCTCTGAAAGTCTGCTCACATTTGCATGAAAGATCAATTATGAAAGAGCTAACAACACCAACTGACTTTTCAAAACTGATGATAAGGCAAGATTGTCATGTAAAAAACTGGGATTCAACAAAAATGCAAAATAATAAATGTCATTGAAGAATGTTAGATTCTTGCATTCAGTTTAGATGCATCATCATTTTTAAGATATATCTGCATTAAAACCATGAAGCACCTGCTGGTTGACAGAATACTAATGACCAAACAGCTCTGCTGTGGCTAAAACAAACCTTCTAGTAAAAACCTTAGATCAATTTCAGATGATTATGAAACCATATCCCTATCCTCTATGATAAATAACAAGATAAATAATATAGTCATCCTGTATCTTTTCCTTCCATAGCTTCACAGTCCATAAATAAATCAACACTGAAATGGAATGAGTCAAAACTGTGATTCAACCCAGCCTTTGTTATGCCTTCAGATAAATGTTTTGGATATGCATTTAACTGTTGCTGCTTCAAGCAACACCCCCAGAAGTTCAATAACAGTCAGCTGAGTAAATCAACAGAAACTGCTTTGATTACAGTGGAGTTATTTATTATAATAGACTTACTGTTTTAATCTCAGATATGTAATTTAAAATCCCAGGCCAACCCTCCCAATCCTACAGAAGCTAGAAATTTATTATTAGCTGCAATCCTGCAGCCACATTGGCTCTTTCAGTTCTTTGCAAGCAGTGAGCCACTGGATATTAATACTACTTCTAAGATTAGTTGCCATAAATTACCAAAATTTCATTTATAAGAAAGAAGAGGCCAAGTGATCAAATACACCTGACTATTTCTGGTGTGTGCACTTCAAGCCAGTAACAGAGCTCATGATATCTGATTGACAAAATTAGTATTTGGGAAATAATTGTTACCCAGGAAACAGAAAAAAAGCCTCACCAGGACAAGCACCCTACTCAGCTGTGTACAAAACACTGACAGATACCAAAGGCTTTAGCCAAGATACCTGCAACTTCACTCTAAAACGTGACATTCAGGGTTTTGGGTTTTTTTTGTTTCTGCTAACAGATTCCACAATTCACACACAGTCTCCAAGCAGGAAGTGGCCATGCTGCTTAGGACAACTGACCACCTAGCACTACTTTCTAAATTTTCCATTCCAAGTGCCTCCACATTAGTACCTCTGCAGCTGCATTAAAAGCAATAGAAAAAGTGTTTAAAGGAAAAGATCTGACTGAGCTTCACACCCAGGATATCCAACTTGGACTCCCTGAAGAGCTGCTGCTTACATCACTGCAGTTATAAACATTAGAATTCTCCAGGCTAGGAACCCCTGCAGAGTTCATGAATAATAGCAACACACTTAATAATTCCGTTTTAATAACTTTTTCCTCTTTCCACAATTATTCCAAACAAAATGATGATTTCTTTCGAGAAAAAGCACTGAAGGTAATATGTTGTTTCCCTTCTGCAGATGAAAAGATTACTGACCTCACTGAGGTAAATAAAAAAGGAGCATGTGGACCCATCTACACCGTAACTTGCATAACAGGGATCTGATCGCCACATATCTTTCATCCACTGTAACAGAAGAAAAGACACAAAAGTTTATTAGTTTGAAGTACAACAAAACAGCTCTGTTTCACACGCAGGAATAATGGAGGAAGTGGCAAAGTGACTATAAATATCAAATAACAAACCAGGAATTTTGTTATGATTAGCAGTACACTGCATCTCTGCATTCAGTAATGCTGGGGGAGCAACAACACAGCAGATGTGAGCACAGCTTATACAAACTGGCAGCCAGGCAAGCAGAGACAAATTTCAAAAGGAAAATAAAATTGGGATCCAGACATTTGGCTGTGGCTGGAGTTGAAGGCATTGTGTGCTCCCCACCACGATATGCTCCCTCTAGAATTACACGGATCATTTCAGTTACCAAGACTGAAACCTGCCAAGAATCTGCCATTTCTGCAGAAGCAAACAATGAATTTCAGTTCATATTTCAATATTCCAATAATTTATTACATAGTCACTATGCAGCCTGTTTGCCAAAACAGATCAAAACACAGACCAGAGATTCAAAATGTAGAGACTTTTAATTTCACAAATACTTGGGTATTTAAGCAAGCAGGAATTTTATTGCTGTCCCCCACTAATCACAGGATCACAGAATGGTTTGGGTTGGAAGAGAGCTTAAAGATGATCTCATTTAATACACCTGCCATGGGCAGGGACAGTTTCCATTAGACCAGCTTGCTCTGAGCCTCATCCAACCTGGGCTTTTAGGGATTGGGCATTCACAGTAATAAATCAGTGTCCCTTACATTTGAAATATATCCTGGGAGGGAAAAACCCTTAAAAACCTGCATCTCTGCAAGCTTGTTGGAGCTTGTTTCTTTGTTTTGGTTGCCTTTTTCTGTTTTCCTTTTCTAACTAAAGTCTGATGGGTTGCAATATTTAGGCTTTCCAACTGTAATATTAGTAAAATACAGGACTTAGGCAGAATCCACTGTGAATCCCAGAATTCTGGTTGCACACCTAGGCACTGCCTACTCATGAGTAGAAGAGGCAGAATGTTTTCCAGAGAAAAAGGGAACAGAGGAACCACACAGACTTGTGGGCAAAGAGATGAAAGAAAGAAATTTCATACTGAAGAAAGGGCTGGAGTGAGGTACTCACAGAATCACAGCCCTGGGGCAGGGGAACACCAAATTACTCATCATGGGGAAGAAGAGAACAGGGGTTTGCCAAAAGGAAAAGTTTCTGAATAACAAGATAGTATTCAAACAATAAGGCTTTTCAGTAAATAATACAGCATTTTTATATGGCAAATTTTCCTATCTTAAGAGGATGCCACTTTATTTCTCTGCAGCAGTAGTATTAAAGGCTTGAGGTGAGCAATGCTGCAGTAACACACAGTCCTAAATATCCTATTTTTGACTCACTTGCTCTTGTTTTACACCACTGAGTAGTGACCTCTTGCAACATATGTTCCATTTTTAATAGAATGCACATCAGATTAAAATCAGTTCACTTACCTTTATTTTCCCTTCACAGTGAGGAAAACCATCCATAGGAGGCAATTCACACTGTTCCTGGGCTCCATTTATGAGATCTAAAGAGAAACACAGACCATAACTGAGCTTCATTTCACAGTTCTGACTGATAGCCTCACAAATTCTGCCTTTGATTTTCAGGAATCCACAGTCCAGAGACTGAGTGAAGGGTCCTACTGGGTAATATTTGTTATTATTTTTGAACACACAAGAAAATGGCCGCAGAAATTTCAACTCTGACTTGAAGTAAAAGTTCTGAATTACAAAAATTGAAGTATGAAGACTCAGAGATTATGCTAATCCATACTGAAAATAACAAGAAGAAAATAATTTCCTTATTGAAGCGTGCTGAAAACGACTAAATTGCAATAATTTGTTTTCATTTGTCAAACATTTATAGGATGTATATGGCTCTTAAACATAAAACTAGTTTTTCAAGCTCTGCTATCACTTTATCAAATACCCATGATGCGAAACCTGGCACCAGATATATGACCCAATTAATAGATGTTGCAATATGATCTAATTTAACAACTGAGTAGCACTACATCATCTCTCACAAGAAACATTTCCTGTGGTCTCACAAGATTTTTTTTCTTCCTTTTTTGCCCACTTTAATAATTTTTCCATTCTAGATTATTGCAACACGTTAAAGACTGTAATACGGAGCAAGATTTCCAGCCCATGAGCCAAGGAAAAAGCAGCAGTTTTAAAGGACATTAGCCCTTCAGCTCCAAGGAACTTTCTTCTTAGAAGAACCCTCTAATGCAGACCTTTAAGGCAAGAAAAATTATTACCATGGTGGAGAGATTCTTGCCAAAGGCAGTGGAGGAGAAGGTTTTAAATTTAGGTAGTTCATCCCACAGTTATCTAAATTATACCTGCATCATTTCTGGCTTTTCCTACGGGCAAGAATCAAGATCATTAAAGTCAGCCAGCCATCAAACTAGGAACACTTTATGCTGTTGCAGTAACTGTGCACAATTTCATCCAGAATATGTTAATTAGAGAGCCCAAAAAAAAAAAAAAAACACCCCAAAAAAAAGGCTGCAGTATTAGAATAGAATAACAACAAAAATCTGTGGGTAAAAGTTAAAACATTGCATTACATTATTATATGCAAAACCCACAACCTGATCTATCTATTTTCCAATTTTTTGCAAATAGCTTCTTTTAATGATAAAACTTGAAATGTGAGCAAAGCACTGCAAAATCAATTTGATGGGGAAAAAAAAGTCATGGCAGGAAGTCCCCAGTTCTTTGTCAGTCTCTGCAGCAGGAGTCATTTGACAAACTGAGCTGTACTGCCAATGACAATAGCACTGAAGCAAAGCAGTTTGTACAATGACTTTGTAATTTCAAATCAATAAGCACTTTCAAAATATTCTGCCTGTGTTCTTATCCTTGTGGGATTCTTGCAGACCAGACCACCACCATCTAAGGCTCTGATTTCTCTCTGAATAAGAACATACAGAGCCTGCATACAGATAACAGCAATTTAAAAGTGTATTCTCAATTCAGTCAGTAGAGCTACATAATAATAGGACATTTGGCTTTACTGCAGTTCAGGAGTCAGACCTTCTATTTGCATCACACCAAAATCAGTTCCTGAGATCTAGCAGCAATATAGAGGCATGGTTACTATTATGATAATTTTCAATAATTAATAAAATTCCATTAGAGGAGTTTTATGGTCTAAAAGGGTTTGTAGACTCTCCGTTTTTTTTTTTTCTTCCTAACTCATAAGTCTGAATGCAAAATAACAGATTTTATAGGCATGCCAAATTCAAGATCTTCCTAAAACAAAAAAAGACCTCTGAAATCTCTGGTACAACATCAGAGATGCAGCTCAGCCATAGAGAAAGTTCAACTTTCAGCATCATACTCAATTTAGGGTGGAAAATGCTGAATGCCTGGGTATAGCTTGCCAACAAGAATGAGCCATGAATTTTGTCATTTAAAATAAAAATATGTCTTCTATCTCAAGTTAATTATGCTATCATATGATAGCTTTCCTCTTCAGAAGGTTAGTCAAGTAAATCCTCTCTTCTACTTAAGTCCCATTAAGTACAGGGTAATACATAAGCACAAGCTATAATTCCTTCTTTACAGCACACAGTGCCAAGTTATCACTTATACCATATTTCATTTTAATGGGGATCTCATGGCCTGTTAAAGAAACAAAAGATGGAGGAAAAAAACCCAAAATACAGACAACAGCCTGATTTTTGTTAAATATACAACTGCAGTCTACATGTTTGCTTTGTCATGTATGAAAACATTCTCTGCACCCCAGTGTGTTTTTGTTGACAGGCAAAGATCTTTGCTGTTGCTCACTGCTCACAAGGTTTTACAGGATCCCTGTATTTGTGAGATCTACCTGCAAGAAAAAACCCCTCTTCCAAAGTCACACCTTGCACCAGCCTGACACTTCCACAGCTCCCAGCAGTCATGGCAGGATGACAGAGATACTCCCCAAGCAGAAACCCTCCCTGCCCTCCCTGCTCCTGTCCATTCCAAGTAAAAAGGAAGAGACAGACATTTTTCTCAGCACAAGCTACAGAACTTTCTCAGGCTTCTGGTGTCCCCTGTGGCCAGCTGCACTTTTTTTTAAGGCTTTTTCACAGCAGTCCCACTATTGCTCCTCCACTGGGATGGGTTACACACAAACAGAGCATGGATCTCTCCAGGAAATCTGTACAGGGAACATGGAACACTAATGCCCTCCTTTATCACCTTTAACCATACTGAAATATTAATGTGTCTGGGAGCATTACCAAGAATACCTGACATCTTCCCCCCCTTTTTGCCAGCAACAGTAAACACTCCCAAGGATTCATCTTCCTCAAAAATGTTCATGATTTTTCTCCACCACAGTTCATAGAGAGAGGAGATGCTTTACACAATCACCAGCTCTCCACTCTCATCTTCCTACAGAGCCTTACCATATCCCAAGCACCCACATCAGCTTTCACTTGTTCATTCTTAGCTCCTAATCAGGTAATAGCACAGTGAAGGCAATTCTATAAAACTTAAATATAAATAGTCCCATGAAACAACTTACATAAAACTACTATCCAGAGCTGAAAAAAAATGTAGCAATATGTGTATACAAGAGGAAATGAATGTGAAAGAACAAGAGAAGGAACAGAGAAATGCAATTCTGCTCCATCTGAGTATTCCCTAGAGAAGCAGTCTTTCCTTTGTGCCCATGAACAGGAAGCCAGCTGATGCAGTCAGACTGGAAACACATCTACATCAAGGACTGCTGTCCAAAGCAACAACTTCCTGCAGAAATGGGCAAGTCAGTGCTGGTTTACACATAAGCCTGAGAATTCAATGCAGAACTCTGAATTCACCAGTGAATAATCCTGACAGTTCCAGTCAAGTACTACTTGCTCTGGTTGTACCCTTTCTTCTTGGCCACAGTCAGTGGAGTTCTAGGTTGAGAATCATCCCTCCCAAATTTTTTCTTAATGATCAGCCCCTGTATGAAGAATTACATTTCTGCTCCTCTTGCTGCTCATTTTAACTCAGCTTGAACTTTAACTCAGTGTGTGCTTGAGCTTGCTGGTAACACCCCATAGCTGGCTCTCCCTAAACAGGAGTCCAGAGGTGAACAAATCTTGTGTTTCCCATGAGCAGCTGAGACCAAGCTCAACCAGACACCAGCAATTTACACTTCTGTGATCATAAAGACAAGGGAGATGAAGACCTGGACCCCCAGGGATGCCAATCTACACATCAGGATCTTCCAAAACATGAAAAGCAACACTTAGTAGGTTTTCATCATTGGAGATAAAACCCCAAACCCTAATATCTTATGAGGATTTTTGTTAAAAAGTCTGGACAGATGTATTATGCTGTTAGCAAATTCATGTTGGATAATTCTTTCCTGAAGGGGAAAATTACATTAAGCCAGACATTAAAGTTACTTTTGCTGGAGAATAGTATTTGAGAAACCACAAGAATTTTTATCCTTAATTAGGATTTATGCAATTTAAAATGCAAGATCTGAAACCTCTTTTCCCAGCCAAAACTTAGAACTTGCAGCCAAAAAAAAGTTAGAAACACAACTGTCAAGTTAGTACAAAGCAACAGTAGTTAATAAACACCTTTTTCTCCTAAACTTTGTGTGAGCCATTATATTAACTCCTGTTCTACACACACCTAAGTGTTTTTGAATTTTTCATAGCTTATTTTCTCTTGGCTGCTGTTATGAAAAGACAATTATTAAGCATTTATCTCATATGATGTTACATTAGAAGTCAATGCACTAACAAACTAAAACCATGAACATGGCATATTATACTCTAAAAGCATGCAATTGGTACAGGTCATCCTGGAAAAAAATGAAAAACATTGATAAAACATCAACCAACTGCAGATTTAAAAAAACCTCTTTAAATATTGCTTGTGAGGTCCTGGGATATTTAAAATATAACTAACAAACTCCATCCTCGTGTTTAGAAAGGAGCCATATGCTCCCTTCACAAATGATCTACAGCTTTGCATCAGGCATGGTTAGAGCACAGCAGGTGAACCTGAACTTGTGAACAATCCTCAGTTGTTTCAGTGCAAAGTCTGGCACGTCAGCATCAACCACGTGGCAGATTTGAGCTAAGCCACCCACCCTGCACTGGAAAAGAAGCTTCTTCTCTCTTGTTGCTTGGTATGAGCAACTGCACCTGCTAAAGCCCCAGACCTTCAGCACCTAAATATCAGCTCACAGATGCAGGTCTTCATTGCCTCCTGCATTTAAATTCCATGTCCACAGGTTTTATTTGCAATAGTGAAGGTTTACAACACCCACGTTGGAAATGATGTGGCTAAAAGCACAGTCTGTGGTAGGGAATTGATTTTTGTTTGCTTTCAAGCTGCTCTTTAATAAAACAGTAAAAATGAGCAATAGTAAGTGCTATGTGCATATTTTCTCCCTTTTCTGTGTTGCACATCCTTCAAATAATGTGCTTTGTAATAGGCTAAAAAATTCTGCTTCAATTTTTCTCCATCAGACAGTTAGGAAGTCTAGAAATATTCCACTAAGACAGTACACTGAATAAGAGTTATAATTAGTCACTCAGCAGTGAGTGCTGTTTGATAGGTGCTGTGTTTGTCATAAGAATTTTAAAATAGCATTATTGGTTGAAGCAAATGAAAAGGCTGCAATACAGCTGAAACTGCAGGCTGACACCAGCAGCCTACCTACTCTGCTAAGGACCAGCTTGGTGTTCTTCTGAGAATAGAAATGTATTAAGAATTTAACACGACACTAAAAATGATGTACTTTGGAACCTTGAGGCTTAAACTCTGATTTTCAGACTAATGCATATTAAAGTATTTTTTGATGATATACAGCACAGATAATAGCTCAAGTCAAAAGTGTTCCCATCAGCAGATCTCATAAAATACAGAACCTCTCTAGCATTATAAGGTCAGAGTGATCACATCCGATCAAATCTATTCACCAGTTTTATCTCTGTTCTCCTTCTGGTTTTGATCATTAAATATAAGTACTATTCTTACTTTAATTCATGAAACTGAATTCATTCTATTTCAGTCCTGAAATCTGGTATCTGTAGTTAGACACAGACTGTAGTTAAGGCTGGTTTAGTTTGTGTAAGGTCTTCTTTCCCTTTTCCAACTAATTAACACATTCTCAATTCAATTCACATTTTTCATCTCCAGCTGGTAAGATTTCTTTAAAGAGAGAATTTGCAGTGTGAGCTGAAAACACTAACAACATATTCAATCAAATGAACTAAAGGTTTCAAGATTTTAAATGCAGAGCACAAAATGCTTTCTACTAAGATTTTAGAAACTTCTGTAGCAAATTGTTGGTACGATTTAAAGAAAATTAACTTTTCTACCTCTAGTCCTTCCTCACACAAGCTGTGCTGCTGTGTTCCATTAGCACTACTGAAATCAATGCAGTGTTAGAATTCAAGTAGTAGTCAAGTGGTTAATCAAAATGCAGCCCAGGGGACCACTAAGAGCCCCCTTCATCATTATTAACACAGCTTTGAACTGCAGTGGAAAATATTCACCAGTGGTCTTCTGCACTCTGTGCTGTGACAGCCATGGTTGAGGGCACACAAAAATCCCCAGCCCCACACAACTGCCTTTGTGGGAGGGGGGAAAATCTTAACAAATAAATACCATGACAGAGGTCCTTCTCACCATAGTAACGTTAAAAATAAAAAAAAACCAAACAAAAAACCTTGTTGCAGCATTGCCAAGCTGACTTGTCAGCCTGCCTTGCTACATATTCACGGAGGATGCCAGGTATCTGACAGGCATCCAAGCCATCATGTCTTCAACGACAAGTATACACTGAAGTCTGCATCTTAATGAGTGACTTTAAAGATGTTAAAACTAAAGTTGTTAAAAGGGAATTGAACAGCCAACATAGCAGAACAAGTTAATGCACAAGGCAGAAAGGCTATGGAAACTTTGAACAGATGCAGCAGAAATGTCCTCCCTCACTGTGCAGTGCTACGTGCAGCAACCTGAGCCTGGGTTGTCCTTAGGTTTAGCAAGAATTGTTAATTGTAAGAATTGTACACAAGCACCAGCTCTTACAAGGGGAAGGTTGAGGAGGATTTAACATAAACCTGCACTTGCTCATTTTTGTGGGATCAAAGACACACAATTAAAATCATTCAAAGCAGCACTTTTCAAGGCAAAAGAACGTTTTGTAAACAAGCCTGGCAGAGTTTTCAGTACAATTATATCTGGGGTGTCAGATGGTCAAGATTATAAAAAATTAAGCTTTTCACTGAAAAAGCACAGAAAGAGCAATGACCACCTCTAAAGAAACCTATCCCACAACACACTAACCCCACTCCCACTGCTCACCAAAAACATCACATCACAAAAACAGAGGACTGATTCCCTGATCATGTTTGTGCAAGCAGATTGCCCTATCTGATGAACCATGACAGTGCAATCCTGTCCCACAAATATCAGGGATTTCTTTGATCATTATCTTAGAAAAGCACAACTGTTAAAAACTAAATTGCCTAAACCAAACTGATCCTGTGCCTGTCACATGGAACCAAAGATGCAGCCCTGTAGACAAGCTCTGCTTGAAAGTGCCATGGTTTTGTATTTCTGTTTAATCGTCTCCACAACAGCAACTCTAAATTTACTTAGGGTGTCATTTGTGGCAGTGCCTCAAAGCTTCCTGTTCTAAAGGCTGATGAAAACTCTTATCTCCTTGACACCCAAAGTTTAGATTAATACTTTCCTGTGTGTATGGGAATATATTACTTCCCACAGATGCAAAAAAGATGGTTATCAAATATCTCAGAAGCTTTTCAGATACAACTTAGATAAATAGAAAAAAAGAGAGAGAAGGAAAGACAGTTTTATTGCATTTGAAATCTATCAGCCGAAGCTGTATAAGCATCTTTATTAACAATTCACTCTCCCATAAATAAAATGGAGGTTCTGAAAAAGCAGATGAAAATTGTCAGTTTCAAAACCACCAGATTGTTTGATGGTTTTGTGGAAGGAAGAAGAAAAAGCAAAATAAGCTTATGACTTTACAGATGGATCTAAAAAGGGGAGGGGGGGGGAAGTAACACTTAAGCTCCCCAAGGGTTCACAGCTTTGCTTTTCAACATATTCTATGCAGCCTCATGCTCTAGCACAAGTCTCATCCTCAGCTCCTCCAGGATTAAAGATATTTATGCTACTAAGAGCTCATGCTCTATTATCCTTTCAGAGAGCCAAAAAGAGAAAAAAAGCAATTTTGCTCTTAGCCTTCCCTTAATAAAAGATTCCATAAAACTAACT
Organism: Catharus ustulatus; assembly: GCF_009819885.2. Taxonomy (NCBI): domain Eukaryota; kingdom Metazoa; phylum Chordata; class Aves; order Passeriformes; family Turdidae; genus Catharus; species Catharus ustulatus. Next base: position 32,699,206 of record NC_046227.1, on the reverse strand, counting down.
TCAGAGGGAGAACTAGGTGTAGTACCAGAGTAAACACACTAAAGCTAAACACAGTAAGGGTAAGAATACACAGTACAGGCTACATATACATAGCAATTAGATTGAGAGTCCCAATATCAGAGAACAGGTTTGGGCTGTAAAGACAATCTTGTTCCAATCCCCTGCCCTTCCATTAGACCAGGCTGCTTCAAGCCCCATCCAGCTTGGCCTTGAACACTTCCAAGGATGGGGAGCCCACAGGCTCTATGTGTAGACACTTGTGCCAGTGTCTCAACATTCAGAAAATTTCTTCTTAATATCTAATCTAAACCTGCCCTCCTCCAGCCTAGGGCCATTTGCTCTTGTGCTATCCCCCCAAGCCCTTGTGAGAAGTCCCTCCCCAGGTCTCCTGTAGCCCTCCTTAGGTGCTGGAAGGGGCTCTAAGTTCTCCACAGAGCCTTCCCTTCTCCAGGCTGAACAACCCCAGTCTCTCAGCCTGCCTTTATCAGGAGAGGTGTTCCAGCCCTGTAATCAAAATTCAAGACTGAAACCAAAGAAAGTTTAGTTCTCTGACTTCAGAGACAGTTAAGTTACAGTCTTTGCTAAATCCTCAATAATTTCTACTACCATTATCACTTCCTTATCATGAAGGAGTCAAATCCAGATGGATTTTCTTCAGATCTTCTTATCTGCCAAAAACTCCACACAACCACAGAGTGATATTTCCATGGCAGATTTCACCACTGCTGCCTCCGTTTTAGACCACACTTGATAGCAACATGTGGAACAACTTAAAAAGGAAAGAAATTTGTTTCATAACTCAAAACAAAGATAGGTACTTTTTTCAAACTGCTAAACAACTTGATTATTTCCCATGTCAGTGCTTCTTTTTTCTTCTGCTGTCAGGCTCCTTCAGAGAAGTTATTGCTAATTCCTTCAGGAAGCAAATTACAATGCATTATAAACTCCAGGTTTCAACATGTCCTGGCCCAACACCAGATGTCTCCAGATTTTGTGGTTCATCTTACTTTATACAGCCAAGACTATATTTTGTTTTGTTGAACATGGTTTAAACCAAGAAAAAGAAGCTTTTCTATTTATTAACTTCTATACTTGCAGAGAGACCTCAGAAGAAGAAATGCTGATTAATCATCATAATCTCTGTTCTTCTTGGTTTGCAGATGAGTACTAATTTTTTTTTTTCCATGGAAGTGATATCAATACTTAAAATACACAATGAAGAAAAGCTTACAGTATATTCAGATTGACCAGTCTAGCCTGCCATCATAATCACTTTTAAACTGTAAGAAAAATATTATGTTTTGCTCTTGAATTTGTTGGAATCAGTAGTGAGGCTAAATACTTCGAGCATAACAACCTCCTTGCCATTCTATGTCTTATTTTATCATCTCTATCTACTCCTGTAGTATATGACACAGTAACCTTTACATAAGGTCAGGAGGAACAAAATGCAGATCTCAGGATGATTTGTGGTTCCACTCTTTTCTGCCAAGGTTTACAGGATGAACATGAAGCCTCACTTATTTCAGAAAGGCTTTCCATAGATAAAGGGGCATGGTTGTACAAATTATAGAATCAGAGGTGTCAGTGTACTGTGAAATCTCAATCCAAAAACAATAAATGCATGACATAGCTCCACTGGAAGCAGGACTCTTGTAGGAAAGTCTGGTAATGACGGTGCACTGACAAATGAGGCTATAAACCACAATTTACTGCAGAGTTTAAAGCAGCAACTCTGAGGCAAAAAAAAAACAAAACTCAAGAGGCCTTTAAAAAAGATTACCAAAATTATTAAACATTATGTTAATCAGATGCTCCATAAACACTGTGGTTGTTCAGACAGAAAGACTAAAATCATTAACAGTTGGTAACATGAATTTCTCTAAAGTCAGCACTAAAATATTACTACTGGTAAAGAGAGGAAGGGTGATCCTAACATGCTTGTTGTGATCCCTTCACAGTGTAACAGCTGAATGTTCTAAAGAAAAGTATCATCTGTATTTGTACACATACTGGTTTCAACTCTAGTAAAATGACAAACTGTTGGGTAATAAAATGCCTTCACCACAATTTTCACATTACCTCAATTGCTCTAACGCAATATAAAAGGGATGTTGTTGAAATATTACAGACAAAATCAACATTGGTATTTTCACAATGTCCTCACCTAGCTTATTTTCTGAACAATTCCTTCGTAACAGAGAAGATATTTATACTACAATTATGCTGGCATCATATGGCTTCCAGAGTGTGCTGTCAGGAAACTGCCACGAAGGAAGAAGTGGAGACAAGTTTTTCATTTCCATTTGGCTGTCTCTGATCTGAGTAATTGCCACTGATTGCTTCAAATGGATGAAGAGCAGGCACTTAACACAGGCTCTACTCTAACCCTAGGTACTACCCAATCCAGAGGTACCTGAGCAGTGACAATATCCAATCATTATCCAATACATTAATCCAACCTTAAGGAACTCTTACCTAAAGCTTTTTCCTGTTGCTGCTGTTTAATGGTTGCTTCAGACATTTTAACCCAGTGCTTCAGACATTTTAACTTCAAGAATCAAAGGTAAAAAACCTGCATCTCTAATAAAAGGAATTGTGTTCTTTGCCACAGAGCAAGCCTCAGGCAGTACGAAGTAATGAAAACATTGCAAACGGAAAACTCATGTTCCAATTATCTGCAAATCTAAGGGAATAACAGCAGCGAGTCTTTTGTCCAGCTACAAAAAGAAAACATACAGGGATGTTTTTCATTTTATATATGGCACAGAAACTCCAACAGGGCTGTACTCATTCACTTTCCATCTCATTGGAAGTTTTTCCAACCAAGATCTTGTGCTGGATGCCTTGTGGCAGGAAGGTGGCACAGCCTGTCAGCACCCTGCAGGTGCTGCACCTCTTCAGATGCTTGTTCCTGATCTGCCTTCAGCTCTACCAAGACCAAGGCAGGTGGTGGAGGGAAAGATCTGTCTGACCAACAGATAACATGACTTCAGCACCCTGGTTCAGATAAATGCAGTTAGGACTGAGCAGCTGAGAGCAACTCTGCTGCCACATTCCATCAGGCAATCACTTGCAAATCTGCTTTCCTAGATTGTTCCAGTGGCATTTCCCTACAAAAAGCAGCATTTGCTTCTCTATTTTGAGAATTTCAGCAAGTAACACCTTCTCAACAGAAATACTTATTTTTGCATGAAACCCAAGGACAGACAAGGCACAGGAGCACAATTATCAACTTATTTACCAAGTTGCCTTAACTCTTCTTCTCTGTTCTCTTTTTGGGACTGCACAGACCATTGGACTTAGACTCAGACTTTCCTATGAGTCAGGATGGTCAGTACTGGTTTCAGCTTGATGGCAGAACAAAATAGTCCATTCACTGAAGACAAAATGAATGACTTCAAATGTCATCTCAAAACATGTTTTTATTTTAACTGAATGTACCAGGTAGGTGATCTCTCTGTGGCAAATCCTAAGAGCTATTAAGCACTGTAGGGAAAGACATTTTAAAATCATGACCAACAAATACAGAAAATGTTTTCTTTCAGTTAATAACCAACAAAATGCATATGGTAGAACGGCAGAGCAGATTGATACCAACTACCAAATAGTTAGGATTTGAGAAAAAAGATCTCCCCAGTTTGATCATTCTAAAGTGCAACCATTTAAACCTGAGATATCTACTATAAATGGGTGAACTATTCCATTTAGCAGAGATTTTGATTTTCTAATGTGTTCAAGATACCACAGAAGAAAAATCTTCCACTGAGCTTGGCCTTCAGTTTGTCATTGATAAAGGCTAGACTGTGAACACTGAAAAATCATGTTATGCTCAAGAAGAAAAGGTTCAGATTAAACAGCCCATAAATAATTTTAGTAATTGCCATACACACCTGCTACATTAAGCTTTTCAGCAGCTCCTAAGCTGGGAGCAGAAGTGGTGGTATTGTTGGTCGAGTTTGCTCCTGTTCCATTAAGTACAAGATTTTCCACCTTGGACTCCAACTTCCCGATGCGCTGCAAGATATTATCCAACAGGACAGCAAGTGTCTTCTTCAAATCTGAAAATGAAAAGTTAAACTGCTTAATAATGCAGGGCACACTTGTCAGACAGAATCAAAGAATAGATACAAGAATGAGACAGGAGATAAATGCATAGATACATATATATACATATATATACACAGACATATACACACAATTTTCAGTGCAAATCTCTGCCATTACCAGCTCTATGCACTCATGTTCCCTACTTTGTTCAGCCTCACATACAAGTTTCCCTGGCCATGAAACCTGTCAGCCTGTTTTACAAAGCACAGTGCAACTCTCACAGATATTCATATTCAAGGTGAAACATGAGCCTTTATGGGAACAGAAAAATGCTTGCTTTGCAATGGCTCAAGTAATAAGAAGCAATTTAAATAATAATGAGTCTAAATCTAAATTCATATTCAAGGACTATCAGAGGAACAGTCTGTTGATACTCAGTCACCTGGGAATAAAAATCCCCTTCCCAAACAGGAGAGCTTTGAGCCAGTACAAATCCTCCTCCTGCATCTCCACATAACCAGCTTATGCACTGGCAAATTAACAATAGATAAAAATTTCTTTAAAAAAAAGTTATGGTCAACCTTTCTGTTGTATTCACAGAACACCAAAAATCATGTTTCCTTTCTTCATTCTGTTGATGATTGTCTCTGTTTGGTCTGACACAGCATTTCCTTGGCATGGATGGCAATGAACAATAACAGGAATTTGCACATCAAATGACAACACAGAAAGAATTCTCTGAAATTTTTTTCCTTGGCTTTTCTTTTTTTCAGATTCCTTGAAGGAACACAAGACACTTTGGCAAGCTAAAAGAACTGAGGGTAAGAGGAAAAAACTAGACCACTCTCAGACTAAACTGTGTAATTATAATGGCAAGAAGCCAAAGAAGATGAAACCATTGTCCTTTGTTCATTTACCTTTGTAAAGATAAAAGAATTTGGTATGAGGAATTTACATTATTTTTCCATTTAATTACATAAAATAATTGCATGTGTTTTGGTATAATGTATTTTCTGTTTCATACAACATATAACATTCTGGTCTATAATAGAAAACTTTTCCACATCTCTGAAGTGATTCCACTGCCTCTATATCAGCTGTATTTTTGCCACATTCATTCCATGCTTTTTTAAAAGCAATTTTCCCATGAATATCTCAATTCTTGTGCAAATGAGAGACTAAATAAGAAAATGCTATTACTTTAGAAAGCTTGTAATTGTTTTCTCCAAACAAAAGGAGAATCATATTTATTCCATGGTGCCATAAAGAAATCTTTCTCATTATAACTGTGTTTTCCTTTGTCCTGTAAAGATCAGAAGGTAGAATCTGAAGCGCTAGTCCACACATCTGGACTATTTTAAAAGGGGTCCAGAAGTTATTTAATGGCACAGTGTGCAGGAGAAAAGGAAACTCTGGAGTTAACATGAACAAAAGCACAGTAATGAAGGAAGAAAAAGTCCAGGAAAAAAAAGTAGTAAAAATGATTCAGGAAACAGTGAAGAAGAAACGCAGCCTACCTAACAGCATACACAGATCATAAAGACAAAAGAGGTTCAAATTTATTATTTTTAAATTCTGAAACCAAAGCACTGATATGAGAGACATCTTGTCAGAACAAAGGGGAAAGTGGAGGTTACTTTGAGAAGGGGAGGGCTGAAGCACAGATTCATACAATTTTTGTATAAGAACTGTTTACTGCTATAAAAAAAAATCTGATATTCACTGTGTATATCTGAGCTATAACTTTTAAAAGGAAAAAATATGAGCCACCTACCTGACAGGTGAATACATGGTAGAAAGAAAAAGTGAGAAAGTAAACAAGCTGTGCAACCACAATTAAGGAATGACTGAAAACCTTTCAGGTGGATAAAAGCAGCCAAACCAAGCAAACATTAAATTTACTCTTGAACATGGAAATCACGACTGCACTCACTTCAAGCAATTAGAGGATAACATTAATAAAAATAAAAAGTCTAAATAAGCAAGAGCATTAATTTTCACAGATTATTGAAGAAACCTCTACCAATTATTATTAACATTAGCCATTAATGTGTTTATTTCTGAAGAGTTAACCTGATTATCTGCTAGCAACAAGTCATTTGGTATGCCAAACAGGAAAAATTAACTTATTGAGTAATTACCTTACCCAGTTTCATCAAATATTATTTAATATGGTGTTATTCATTCACCATAGTGCTTTTCCCTGAAATATTTTAAATAACTGCATTACCATTATTTGCTATCTTTCCAAACTACTTTGTTGAAAACACCTGGCCAAACTAAATTTAAGCCTTTAATCTTAAAAATCTTCTCAGCCATGGACTTGAAATTGCTACAAAACCCTTGGCTTTCCCTTCACGGAAGTGTCACAAAGTTATTTCAGCCACCTCCAAATGCAGTTTAACTCCTCCTTGGGAACTTGACCAGTGTTTGGAGGCAAGTCAGCTTATTCCCCAGCAGGATTTGGAACAGGAAATTAATGCCACAGGCAACAAGCTGCAGGGGGAACTATGCTTATGGATATCCTGTACCCATATTAATGCAGTTACCTTCAGTATCTGGAGCCAGATTGTTTGGGGCTTGTTGTTTCTTTCTCAATTCATCCACCATCAAGAACCCCTGCACAGTAACAGGACACTGGAATGGCTATACAGCTGATAAAGTTTTGTTTTGAGCCTAACCACACAATCCTCTATGGATCTCTACTTGCTGAAATCCTCAACCCAAATATTGGTCTGGTACCACTCTGTTTTGCTTGTGTTACTTCGTAAGGCTCCAATTCCAGTATAGTTCAACATGCAGCCACAAATCTGGAGTTACAGATTAAGGGCAGGTTGTTGTTTAAGCAATGAAGCAATTTAATTGTTGGCCATGTTGGGGATAATATCTTAGGTTTACAGGCAAGCAAATACACCAAATCAAAAATTTGCTTTTTAGAGGAAAAAAGACTGGTGACAGAAACAAGACACAGAGAGAACCTTCCAGCAGGATATGCATGCACCAAAAAGTCTAGAGTATTAAGAGAAAACTAGAGAAAAAAGTGCAGCTGTTCTATCTGGTGCATCCTAATCTATATTCTTTGTCTAAGAAAACTATCTGCTCCATTTCTTCAGAGCTGAATACTAAGACAACTATACAAGACAACAAATCTAAATGACTAATTATTTTTCCAGACAGTCTGGGAGTGCATAGGTAAGTAGGAAAGAGAGTGAGTCTAAAAACTGCTAAACAAGCAAGGTGTATTATGTGATCTTAACAGACTGAAAAGGAACCACACCTAACCTGAAATTTGATTATATATATTTTTTTAGTAATATTTTTGGGTAATATTATTTGTTCTTTTCTGCTTGCTTTGTCTGACACATGCACGAAAACTTAACTCTCATGTACAAACTGGAAGAGAGTAAGGATTAAAACCTACTGCCAAATAAAGCACTAAAACTCAGGGAGTTTTCTGCCCTGAGGCAAATAGGATATACTTAACCTTAATTTAAGATTATGCCAGATAAAAAAACTTAAACATTAAGTAAATTGACTGAACAAAGAAGTGAAATGGGAAAGAAGAAGAAATAACAACTAAGGCAAGTTTTTCCACAATTTCTTAGAACACATAAACGAGAACTGAAAAGCCTCCCAACTTTCTTAAAAACACCAAAAAGATTTTTTAAAACTGAGTTCTAACAAATAACCTAAGGCATACCAGATAGAGCTACTAGACAGATGTAATAAAAATTAGCAGACAGCTTTATTTCCAACTGATTGGAAATGTAAAGTTTGTCCCACCTAAAAGGCAAGGTCGTTTTCTCCATTTGTACAGAAAATGCACAGGGTAAGTACTGCTAATTGAGCAGAATTATGAAGCAAAGTGTTTGGACAATTGAGGAAAAAGCTGTAATCAGATTATCAAATAATCCAGAGAACACACTTACCGTATGCTGTCACTGTCCCAACATAAGGCCCATCAACTACATTTTTATTTTCTTCAGCTAATGCTTTGATGTATCTTTTGCTGAGGTCCAAAATTTGCTCACGCAAGACTGAACTGCTTTCATGTTGTGTTTGTTGCTGAATAGTAAAATGCAGAAGCATCATTCCCCAAATAAAACCAAAAGTCACCAGGAAAAAGCCAAGTTTCTGGGAGGACAGCTTCCATGGAGAGAATGCCATGATTCCCAACAGCTTCACACTGTTACTACAAAGGTTCCTAAAGCATAAAGCCAAAAAGCAAGTTCATGGTCCAGGTATATAAATATCTCAGAGCAGGACTCAGTCTTATTCCAACTCCTTTGTCAGCACATATCCGTATTTCAGTTCCATCCTGTTGAGAGAGGAGAGAAAGGAGCACAGTTAGCACACCTGAAGTTTTTACCAGCCACACCAGGTCTTCCCTCTAACTGGTACAAACCAGGAGGAGACAATACCTTGCTTTGTAAATGTTTAATTTGCATGTCTCATCATTGTAATGGAGTAGCCAGAGCAAAAAGAGGGTGAGAAAAGCGCTGGAAAGACAACAAAGCAGGAGTGATGTGCCTGAGCAGGTGGAGAACACCTCACAGGATCTGGATCAAATTCCCTGCCTGAAGTGGTTTCTGAGCTGCATTTCAAAGTAAGGCTGCTGTTACACATTTATTTGTGTGTGTATGCAAAACTTTGCAATGTTGCCAGTGCAGCAATTTAAGACAATTCTCCATGTAATTCAGTTCTCAGAAAACAAGTAATTTTAGCTGGCAGTGACACTGCTCGGAGTCCCTGGCAAGAGCTACAGCATATGGCTAGATAGGTGATCAGGAAATCAGACTCCCTCAGGGGTAAAGAGGAAAGAAGAAATCTACATTATTTAAGCCAATACACTCTCCTGGCTTCTACTGCAAGCAGTTGGGAGGCTGGAATAATGTCCTGTTCCTGTGTGGCCTCTGCTGAGCACAGCTACTCCTTATCCATAAAACATACTCAACAAGGTTGCTCTTTGCAACTAAATCGAAAACTCAAATTTCTGAATGCTGCAACATGTCTTTTATACACAAACTAACATTCTCAGTTTTTCACACACAAGGGAGAAAGAATTGAAATAAAGGCCTTCAAGATGCAGTAGGACCAACTTTGCAAGGTAAACTCAATTACAAAATCAGTCATGAAGAATCCAAAGGCAAGAAATGGTCTGTGATGAGAGTTAGAGGCAGGGTCCTTAGCTTAAAGTCCAACCACAAGATGGGTAATTAAAAGGTAATTAAGTGTAACCTATCATGTTAGAACACAGATTTGGTAAAATGTTATCCTTTTAACTTCATAATGCTCCCAGACAGGATTAGAGAACATAATGTTCCACTCAGTGCTTGCACAGATAATGCAGATGTTGCTCTGTTTTAATAGGATAATTACTCAGATCCCTGCTAGCTCCCTGCTTGTTAAAATTCCCTATAGATTTTCTGCTGCCAGCTGAACCAGGAGTTCTGCAGTGGGACAGAAATACCTTTGGAGCACTGATCTTCTCCAACAATGGCAGCAAATAAAGACAAGCACCACGCTTCAAAGTTCCAGCAGCAAAAGCCCCACTTCAGTGTTACAGCTCATTTATATACAATTTTCAAACACCTCCTGTTTAACTCCAGTTGGTAAGTGACTTTCTTGCCACTCAATTCATTGGTTAGAAGGTGCTTGTGTGTGTGTGCTAAGACTCTCTCTTTACACAGGTGTTTAGATGTTTTTTTTCTTTATGGATTCTCATGGAATAGAATTCTTGTTTTTGCAGGTGCAACCTGTTTTTCTCACAAGAATATATTGTTATGCAAACTGATTTTCATTCTTAGAATTCATTTCTCGTGGGAACTCAACAGGTTAGCTGTTAGTTCAGCTGACAAGGCCTGATTCTATAGAGCCTTTCTTTTATAGGGTTTTAGCTATATGCAACAATCTTCAACGTGTCTTGGGTGTGCACATTTCACATCACTGATAAAGACTGATTGTAGAAGTGAAGGAACATTACTTGAACTAAAACCAGGCAAGGCAGGCACTGTCCCATGCACCCACGCTGCTAAAAGAACAATCTGCAGCCAGCTTTTCCTTGAGGAGGAATGGGACAGAAATTAATTGCAAATACAGTGAAAAACATGATAAAGCCCTCAAGCTGGCTTTTTCCACACTGAAAATATCTCAGTAATGAAAATGAACTGTCTCAACAGAGAAAATGAAGGATTCTGTTTAATGCTGCTCTACATAAATGTCAGGGAATTTTCCAAGAAATGGCAGGGAGAAATTTTACTTCTTCTGTTTGTTTAACCATAGTCTTGAGATATTTTTGGTCTGACTGAACAGTAGAATATTGTTACTTCATTAAAGCTGAAAGTTTCACTATTCTTTTGCATTAATGAGTGTGACAAAATACAAAAAATTCTATAATCTAAAACAGTACCGTGACTTTAAAAAGAAATTTAAAATATTCAAGATAAACTCCCTCAGTGACTTAGTTTCAGCATCCTGTACAGCAATAAGATCTGTGGTTAAACAGTCAATATTTCTTCCTCAATTATCACTTGTTTGTGAAGCAGAAAACACAGAACAAGAAAGTAAACCTATCACCACCATATTATAACAGACAAGTGCTAATGATTGTTTATGACTAGCTGTTTAGGGAAAAAAAAACCCTCTGAACATAATTAACATTAAAAACAGCAATTAAAAATGCAAGTATTTCACAGTCTTCTTTTCAAAGTTCTCGAACAGAAAGAAAGATGGTATAAGAAACAGCGAAATGACACTGAACTATCAGAATGATCTACTTAAAGAGGTGTTGACTTTTCTGTTCTATTTATCAATAAAAAAATAAACCTTAAATCCACTTAAAAACTGTAAGAAGATAGACACCAAATATTACAATTTTGCCATAAGAAAGGACTAAAATTCATTGACAGATGGAAGAATGGCCCTCACTATTTCAAAAACAAACAAACAGAAAACCCCAAACCCAAATATTACCAATGAGCCCTGTTTTTCCTCAAGCAATTCCAGTGGCCAGCAACTTGATGAGTGCCCAACAACATGTACTTAACTAATTAACTTTACAGCCCTGCTGGTGGCCATGGAGGTTTATAAAGAGCACAGCAGAATCCCTGTGCTTCCATGGGCAGCTGCACTGGCTTTGGTTTATATTTAATCCCAGATTTGATAGCTGTCAAGGACTGCAACACGACTACTCCCCAGTTAATGATTACCACACCTATAATGAGTCATTATTTGGTACCTAAGTGGACAGTGGACAGAAGATATCAAGGGGTGATGTGGAACACATGAAGACAGCAGCACAGAAATGTCTCTGTGTATTTCTGTTTTGACAGGAAATTAATAACTGAATTGAGCAAGACCTGAAGCAATAAACACACATTTGTCTACTATAATCACTGATGGATTTTGACTGACAAGTTCTCTCTCTGCCCATACCAAGTAAGACATCCCAAAACTTCAGGTAGTAGTGTATTTCCCTTATTCTCCTGCACATCTTATAAATGTTCCAAAGGAGGTAATCCTGTAAATTACTAAGGTTTTTTCCTAGTCCAGTCTCCAAATGCACATATCTAAAGAGGATATGAACACCCATATTTGTTTGTGCCTCTAAAGAACGACAGGTGCTGTTTTTGTACCCAATCCCCATTCCTTCTTTAAGCTTTGGAAAGATGTGGTCCCACTCTAAGACATCTCTTGAAATAATTCCAGCCCTCTCTGGAAACTGGATGTTATAGTTGTGAGTTTGTTTGTGAAACTGTTAGGAAGATATCCTCCTGACTTAAGTCAGAGCAGTTAATGTGTACAGACTAGACACCAAGTGTGAAAAACAGTATGAAAGTGAAAGGATACGCGAGGCAAGAACGCCTCTAATAAACAGCATCTTTGTTATGTTCTTTCTAAAATTCAACTCTAACCAGCCAAAATCCCACCACAACTGAAACAACATTCTGCAGGGTGGTAGGCAGGTGTTTGGGTTTTTGGAGCTGTTTTTAAACAGACTAGTTACAGCTTCTGTGAAAAACATACCACAATTTACAACTCAGCTGCCCGTACCCTGAACAAAAATGATTCACATATTTGAGAAAGGGCAAACCTTATACCCATTCACATAGGCATCAGAATCTTAAAATACTAGAAGTACTATTACATAGCTTCATTACAAACCGATTTTTTCTGTTCTGTATTTAATAAACTCCTGTTCAACAGCTGGTCAGTTCACTACACAGAGAGGATAACATTACCATGCTGATGTCATCAATACAAAAGAAACCTCACACTACCAAGAACATCTCAGATAAGCACTCTAATTAAAAAGCTCTGTACATCAGGGGTACAAACCACACATTTTTCAGCATTTTAAGATTTTACTCTTTTTTAACAAAATGTTTAAAAATAGAGTACAAACAGTTCATCTTCATGTGAACAGATTTTGGCGACACATATCCACATACTCCTCTTCACTTTTTAAGGAGAATTAATCATCTACAAGGGATTAAGGAAAATCTCTTTATAAGTATGTACATATACACAGCTTGACATTCTCTGTCCAATCTGTACCTATATTAGAAATGGTACTTAGGGTAAGCTTGGAACACCACTATCCTCAGGATATTCAGGATTAAATCAGGATACTCAAGATTAAACTCTTCATCAGTTGAATGCAGCATTCATCAGTAGCTACACAGTTCTAAAACCTTAATTGTCTATAGCCAAATATGTTTTGCACCGATGAAAACAGCAGCCTGAGTGGTATTTAATTATTAGTTTGTTATAAACTCAAACATAAGCAATTTTATACATCATGACTAGTAAACAGAGTATATGTGTTTTTGTATGATGTGGCTCAGTAAAAACAGTATTGCCACTGCTAGGAAAAGGCCTGTACTCCAATGCCAAACACACATGTCCCACATTCTGGCTTCTTGTGCTTAAGAAATTATTCTAGAAAAAACTGTATGAGCTGGAAAACGGTAATAATTTCCTAGAAATTATTCTAGGGAAAACAGTATAGATACCAGGTGCCTCTTGTTACAGCAAACAGCTTAGATATGAGGTAAGAATCAAGAGCTGGAAAATACAGGCACAAGTTGAAAGGAGAGGCCCCAAAATTGTGAGTTACTCAGTGATGGTCAATTAGTAGTCAATGACGAGATGCAACCTTGAGCTTCTTTTAACAGCAGTAAAAGCTGAAAAGGAGGCACAGCAGCTAGAAAAGGCACCTGTGAAAGGCCCATCAGTGCTAAATCCATGGCTCCAGCTCTGTGGCACCCTCTGCTCACAGTTTGTAATGAAACTGTTATGGGCTAGTTGCTTTAACTGTGCAGTGATAATGACCAGGAATGAGTAAAACCCAGCCTTTAGTAACATGTATTGTCAATGACTGTCAATCTACCCAAGTTCTGTTATAAAGTTTAAAGCTGTTTTAAACTGCTTTCTTTCATCAGCCTTCTAAACCTTCAGTCACAGCAATCTCTCATTCTCCTCTTGCATATATCCATCCAGACACTAGCAATGTCTATTCAGATGCAGCCTCAGGCCACCCTGCCTGACTCTGCACAATTACTGCATCACAACCAGCTCCAAGAGATGCTCTTCAACCCCTCACATCAGGATCCTAATGAAAATACTGACCTATTTTCCTGATGGTTTCCTGAAGGGTGCAAGCTGCCCTTCTGTTTGCAGCTGTCTGATTCTGTAGAACAAGTTGCTAGAGATCAGTCAAGGACAAACACCAAGATGTGAACCTCCTCTATTCTTATCAAGGGCGTGCTAACCTAAAAGCTGTGACAATTCAAGTGTGAAGCCAATGGACTGCCAGTACATCAGAGCTACAGCCAGCAAACACAGGGTGAGTGAAAACACCTGCCCTATCCCAGACCTCCTCTGATGAGGGATGCCAGGAGTCAGGCCTCTTGCAGAAACTGATGCAATACCTCCTAAAAGGGACAGGCAATCCTCTAAAACCTCTTTTCTAGGAATAATGAGTCTAAACTGGGAGCGCTACGTTTTAAGAGTTTAAGCCAGACAAACTTCCAGTATACGTAAACTAGAATTCCAGGCTGATGTTAACCACAGTCTCCTACTCCAGCTGTATTGCCTAAACAGATGTGCACCATACCCCAACTGAATGCAAATTAATGGATTTCCTGGTATTGCAGTTGTTTATTCCTGCAGGAATATCCCAGCAGATGTCCCACCCCAGTTGGCCAATCTGTGCTCTGAAACAGTGCAATTGTGCTGTGACTGTGAGATGTTGGCTTCCCTCAGTCCTTCTGGGGGATCAATCTGCCTTTCCTTCTTCCAAACCACAGCATTAACAAAGAGAAGTTACAGCCTCCTACTTAATGCAGGCAAGTGAAATCAAAGAACAGTCAATGCTCTGTTGGTAGCAGATAAGAAAGGATCAGAGAAGAGAAAAAGAAGCCTGATTTCTGATAAGACTACTTGCATTTAGACACGATGCGTGCTCATACCATTGTCAAGTGTCTTTGTACCACACACATTTTGACTCCAGCACTGACACTGCCATTAATTAACCAGTACACTCAGGAAATACACTCCATTAACATTAAACCATCCACACACCTAAACAAAACTCAGGGGTCTCAGTTACACTGAGTATTCAGAAGAAGTTTAGCTGCTGTTCAGCCACTCACCACATCAAATGCATAAAGCAGAGGTCAGACAGCAGGACAACCAAAGGCTGAATCCACACCTGGCAAGGGCTATATCCCGCCTGAGCAGGTCACAGAAACAAAAGAACATTCATTTCAAAAGCTCAAGTCATAAATCTAAAGCCACCTCAAAACATTTTGGTTAATACTAAAATAAACTTTCTTCATTCAGTTGTGATCAGTCCAATAAATGGCAGAAGTCTGGTAGAGAAGCTGACAGAATGTCCTGGAAGTAGAAGCATGCCAGCAAAGCTGGTAATAGTAGCGCAGATCTGCAAGTCCTAGGTCTAGGTGAGGGTTTCTAACTGGCTGAAGCTCTACATATTCCCTACACACCTCACAGGCTCCCCAGGAAGAAGAGGTAGCTGAAAAATTCAGGCAGCTATACCAGATTTATGCACACTTTTGCTAGCCACACATTTTATAATTTATGTTCCTTAATATAGAAAATAAATGCATGGAAGCATTTCCCTTAATTGTATTATGGAGTTTTAGTTTTGCTGTTCCTTCTGCTGCTCAATTTTATTTTCAGCAATGTTTCTGCCAACCCATTCTCTTCTAGCTGACAGATGTCACTGTGTCTTCTCGCTCACCCCCCCTCCACAGCTGATGTGGCACCATGTACTGTGCCTGAAGTGGCAATTTGGGACGTAATCCCATGAAGTGAGAAAAGCAAAACAACACTGGGTCACAACAGAAGCAGCAGGACAGATGGACTGAGGGAGAGTAAGAGTATAAATACTCCAGGTTTGGGTTTTTTTTAGGTTGGGGGGTGCATGTTTGCTTTTGTGCATGTGTGTGTAGTACAAATTGGCAGGAGGCGGTGGGATGAAAGTTGAAGGAAGGGAAAGCAGTCTCTGATAAGGTGCCATAAAAACAAGTAAATTTTCATCTTGAGCAAGCAGCTTGCCTTCACTTTCAAAAATAAATTCCCCCACTTAGAAACAATTTGGGTGACATCCCACCTTAATTCCTCCATGTGGGTCTGTGCTTTAACAGAGCACGCTGAAGTGTTTCAAATTTTCTACCTAACACATCACTTGCTGTAGCTCAGTTCTAAAAAATTAAACCATGTGATGCTCTTCCTTTCATGCTGTTTGCTTACTGTTACATTTCAGGGAGGAAAGGGTGAAAAAGGAAATAACACAACAGATAAGGGGAAAAGGATTAGAGGAAAATCCATAAGGAAAAATCCTTATGTATTGAAATCCTTATGGTACATACACTGTCTACTGATCAGAAACACTCCAGGCAATGCATTTAAGAACATAATTACAAACCAACTTGATTTTCTTTCAATAAACTAAATGAATGTTAGGGCTAGGAATAGGACTTCAATGAACTTCAGAAAACCAGAAATGTTCCTGACCTTGAACAGGCAAAAGAAGTGTACATTTTTACAGCCATTTACAGTCAAAGGATGGGGAATATTAATAACCTTCGTCTTGCTGCTGCGTTAAAACCACATGCCCAAAATAGCACTTTTTCACTGAAAAGAACATTTTGAAAGGTCAGCATGCTGACCAAGAGATTAAGAAATCATTTTTGGTTTTTTCTGGGTTTTGGTTGGGTTTTGGTTTTTTTGCAAGAAAGCAACTTACAGAGCCTGGGAGCCCCAGTAATCATCTACAAAATACCTAAAACCAGCGAAAAAAGTACCCACAGGATGCTTCATGGCTCCAAGAATCCCTGAAGCCTATTGCACAAACAAACCTTAAAACTACTTCATTAATTTTAATGAATTTTAAAAATAGGACTCATGGCCAGTAAGTTTTATCATATTTCTAGTGTGGATAAAGTATACATATTTTTCTCTTCCCCTCCTTGCAAGTCCCCTCAGTGAAAGGCTAATAGACGACATCCTCTTCTGTCATTCTTAATTTTACATTTGACATTTGTCCTCTGAAGGGCAAAACCATGACACCTGCACAGAAGCAGGGCCTTGCCCTTTTCAGATCCCCTGGATGATCTCCAGAGTCATGAGCAAAGCATCCTTGGTTCCTGCACAGCAATCCTATTCTCTGGTAATGCTTTCCCATTTCTTTAGAGCACAGGGTACCTATGGCAGCAAGAGCTGCAAGCATTGCTATGAACTCAGGCAGAACACTATATTTATTTGTAATGAATAATAAAATTAACTTCACCTCATAATCAAAGCAACCAAATTATGAGGCACTCCAAGAACAGCTAAGTTTATTATATAGAAATTGGATCCATTAGCTCATTTCTTGCATCAAGCTGATACTCTGGGCTCCAATCTCACTCACCGCTATAAACCACAAATCAGCCTCTTACATCACATCTTGTGGTCTGTCCAAGAGGAAAAACAAGCAACTCTGACCAGGAGTTCTGCCCAACTCTCAGAGGAAAGTCAAAACCTTCTTTGTATTCAGCAAGAAAGCTCTCATCAGTGTGGATGCCCAGCTATCATCCCCTGTCAAATCTATGGTCAACACACTGAATGTGGTCTTCAGCAATTGTGCTGGAGAGACAGACAAAAATAAATACAAGTTCTGAGGAAAGATCCAAACATTTTCATGCTCAAAATACTCAGTACACCTTATGAAAAAGTTTTTTGAAAAATAGAAAACAAAGAATATAAGTACATCTGTGTAAAAGAGTTAACTTTCTTGAATTTTCTACCATTTGCTGGGAATTGTAGACAATCAAAACAAAAATAAATTCTCATTAAATTTGGTTTAAGTTAATTGTTGCTACAGGATTCTATACACAAACTTTTTGCAAAGGACAAACACCAAGGGAAAAGACAGCAGAGCCATATTAAAACACAGGAAAGCAAAATATATATATAGAAAATGTTTATGCGCATGCTATTAAGCAAGTACATATCAGATCACAGGGAGGACAAAAAAAGTAAACAGCTAAGCTGAACATTAATAAGTCTTCAGAAATATTTATCTTTTGTTGCTTTAGAATTTCTTGAACTTGGGTCAAAGTATAACATTTCTTCCAATGGATTTGTTCTTGGCAAGCATGTTGAACACATTCCAGCTATGTGGCTAGACAAATGGCTGAAAGTACAAGCTGCATCTCCAGAGAACAAAATTTAATGGAATTAAAATTTCAACACTGTCACCTGTTTGGAAGCAGCAGTGCTGCTGATTATTCCATCACTCTGCATTTAAGACCTTTTCTTTATTATTGAAAGGATGAAATTGTAATTTGTAATCTAATTCAAAAGTTAGTAGGGCAGCAAAATATTTTAACTTCTTTAAACCTCTTTCCTCTTTTCCTGCAACAATATATCCTGTTGCTTAACACTGCTATTTTTCAACAGCTGATACCACCAAAGATTAGAGAAGCACTTTGAAGTGAAAGAACGAAAACTACCAATGTTTCTTATTTCTCTTTGTAAGGAGCAACAATTTGTCACAGAGATGTCAAAATATTTAAAGGGACATACATGAAGTTCTGTACACGTGCAGTGAAGCAGTGTTAGAAACCTAGAGTCACAGAAGACAGTACCTTATAGCAAAGGGCTTGAAAGTAATGTTAGAGGAAACATTAGACAAAAGTTTCACTGTCTACACAGTCCTGATCTATTCAGCTATAAGAAAACAGTACAAACATGAGCTTTCTCCCAAAACCTCTGCATGTGACTCTCACAACGCTGTTAAGAATTTTAAAGCTTTGTGAGAAAATACGATGAATACTGAGTGATGTGGCCCTGACCCCAACAGTATTTTCAGAGGAGAGCCAGGTGAGGGCAAGCACAACCACATTCTATCACTGACTGTAACCACAGCACTGTTGGGAGGGCATCAGCTTTCCAATCATCTGCAGGATCTAATCAACTGCACAAGTTTCCTCTGCAAACAAATGAGCTGCACTTAGTTCATCCAGGGCACAACTTCTGAACTATTGTGAGTAGGTGGAAAACAGCCTCCCCTCTTTCAGCATCCCTAGACAGCTGCAGAACAACTTGTACTGGCAAACTTGGAGGAATAGCTCTGTTTCAGCTGTAGCTCTTACAAAGCTAAATGGGGAAAAAAAGAAAGAAGTGACGTGTAGAAAACAGCCAGCACAGGCAGCATAAGGAAAATGAATTAGTAACGGGACTTTGTGGTTTCTCTCCAGACTACTGCTAGGCAGGGAGAGGCAGGAGAACACACAATCCCATCACCACCATAAAAAAATAATGTGAAAATGTCCTAGCAAGCAGCACAGGTTTCTGATCTGATGTTTTGCACAACACAGTACTAAAGGATGCATACAGAACCCCCTAAGCCCTCCTCATTGCTTATATACCATCATTAACAACAATGTTCCTCTTTTTAGCCTCTCTGGCTCCCAGGTTTTCAGGTTCTCTCGACAGTGATAAGCTGCTATTCAAAAACTATTTCATCTGCTGGTTCTGGACCACAGTGCAGTAATGGTTTGGGTAATGAACTTTCTTTAATGCCTCAGTGCTTTTTATAAATAATCCTAATTACTAGAAAGGCCTCCTTTCTAAAGCATGCTTTGTTGAAGCTATTATCAATACTCCCATTCAAGGTTTGGTAGCAAAAGTAGCTTCATTTTCAGTGCTGAAAGCAAACCTTTATTCCCCCTGCAGTGCAGTTTCAAAGTAAATGTACGTTAACATCTTGGAAAATTTAATTATTTACAATATTGAATGCTTGAGTAGTCATGAGCTTCCTCTTCCTTCACCAGGGTTCTAGGTCAACTCCAATAAAAAAGTTGTGCTTAAGTAAATCAGAAAATAAAGCCTGAGATCTGTCTTTAAAACTTAGGTCTTGAAATCTCTATTTATGTGAGAAAATACCAAAGCAGAAGAGGAGCACATCTGCAGAAGAGCCCCATAGGTTTTGAGGATGTGACATTCACACCAAAAACATTTCAGCTCAGAAGTGTGGGTGTCAGTACTGAGAGCACGGTGCTATGCATTGTATCTAATCTGGTTTTAAAGAATAAATACCAACAGTTCAAGGACATCATTTGCATTCCTGCAATGTTTTCAATACAGAGCAACTCAGTTTGTGGTCTCCAAGAGAACTCCACTATGTGTGTATATACACATAGATATATATATACATACACATATATTTATGTATCTCATAGTGTTATTAGTGGGTTCACTTCAAAATTCACTTTGGAAATTCACCCACAAGTGGGTTCACTTCACTTTCAATTCACTTCCAAAAGCATATCTCATACAACCACATGTTTGAGCACGTTAAACTTCTCTGAGCCACCAGACTCATTTACATCATAGATATGCAACAAAGTAAACTCATAAATCAATCTGTAGTTACTCCCTCAAATACCATAATGCAATTTCTAATGTTAATGGCCAAAAAGATATACAAAACCCCTATCACTTCCTTAACATGCATTTTGGTTATATATAGATCAGCATTCAATCACAGATTTACTAAGAGCACACTTGGAAACAGTTCAGTTCATGCATGAATGAGCTTTAACTTTATCCAAAAGGGTTTCTTGAGTTCCTGCAGCTCTGTAACCTGCTAAGGCTGCCCACACCAGGTATTCTCCCTTTTACAGCCCCCAACCATTGCAACAAAATGCAAATACTGCAAAGAAGAATACCAATTCAGTTCTCTGGTTTACATTTCACTTTTTTCCACCTACTTTTTTCTCATTCCCTATCTTCCCTTACTGTAGAAGCAGAAGCATTCTCAGCCAGCTACTGACTCACAGAAAGCTTGTAGAAATTTCATCACCAATTTGATGTAAATTCCAACAGGAATTGAAAGTATGAAGGACAAAACTGGATGTCTGAAAGTCTTGTTTCATTGGGAAATCACAGTAGAATAAAATCAAAGAGGCAGAAATTTTGTATTCCCACATTTTAGGTGCAACAGATTACAGATAAATAATATTGTCAATAAGAAAGCAGAGCTAAGCTCTTCCTTTTAATTATGAGCCAGAATTTGAAAATATCATCAGGATTTCACTCATGCAGTAATTGATGAAATTTCAGAATAGCAGATAGGAGGAGAAAGTTGTAGAGAAAACAATAGGTAAGCTTGAAAATCAGATGAGTAGGGAAATCACTGCAAGACACACAAAGTATTAAGCTAGTAAAGAAACAGAAAGATGAAGAAAGGTAAAAAGAAATGTGAGTGAGATCAGGTAAGCAAACATCTAAATGCAAGTCTAAGAGAGTAAAGGAAATGAATGTTAAGCAGATGAAAAGTGTTAAAGAGAGCAGCCTGACAGACAAGGGCTACACAAACTGAATGGCTGAATACACCAGGTCAGGCAAGACCAAGAAAACACAGAACATGAAATAATGCTAAATCAACATTGTGGGTGACTTGCCAACAGACACAAAGGCGACTACAAGTGCAAGGGGCAAAGCATAACTAATATATCCATACACAAATAGGAGTTTAACTACTGATAGAGGAAACACTGATAGAGCTGGCTTGTCAAAAGTTACTGCTATTTCCTGATACACTTCAGCTGCTAAAACTTCCATCTTGAGTGAGAAATAAGTGGAGTTTTTAGTTTATGAGAAAGTCACTGTGACTAGAACTTGTTCAACACCTTCCTTAAATAAAATATTTAAGATAATGGGAAAATTGTTATGAACGACTATTCCTCAATATTACCATTAGTCTTATCAATGTATTAACTTTACCAAAAAATTATCTTTTCACAGGGTCAGCTCTCTATATAATTTATCTTCCAAACACTGGCATTGCTTCAAACCATGAGCATCTGGTCCTTAGTAAATAGGGTTTGTTCCACTGCATGTATATACATCCACAAGCATAATAATTTCTACAGCTTTCAGTAGTCCTCAGGGACAAAATGTAACATTATCTTTGCATAAAACATGATGGGTCTATGTAAATGTTGCTTCACAGGCACTAGGAGGATTCTGGAGACAGACCGTAACAGGAAACAAAACTACAGACATTGCAAGAACATATTCAAGATCTATGCAGGATTATGAAAATATTTGGTACAAATTACATATTAAGCGTTTTTGGCTCAAGAAGTCCAAAGTCTAGGGCCCCATTAATTACTTAATTAAATTGGTGATATCACCCCATGTGGTCAGCAACAATTCAGTGCAATACTTTCAAATATTCCGAACAACTCACCCTATTTAACATATTTCACACACAGAGTCACACAGGAGAGATACTCAGAAACACCAAATACCCACACAGCTAACCACAGGTGACAGAAAAGACAGAACTCAACATCCTTTAAACACTTTGAGGATTTCTATTAGTTCCCCCACATTTATTTTGAGAATAAATTCCCCTCAATGCTCTGACAATGCCTAATTAATGACATTTATTGACACTGAGGTTAGAACATTAGTCAAGTGTTGTCACATTAAATATTCCACAAGAGTGCCATGAGGCTTTTTTCATACTATGAAATCTGAAGATGTCCAAAAGAGATGTTTTTAAACCCACCTTTGTGCAGAGTTGTGTTTAAGCAGTCTTTTACAGGAGTCAGCTCACAGCTCAGTCTGTTAGTAACACACCACCACCTCCCAGCCCATGTACTCCCTCCAAAATTTATATTAATTCACTTGATCAGGCTTTCAAATTGTACTTTGCTAACAACAGAATATGCTTCCTGAAGGTTGGTAAGCCAGCTTCATCACCAGCAGCCACACTTCAGATCTTGCACTGGGAATCATCCATGTTTCAACAGGCGGCTGCATAGTGAGTGCCAAGCAAAGAAACACTCCCTTGCCTAACACCCTTCTTGCATTTTGATGTAAGCACAAATCAAGGAGCACTAACTGCTGGAGATCAGAATGATTTTGCTGCATATCAGATTTTTCAAATCTCGTAAGATTTACTTAATTGAATATGATTTAAATAACTCATCTTGCTCTTCTTCCCCTATGCTTATATGTCATCTAAACTTCAAACTCCAAATCCACCAAAAGATTGCTCCACCAAATCTTGGTACTGGAAGAGTTTTTGTGGAAGCAGCTATTCTCATTATTTAGTTTATAAGTATTATAATGCACTAGAGGCAAAACTTCAGAAGAAGAAATATCTTATTCTTTCCTGAAGGTCAGCCATTTCTGAGGCAACTCTCAACAGTCAAATAAGAACACTTTCATCACTCTAGAATAATTAATTTAGTGGGGCAAAAAAATCAATACACAACATATATTGTGCATGTGTATATAGAGATTAAAGAAAAAACCCCACACAGGGCTTCTTGCAAAATCTGCTTTACAAAAATACAGAAGAAAACAATTTTTCAGACCACATGATAATGGGAAAAAAAGAGAAAAGGATAGATTGGCATTTTCCTCCACTTAAGTCAATATTTCTATCTTTTTAGATGATAGGGAGGAGGAAGGCGTTTGAATGACAAAGCAGGAACCACAAATAACCCTGATCTAACATTAGCAGTGGGTGAAAGATAAATGCCTAAGAAGTTTTATGAGCAAAACTGAAGTGACATTGTGAACACTGCAAGCAAATAAACATCAGGAAGATTAAAATGCAAGCAAGCAAGACTTAGAGAAATGTCAGCAAAAAATTAGCAAAAAACCTCCCCACACTACAGTCAATTCCAATGAAGTAGTTTTTAAAGGACCACAGCAGAGAGTTTTTCCCTTTCAGAAAGAGAAAGACACCAAGACATCCCAAAATTTTTATTCAAGAACCTTGACAAGAATTCATTTTTAAATGTAGTGTTGCATAACTACCAAAAGAAGTCATTCACTACATTAAATTTATTTTAAATAAAAATATATTTACTAACATTTTCTATTCTTCCTTCACTGAAGTTTTTTTTTATTGCAATACAACAAGAGAGTTTCGGAAGCTCAGGTTTGGAATGAATATTAAATGAAATACCTGCTATGCAATTTTTCAAGAAAAGCAAACAAATGGAACCAGTTAAAACTGAGTAAAACAAAACCCAAATAAAAAAAGAATTAGTGAGGCAAAGAAGATAAGTAGCAACCCCTAGTTTTTACAGTTTTTACTAAAACACATTGCCTTATGTACCATTTATAACAAAATCAGAAATAAAAGCAAATAAAATTAATAAAATTTGTAAGAAGTTAAGGCTGGTTACAAATTCCAGTGGCACAGACACATTCATCTCCATTTGACCTAAGCTTTCAATTAAAGCAGGAGGGAAAACCTAGCTTGTCCAGTAGTACTGTTACACACAAAATAATATAAATGTATAAATGCAATTTCCATGAACCACAAAAGCCTCACAGTCCTTACCATATTTTTCACAAGTCAAGTTGAAACCCTAATTTGTATTTTTCTGTGATTCTAGGTACCTAAATTCATCAAACTGGCCAATGCTGTATAGGCCACAAAACAACAAAAGAAATTTTAAAAAGAAAGGAAAATTACAACAGCTCCCTCCTAGCCAATATTGGATTTCCCTGAGGTACACAGCGAACACCTCCTATCATACAGAAAGGATTTTAAAGCCAGACCTACCTCTCCAGACTGGTATTTGCACTGCAGTAAATCCTGCTCAGGAATTAGACCTTGGTCTCTCTGATACCAAGGACAAAGATCTTGGTTGTGCCCAGCAATCCAGCCATGCAAAAAGAGACAGGAATGAGTGGATGGATGGGACACGCCAAGAAACAAGGACTGCTAACAAAGTGAGAGCCTCATCTCCTTTTTGTCCTGCAGCCATCACAGCACAGTTTCAGGAGAGATCTGAGAACAGTCAAGCTTTGCTGAGATTAAAGGGAGATTTCTCAGCTGTGTTAGGGAGGATGACTGTGAAAAGCATCTTTCTGCTTTCTGCCTTCCATCTGCAGGCAAACCCACCGTGGGCAGCGCGTGGCCCTGCTGCAGGGGAGGCAAACCCTGCTGGGCAAGGAGGATGGGGACAGGGAATGTAAAGACAAAATGATGGCATTTAGTGGGGGAACAGGAGGGGAGTAAAGGATGGGCAAGGTCAGACCAGTGTGTACAGGAAAATACAGAAATTCAGGGAGCTGCCAGCACAGCAAGGCCAGAGAAAAATCCTTTTGCACTGAGCTGAGATTAGAAAGGGGGGAGGTGTGTTTGCCTGTTCAGACATTTATGCTACATGACAGGATGAAAACGGCCATACATCACAGAAAGTGTGTCAAAACTCTGCAAGGTTCACTTGGGGGGGGTTTTCTGCCCTTTTTTTTTTAATATTCTCACATTTAGAATTTGGAAAGAAGGGCTGCTACTGTGGCTAGGAAAGAGTGGGAATGGAGATGAAAATGACTTCAAGAACATGAAGTTTGATTTATTAGCTTAATGGAGGCTTACTGTGCAATATAGGATTTACATGCAAGAGTATGTCATTGCAAAAATAATATTAATTTACAGGGCTTTTTTCCTCAAAAAAGCTCTGTTACTATCCACATTTAATCACTATGACTATTAAGGAGTGAGAAAAAATTCTGAATCTCTGCCAATACCAACATTTTCCTTTATTGCAGAAGTGTGCCTTAAATGGAAGTAACACAAAGAAAAATAAGGGGATTTGTCAGTCATGCCAGATGACTGTCAATAAAAAAAATGCTCAGAATTTCTTAACTGCTTCTAAAATATATTTCCTTCTAAATTTCAAAGAATAGATGTCTCAGAGGTGGATCTACAGAAGTGTTGTTTTTATTTTAAAAAGGCTTCTTTTTGCATTTATCATTAAGACTTTTAAAGCACAAAAGGTCCTCTTGCTGAATTTTAATGTATCCAATAAGTTAAAGAATCCTAGAGAGATCCTTCATGTTATGCAAAGTACTGTCCTTGAAAGTTTTTGTTGTTTCTATCCTTGAGCCCACAACGTTAGGATTTCTTTTAATTAACTGAGAACTATAAGACAAGCTCTTAAAAAAAAATAAAAAAGTCACTTTAATTATGGTAACTGTCAACAGCACAGCAAGAATTTTAAAGAAGTCTCAATAAATATGCAAGGAGACATCTAAGAGATTTATGAACACGCCCAAATACCCAACTCCCACAGCAGTTAATGAGACACTCCTGGGTACTCCTGTAGGTGTCTGAACACCTTCTACAGAGCAGACTTGGGCTATGGCTGAGCATAATTCACACCTGTAGTCCCATCAACGTCAGTGTGGTGTGGTGGGCTTTTGGCACCTCCAGAAAAGCCCACACATTTAAGTCACTTCTGATTATCTCCATCTGTGCACATTTATTCCTGTACAAAATTATCTCATCTCTGTTTATAGTTTAAAACTCAAGCTCAGACCTTGGGCTCACACATGGAGACAGAAGAAATAAGCTGGTGCTGAAAATTTCCAACCTCACTCCTACTCTTTTATAAATTGCTGTTAGTATTCCTGTCTCCCTCCCCACATCCTTCTTAATGTGTTAAAGAGGGAAATAAAATTCTTCAGGATTTGGAATATTATACTTGCTACATTTGGAAATATAAATCATAGCTGTAACAAGAATTCATGAGAAAAAGAAAACTTTGAGATTTGAATACTGATACTGAAAGTTATCTTTTCAGCTACTCTTTGTGATTTGCTTAAACATGGAAAAAAATTAAGAGACCTGCATTTTAAGCTTTATGCATTCCTCATTTTCCTCATAACAAGAAATTGAAGTTTATAACTTTGCTTTTCATATTGTATCAGTCTAGCACCTGAATTTAAGGTATTTTTATAGTAAAGCATTTTATATGCTATGAATATAAATACCTTCATAAGTGATATTACATATTAATAAAAATAATATACAGGACATTATATAGAAAAACAGACTAA
This sequence comes from Catharus ustulatus, assembly GCF_009819885.2. Taxonomy (NCBI): domain Eukaryota; kingdom Metazoa; phylum Chordata; class Aves; order Passeriformes; family Turdidae; genus Catharus; species Catharus ustulatus. The sequence continues at coordinate 32,672,761 of NC_046227.1, read as the reverse complement.
CATAATGAATGAAGAAGAATCTGAAGAGAAAGGATGGATACATATATATATATATATATATATATATATATATATATATATATATATATGAAGTAATTTTCCAGCACTTGACTTTGGAGAGGGTGGTCAAAATCTGTTTAATCGTGGTATTCAGAAAAAACCTTAATTTCAAGGACTATCTATTCCCATAAAAAGTGTGTATATTTAGTAAACTTTCTTGGCATCATCTTCAGAACATTCATATTAACAGATGGAATAAGAATGTGGCTCATAGGCAGGACAGACTGACCTTGCAGGACAGGACTCATTTCCCCCACAGGCAGATGGGACAGCAGAGTTAAGGAACACTGCACATTTCTGTCACCAGTTAGTTCAGAGAAAGTTTGGCTGGGTCAGTCACTCAAACTTGAAGACCTAAGTGTATTTTAACTTCCTCAAGTCCTCCAAAATCTTAATCAATTCAATAAATACAGACATCACAGCCAGGACGTGCGCACCAAAATGCTGGGTCCCCTGCAAGGGAATTTCTTGTTGTTTCTGGAGTTCACATGGCTAAGAAACATGGCTTTCATAAATACAGAACAAACCTGGTAAGGACCCAGTCCAGGCTGCAGTCAAGGTAAGGAGGAAGAGATGAGAAGACAAACCTTGGAAAGCTTTTTATCCTCTGCAAACTGAAGTAGATTTGGTTACCAGGAGAAGCAGGTGAATAGGTGATCACTGACAGGGCTGTCAAGCACTGGCACAGGCTGCCCTGGAAGTGGGGGAGCCACCATTCCTCAGGGATGGAAATGTCACATGGATATGGCTCTTAGGGACATGGTTTAGAGGTGAACTCGTCAGTTACAAAAAAAATAAATCATCATGGCTTGCAGCACTTTAAGAGGGCACAATTTCTGTCACTCAGAAATCCATCTAAATGATGTTACTCAAAGTGAAGTGCATTCATTTACAGTGCAGAGAAAATGAAAACTACTATAAAATCACCTCCACTCACGAATTTTTGTTCCTTTTTTCTTTATTTTTTTTTCTTTAAGTAGTGAAAGTAGCAGTTTCATTTAGGAAAATAATACATAATACACCGAGTGCTTAACCCACCCACTGAATCCATTTAATCTTTTTTTATTAAAGATCTTTAAAAATGTACTCCTTTGAAGAAGTAAAAGTTTGACCCCAAATCAGCATTTCTCTCTTTACATTTCTGTAAATGAGAAATACTGAATGCATTGTATTGAATGATCAAGCACCATGCCTGATCTCTCCATCATCCTTAACCCCTACTGCAGAGCCTGGCAACGACCCACTGAGCAACTCTTTCCATTTCTGTTTTTGAAAAAAAAAGGTTGGGAAAAAACCCCAAACACCTACTTTCACCTTCTTAAAAAATCATTCATTTGGCTGAACATGAACATGATGTTCCTCAATACAAAAAGTATCCTTGTTTTCCAACACCTCTTAAGTGGTAGCTTGCATAAAAGCAAGGCTATTTTTGACAGTAGGATTTCATATCCAGCTTTTAAAATGGCAGTTGACCTCCCCTTGCCCCTCCTAAGTATTTAATTGCCTTAGTCTACTGACACACTGAGCCACCACCACATAAATCTCACCCAGCATACATTCAATACTTTTACTTTAAAATTTACTATTAAAATATAAGGCCTTTTATCTGTGTTCTGGTTCTAGATTTACATCACATGTTTTTTTCCATTGCTGTAAACTTCTTATTTGGCTTTGTAAAGGATTAATTTTTAAATTAAAATTCCTGTCACACAATTCAAGTAGTTCAAACAAATGCTATAATGTTCGTGCTAGTACTCTCTGATACAGAGGTGTACGTGGAATATGCAAGAAACACATAGAGAAAAATTCTTTAAATATTATCTTAAAGTAGCTTGTCTTTACACGGAGCACCATCAAGAGGAGTCTGTCCCTGTTTTCTTTCCACCTCCCCAAGCCTGACATTGATAAAAATTAGTAAGATCCCCCCCAAAGTTTCTTTTCTCCAGGCTGGAGAAGCCCAGCTCTCTCAGCCTCTCATCCCATGCCAGATGCTGCAGCCCTGTAACAGATTTAACTTCTCCAGTCAAAAGTTAAGCAGCTAAGGCAACTCATTTTGACAGAGTGGAAAACCACCCAAACCTGAACACTTCAAACCAGACACAGCACCCAAAGTGGTGCACAATAACATGTGAATTCTACAAGTAAATGTTGTGGCAGCAATTCAGTTAATTCCTGTTAGCGTGGCATAATCTGAGAAAAACCAAATACTATTCTTCACATAGATATGGTACTTGAAATACAGACTAACAAAGTGCTAAGAATAAAATGACTCAGGGGTTAAGCACGATTTACAGTTTCAACTGTGTTCCTGACTGTGAAGGTGTTTCAAAAAAGCACAAGGCATTTTAATGCTTCTCACACTTACTTGAATTATACTGTTACTACCATAAGCCAACATTTGCCAATCTTGATCTGCTGTAAGTGAAGTATTTTCAACACAGTTGTAAATACTGAAAAACAGTACCAACATAAGTCTGTGCAATCAAACTCAGAGTCAGTAACAACAGCAGCAGTAAAAGTCAACCAAATGAGAACATACACGTTGGAGACACAGTCCAAGGTACCAAGCTGGTACACTGCACAGGCTTTTAAAGGCTTACTGAAACTTCAAAGACTAAATTAATAAGTTTTATGCTTCAAATATCTATTCCAAGCATCTTACTTGATTTATGCACAGTTGGCTTTTACAAACAACCCATACACAGATAAAGAATTTTGGAACCAATACTACAAATCTTGCAATCGTTTACTAGAAAAAGCCATTAAAATCTTGCAAAACCTTTTTTTCCCTCCAAGCAATAAGCATTCCTTCATGAAGACAATTTCTAGCATGCAATTAAATGTATTTTGGCCTCAAATCTTGGCTGCCTTTATCAGAGTAAATGATACAAATCTTTTGAAAACACTTTAAAAGAACTGTATATCCAGTATGAAAGAAAGGATAGCTACAGACATTATTCCACTCAACAGCCTTCCATAATTACAGCATTTTATCAATGAAATGTTATGCAGGTTGCTATCAAGCCCATTCTGTTTCCCAGACAGTCCCACAATACATTTCAAAATATCATTAAGCAAGTGTGTGAAAAGCAACTTCTTTCATCCTAAGTGATTAAAGACAAGCCTGGTCAATTCTCATGTTTAAGTTATGCCAACACCAGAATACAGGACACCTAATTTCAGGTCCCTTTTAAAGATCTTCCCACTGGCTCTTTTCAGTAGTACCTTCCTCCAGTACCTTCATCCTAAGAAAAGGATCCTGGTTTGTCTGAGTTGCCTTGTGAGTAAGATTTCAAAATGCCTGTTTACCAAGTATCCGTATATGTTTGCACTCTTCAGGGCATGCACACAAATTAAGTCCAAACCATTCCCACAAACAGCCTCCTTTTGATACCTTAAAATCTGAGTTGTGTGATTAAAAATAAAATTATCCAAAGAACTCCAGTATCTAGGTAGTATTGTCTCTTCCATGTGACTTCTGCGAAGTAAGTAAAGAGCAGAAAGCTCTATGTGATTTATACAATATTCAGATCAGCTCCATACCAATGATTAAATTTACCAAATCTGTACAATTTCAGCTTTTTCAGATTTAAGAAACACAAGCCAATCAAGTTCTGCAGATATTTGATATTTATTTATTCCTGTACTGTGGGAGTGAAAAAAAAAAACAAAACAGAAATGATATACAGGAACTGCAGAGGAAACAGAAGGGAAAAGAAAGAAAAGGAAGTAGACATGGACAGTTGTTAAGGCAGTTCTGAAGGGGCAAAAGAGGCACATAAAGCCTCAGTGAGAGATAATGCTCCCTCCCTCTACCCCAAAAGCTGTTTCAGAACAGCAGCTGAATTGATTTCTTCCTTAAACACACCCTGAATAACTCTCAAGAATTGCTGTGGAAGGAAACACAGAGAAAAAAGCCCTGCAAAGTTCATCTTGATTTGTGTGGGAGAACTCCTGGGACCTGGTTGCTGCCTTTCACTGCTGACAGTGCCCCCAGAGCTGCACTTTTCCTGCAGAAAGAAGACAGGAGCATGACTGTAACGGGGTTCTAGGATGCAGGGATGTCACATCAGGCACGACATCTCCCACGTGAATGTGACATCCTCCTACTCCTGTCCCTTTCACTTCAGCCCTCTTTCCAGCGAGGTGAAGACCTCACCAAGCCATTGGGGAAATTCTCTGTGCAATGGGAATAGAAGAGGCTTCAGAGAGTGCATTGCAAGAGTTCTTAAGAGGCAGTAAAACTTGGGGCAGGGGGACCCAGAGAAATTCGCATCAAGCTCAGTCCAATACATGTCATTTCACTGACATGGGCAGAGCCTGTCACTATTAGCATGCCAAGCCAGCAACAAGCAACAAAACCTACACAGTTTAAACAATATTGTCAGTCCAACATGATATTACTCATACACTTCACACTTACAGTCCAAATTCTCATTTCTCCACCTCAGTTTGGCTTCCTTTCCCATCATAAAGGGCATAGACTAGAGGAGCTAAAACCCTCCATATAACATCCCAACATTCAAGCTACAATAGCCTTTATTTTTCTGCTTCCTTACACTTTTCACAGAAGTGACCCCATAAATAAGGCTGGTAAAGCATTATGGTCTCAATCTGCAGGAACAGGTGATAAAATGCTTACCTTCCAAACAGACACACACAGCAGATGGCAACCCTTCACTAAGTGTGGAATTGAAGAACAAGGCTCTCTCTGCAATACGCTGCAAGCACATGAAAGGTGTTGCTAACAAGGAGAAAAACATCTGGAAGGGAGTGTTTATATATGGAACACAGTTGTTGAGTAAGCAAACGGAAGTGTGAATTTGCATTTGTTATTTTATCTGTAATGTGGCTGCTTTGCAAATAGCTACAAGGCAACGTAAGAAAAATCCAGACTTGGATCACTTTTGGGGCAATGTGTACACAATGCCTCTTCTAGAGCACCTGCATAACTAATGGCTTCAATTAGAGATTTTAATTTTTTTTTAAATATTAAAGAAAAATAGCATTTTTAAAAACTTGTGCACACAGAAAATAATCATGTAGCAGAAAGCCACAGCAAAAGGCAGTGTGAAATAAACAAACAATCAATTGCTATTTCTGTACAATTTTCAGTTGTCATTCTGAAGTAAAACAGGAAGAATTTAAGGAGCTGTCTGTTTTCAGATGAAAATCCCATTCCTAAACAGGATTAGCTGGTAACCTAAAAATATCAGTCAGTAATCTCCAAAAGTCATAAGCTCGTTCGTGCACCCCACAAGTCCTATACCAATCACTAACTAAAAGAAATTAGGTCAGAATCCAAATCAGATCACACCAGAGTAGCATCAATCTTCTTATTTCAGAGCTGTCACATTTTAAATCTTTCACACAATTTCCACATAAATTTTTAAAAACAGAGATCTGCCTCCGAACAGAGACTAACTAAAAGTGACATTCTAGTTTAATGTGACAGTTGAAAAAAATACCTATCTTCAGTCACTTAAGTCATACATCTCTAAATGCACCCCATCAAGCAAACAAACAAAAGCTATCTGACAGGCTGCTTTAGTTTGCTTAAAATATATAATCAGGTGACAGTTCTTCTGTTGCTGCCATGGACTACTTTCCTTCTATGGTCCCCTACCTTATTTTCTACACGTAAAAAATAATAGACAGGATATAATAGCTGACAGGTTTTGAAATGGATTGATGCAAAGCCACACAATAAAATCACTGTTTCTCCTACAGCCTGGTTGCCCTTTCACAATGACAGGAGTCTTCCAAGATGCAGACTCCAGGATGCACGTAAAGTATTTGAGCATATCACAATAACTTGCATCTGGAAGTCATAAACTGCACTACTAAAGAAGTGGCCACTCCAGCTCACATTGTTAAGCTGCACATCTTGACTGTCTGCCATTTGGGTAAAACCACAAATATCCAATGAAAGCATCTCACTGGTATTGTGTTCCCAGAAGTGGCATCACTGACTTACTGACAATTATCACAATTTTTATTGGCTTTTAACCTTGGTGCAGTTCACTGACTGATACTGCTGACAAAGAGAGGCAAGAAATAGCTACAACCAGAAAATACATTTCTGCTACAGCTTTTAGATAGAGGCTGACTCTTTCCATAAGGAGAAGCAGCATTGTACTAAAGTCCTATGACACCTTCAACTCTAAAACTCATGTTTTATCTACAAACTTGTCACCAAAGCCAAAACAACTGGGTAACTCATGGCAGCAGGACACTTCAACACTCTTATTTTGACTAATTTTATGGTCACATTTATGAGCTGTAATAAGCTATATGAATCAGTGTCATAAGCCTTCATAACACATAATGAACTAGAGGGCAAAGTAAGTGGTTTGCCTGCTAATTAAACAATAGTTTAAATTCTTGCCATGCAGAATAAACCTCTTATTAAAAATCATCATTTTAGACTTCCTACGGATCAAGTTTCTGTCTATCCCTGGCTGAGTTACAATGACAATCACAAGTCTACAGATGAGCAATTCCTTTGGGAAGGGACATTTATCGACTGCAGTTTCAGAAAATATAGAAAATGTCATGAGAAAAGCCAAATAAAGTTTTCCCTCCTCACACATAACCACCAAAAAATGCCCCAAAATCCCCACATCCAAAAATCACCATAACTCCAACAACCAAACCCTGCCCAAGGATTTAGCCAGTGTCTACTGCCTCATCTTTGCTAGTAGACACAGTCTCCACTTCCCCATGTGCTCTGAGCCCATCAGAAAGTAAAGCACTGTCAGCATAACCTGGCACATGAACAATGCTCTGTAGACACAGGGTGCAACCAGCAGACATCTGTATCACAATATCAGTTTTGCAAATGGCATTGAACAGGCAGGGGGTTTGTTTGACTTCCTTCTGCTTTTCTCTCCCTTGGATCAGTTTACTTGCAGTAGACCATCTCTGCTAATTTTAGCTGCAGTTCTCAGTCATTTTCAGCCAAATCCAAATAGTTTCTCAGGAACCCATTCTCACAGGCATGTAACATCACACTGCTTAACTCTGATAAACCGAGTTTGCATATTCTTGCTACAGGCAAAGTAGAGAAATCTGAGTTCTCTTCATACCACAATCTAGCAGTGATGCATAAAAAACAATCAAACCCTGCAGTGAAGAAACCTTTACTTCATGCTCTCTCCTGATAGGATATTACAGCTCTAAGAGGATAAAGCAAAACCAGCCAACACAAACTCTGAATGCAAGCCCCAGTGAAGAGCTGTGGGACCCAAGTTACACAGCCTGTCATGGAAAACAGGTGTAAAGGCCTTTTTCCTGCCAAAGTAGGTTGACAAAAAGCTTTGCCAGGACATTTAAATTTTCTTTCTGCCACAGCAGAGAGCACTCCTGCTTGGCTTGTCACTTGTCTTCAAAAGCTAGAAGTTCCACAAAAGAAGGTAAATTTATCTCTGTTCTTCTTTTCTGCCCATCTCCCCTGGAGCTACAAATTAATTAAAAAAGCTTAAGCAACTATAAAAGCAATCAACAAGAGGCAGGGAGGAGTACAATTAAATAAACCCAGTAATGTAAAACCCAAACTGCAGGCAGACAATTGAACACAGTATCCCTGGGTTGATTTCAATGTAAGGAAGGTTGAAAGAGCATTGTGTTACAATCTAAGCCTTAACAGTAAGTTTCTTTAAACTCATACCAACATAACAATTTTCTAATGCAGGAAAGAATGCAGTTCAGGGCCCCAGCTGAAATATGACTGATAGAGTAATCACATAACCTTTGTTCTCTGTTAAGAGCTTGATGGACTTTGTTAATGCTTATGATGTTGCTAAGCATCAGGCCTCCATGAATTGCTTACCTGCTCATTTTGAAATGGGTACAAAGGCTGATGTTTCTTTTCATCAAGGAAAGAGGAAACTTCTAAAATATCTTGTCAGCTCTACCCAAAAGGCCTACAGAGCTCTTCAGTTCCAACAGCACTGATCCCATGATCCTACAGCTACTCCCTATGGTTTTGCCCTTGAAAATCCTGCCAGTGACACAGCACCTCAGGGGCATAACTCTAAAACAACCCCAACATTTCTCAGTAGTTACACCACGTTTGTTATGAGCCAAAGCCATCTTACTAATGCTAATGTCAGGGTTATCTTCTGACACAAAACCACAGTACCTTGTTCCAACAACTGTAAAGAATTAATTAACTTTCACAAGCCTAACATCTTTCTTATCAACAATATTTAAACAAAACAGTACTGCTTGTATAAAGTACAGACAGCCCTTAATAAGAGTTCAAATGAATCAACTTATAAAGACCAGTTTATCAAGTGTGTGCCAATATACTGTGGACACCTTATCCTGAAAATGTATTAATGGCTGCATGCCAGTCCTACTTCAAAGAAAGCTCAGTTATGCCATGCAAGTCCTCCTCCTAATCACAAACATGGAAATTCCTTAACTCTTGGAAATGTATATTCAAAATTTAAGGGGGAGGGCAGCCAGACAAAAAGGAACACTCAACAAACCCACAAATGACTTATTTTCTGCCAAGGGCAAAAACACCAGGCATTCTCCAAAGGGCTGAGATGACTCTGAACATTTTAGAGGACAATGTTCTGGGCATATAAAGCAAAAATCCAGTAAGAACTTGGTAGTCAAAGAGAGCTTCCACAACAATGATAATAGGTTCTTTGAAAAGAATTATCAGAGCAACTATGGAGGAAAAAGTGCATATACATAAGCAAATAGGACTGGACAGAAGAAAATAGTTGGTAGAATATCTTTAGATTCAAATTGGGAAATAAATTTCTGTCATTTTCCTAATTTCTCTCCAGTTGTTACTAACCTGTAATGTATTTTCCATCTTTGTAGCACTGCTCTTAAATTAACTAGGATTTACCAAATTTTATAAGTACATAGTCTAGTATTAGATCTTATTCCAAAACAAAGTTAGTGGGTAATGAATATTAGTGAGTAGTTTTGCTATCACCATAACTAAGATCTGAGAGAAAAAAAAAAGCCAAACAAACCCAAGAAGAAAGGCTTTTTTGTAACCATAACAAACAATAATGAGGTTTTGTCCACATACTTCTTTGAAGGTCATCATAATGGGCCATAACAAAGGAACTGTTATCACCTAGGTTAAAATCTGATGAATTGTAAATAAAGATCACAACTGCTTATATTTGAGCTGAAGTACTTATGCTGGAAAAAAGTACACATACACCATCTGGTGCACAGTAATTACAGAAATTAAAACCACATTTCTGTGGCCTGCCTTTAACAATTTTTACTGATACAGTAATACTTGATCTTCTTAGGGAGCATAATCTAAAGTCATGCTGTTAAATGATCACAAGACTATCCAGAGCACGGCACAAGCAGTTCATTAAGCTGGAATCCTTAGAAACACTTGCTCCCCAGTATTAGCGGATGCAGCTCCTGTAGCTTCATGTCACGCCATTCAATTGAATCCACAGTCAAGGCAACTTAATTTCACACCTGCTGAGCGATACCGTGATGGATGGCACCACAGCAGGTCATTAATTTTGTTTCCTTTTGATTAATTTCACACCATACACTGGACACAGTCTTTTGAGCTCCGATGTCTAAGAGCAGGGCTTAACGCCTGCAAAGGGCTAAACCAGGTTTTGACTGCTCGCCAAAAGGCAAAGTACCCAGATGAGATACAAGTGAAAAGGAGCTTCACTAGGCTTGGCACTGAACTCTGACATGGTTACAGGTGTGGCAGGACACTGTCACCAAGCAGCACATTTTAAATGTGTTGCCCTTGAGCACAGCCATAAAGCAGAAATCCTGGATATACCTTACAACTGAGAAGGCAAAGTTAGTTTTATTTGCCACACAAACCCTTTCATCATTTACTTACTGATGATATACCTAACAAGGTATAAAGATTTCCTAAGACTACTATATTTCAAATATTTTATTTGAAAAATTTTATATTTCAAATAAAAAGGAAGAAAAAAAATCACGATAACACAGGATGAAAGAAGAGGAAGGAAAAGTTAACATTCAAAGATGACAACAGCAGCCATCATTGCCAGCAGAGCAGAAGGAGAAGCAGTGGGTCATTTTGTTAACTCCAGTCAGTGAAGACATCTGGGGCCTCTGGACCCATAGGGGAGGGTCCAGGCACAGCAGAGGCTGAGCTGAGCCAGCAGCTCTCAGCTGAGGAACAGCCTAATCTCACTGCACTTATCCTACTGCTCCAAGCCAATCAGTCTCACACCCCCTTCGTGCTCCATGTGCCAAATCAACAGATCCCTGATGAGCTGATTGAGATCATGAAAACAAAAGAAGCCTTTTTCTTACATTAGCTTTCTGCTTGTTTCACAAACCAAGCTGTCTAACAGATGGGTCAGGTATGTATCAGAGCTGGTGAAAATAAAGAGGAGAATTTGTATCTCTTGGTAGCAAAGAGATGTTTAGCTTAGCCATTCTCCCCCTTTTAAGGAGTGATTCAAAGCAGCAGCCCCAAAAGCCTCATCCTCTTATTGACTATGGAAGGACCTGGGCTTCCTAAACTTAAATTAGGATGTGCTTTCATCTCTTCTTTTCCCTTTCTCTGTGCACCCCAATATTCTACAGCACAACAAAAATCAGGGAATCATTATTGCTTGTCACTCATTCAAAGTTTTTGTTCTTTTGTTCTTCGAAACAGTGCTTTACAATACAGCATGAGCAAATTTTTAGTCTCTTTCTGACCAGGAAGAATAATTTAGAAAACACAGAAATGCTCATGCTTACCAGCAGCCATTTTTGGTAAGAGCTATTGCAGTAAAGTCAAAATAGTGGAGAGAGTGACAGGGAAAATGGTTTTGTGATTTGACAAATGGAAATGACATGGGACACGTGATTCAGTATGCATGGCTTAAATCCCTCAGTGTGCCAGGCTTAAGTGAGGAAGACACAAGCTACTCTGAATCCATCTGTGCCAGCAGACTTCTGCTTCTCCAACCACAAGTCATTGCCCCCTCACATCAGCCCATGGAACTAACCTCAGTGTCCCCTAGACATTACTGCAAACTAAGCAGGGCAATAATTAATTTGCTATTTCAGCTACAAATCTGGTCTTGCTCCTTTGATTAGCATAGTTCAGGCTGTGTAGACTGGCCCTTCCATCAAGATTGCAGGAATCTCTCCTACAATCATCCTGTTGTCCTCTTCTGGTTCATCACACTGACTGACATCATGACTTACTATCAAGTACTTGATCAAAGGCTCTGCACAAAGCTTGAATAGATGCTGATTTGATGTGTTCTAATGGCTACCTGTTTATTTGCCAACATGTAATTTTCAGCATGAACAGAAAGATTTTACTGTCAACTCCTATAAAGAATATAAACACAGGATGAACAAGAAGCTGGATTAATAATACTTAGCCACTGAATAGAAATTCAAAGTAAATTATCTCAATCATCAGAAGCTGTGAGCTGGATTTTGTGGACACAACTCCCATTGCTGGCAAACAATTATGCCAATTTTGACAGTCGGGAGTACCAAAGGAAGAGCTACAGCTTCAAAAAGATTTGCAGCAGTTGTTGTTCTTGGTCATCATCACCATCACATGATTTCCATTATGAATGCAAAAGTGAACAATTCAGTCCTTTCACCAATTACCCACAACACAGCGTAAAAAAAGAGTTTGTGAGAGAACTAATTTTGGATGTTTACATTCTTGGATGTCTAGAGAACACCTAGGTGTACTTCCCTTTGTATGTCTCATTTCTAAGGTGCTGCTGAAGAAGCCATTCATTTTCTATCCAAAATCTCTTTGTAGCTGAAAAAAACCCAAGCAACAAAACATTCCCCACTCCATTCCAAAAAAAACCACCCCACAACCCAAAACAAAACAACCCCCCAAAACTCCCAAACTGAACACCAACCACAATCTCTAACTAAGCCACCCAGGTCACACTTCTCAAACAACCAACTTCTTATCCTTTCCTGAAAGTGGTAATACTTTCAAAAAACAGAAACTTAATCTGTCTGTATATCATCTGAAATTAGGAAACCAGAGAAACCCAACTCTCAAGCCAGCTCTTAAATTGTTTTTTTTTATCTCACACAAATAATAAATAATTAAGGTGAAATTTCCCATAAGTGCATAGATTATTGCTTACCAAATCTCTTTAATTATTACAGCAATTTGTGAACTAAAACCTAAGTGCAATAAAGAATGAACGTGAAACTGCTATATGCTTGCATATATTCATTATACACATCACCATATGTCAGGCAGAATCTCTGAAGGTGAATCTCAAACAAGTGATTACCACTGAAGCAACATGATGGAGAATAAAGTAGACAAGTGATATATTTAGCTTCATCCTATCTTTGTCCCTAGAGGAAAGCATTCCCTCCAGTGTGGAAAGGGGGAGGGGGGGAAAGCCTAGAAAATTAAAACATGTTTTTCCCCAACACTAATGACCCACTTTAAACAGTCTTATGCAACTCAAAAATAAAATTATATTTGCACTGTCATGGATTTAATTTTATATTTTTCAATCTGAATCATATCAGAAGGTTATTTATCTCACCTGCCTACCACAGTTTTCTGAATTTTCTCAGTTAAACAAATCTAGTCCCACTCTAGCTTTCCAAATCAATTAAATTTTTTAAAAAATCGGGTAAGCCTGGTGAGGTAATTTTGCACTTGTCTGAACTGTACAAGGTTTATACAATCTGAAGCTATGTAATTATGTTAAATACCTTCTTCTCAAATTTTCACCAGTCCTGGAATTCCCCCACATGTACTCTTTGGCATGTCCTCAAGCATGCACGTTGAGCTTTTTCCCCTGCAGTGCTGAGAACACAAGCCAGTTCTTAGAACACGTGGTTTAAACTGAAGACTGTCATTAAATGAAAAGCTTTTCCAAAAACAAGCAGAACTGAGTCCACTTTGGTAACTGCTCTCTAAAAAGGTCACATAAAACTTAGCATTCACTCATCTCTTTGCCACTCATAGTTGTATGGATGGAGGAGATGAAAAAATGTTTCTTCTAGCAGAAAATCTTGTGTACCAACTAAAAGCTCCTCCACACATTGGATGGAGATTAATATAAATTGAAAACACCATCTATGTACAACAAAATATCCACATATTTGTCAAACATTATCTGAAAAACAGGGATGAGATCTACAAGGCAGTAAAGTCAGAATTCCAAGGTCCACTCAAAAACATTAAGTTACTATTCAGGTTAGTTCTCCTGTGTTGCAACAATACAAACACATTATAAACAATATAATCTAAACATCAAGGCTTCCTTCCTTCTTCCTCAAACAAACAAAAAATAACTCTAAAAAATACCTCCTAAATAGCCTTCTAAATCCAAATGATTTCCAGGATCAGAAAGAAATTCAACAGGCAATATTGTCCATCTCTAGAATGGTGACAGTGAAAAGCTCTGCATTTTGATCTAACAAGATTCTTCCCAGAGCCACGTTTATATTAGTTAGGTAAATGTACAAGACATAAAATAAACCCACAGACAGGAATACTCATCTATAAATATGTATCAAAACCCCTCTACTTTCAGACAATCTATTTGAAAATTATTACAATCCAGCAGATAATATAAATGCACAAAGCTGCCAAAAAGATCACTTACAGCTCTGAGCAGCATGTAAATGATCTTGAAACAGTACTGTAGTACCAGCAGAGAGGAAAACAGAGACCACTTTACTGACACTACCACAGATGGATGGATTTCTTTACTGTTTAGTCAAACCTAATGAAGAGAAAAAAGATAGGAAGAGACAGAGGAATAGATTTTCTAATACTATGAAAATACTCATTCCTTTCAACTCACAGGGGAAATGTGCTGGCAAATACATCTTAAAAGTTGACACAAAAGGCCTTTCTCTTTTAAACTCTCTATCACTGGGCTACATTGATTTATCTTTTTAACAGCCAGGATTTGACAGATAACCTGCAAATAACTATTTAAGGCATTGTCTTAACACATTTCAACATCCTGAGCAGTCCATTTGCTGTGTAAGCTACAGCCATGAGGGTCCAACACAGACCATGGATCCTATCCCAGCCTTACACCACTGCCTGAAGTGAGGAAATGTGTGCTTGAGCCACGTGCATGCAGAGGACATCAGTGGCTCTGACTGCAGGGGACAGCAAAACACAACAGCCCTCACTTCAACAGGGGCTGGAAGTGCCCAGGGCCAGGCTGGGCTCAAACAACCTGGTCTAGTGAAAGGTGAGGCAAGAGGGCTGGAATGAGATGAGCTTTAAGATCCCATCCAACACAAACCATTCTGTGATTTTATGATTAATTCTATCATTAGGTATGGTCCTAAAGGGAAGAACAATTCAAGCTGCTAGCCTGACAAAACAAAGAAGAAATTTTTTCAATAACATTTTCCTCTGGATTTCAGAGGAATTTGTTACTTCTCTCTGCAGCTTTTATCACTTAATAGTTTCCAACTCAGGCTGTTATTTCAACAATGGGGAAAGTTGCATCCTACAGTTTGGACTCAATATATGACTTGAGGTTTAGGACTGAAAGAAGCAGCTTAATTATGAAATGACACTAGTTAGCATGGATTTACTAGACATTTCAGAAAACTGAATTTTAGAAGTTGTCTAAAGTCAGATTTATTTGCTGCCTTGCTTTGTTCAGCTTTCCTACATTCTAACAGACCACTGAGACAAGGTAAAGTTTCAAACTTATATTTTCTCCATAATATTTTAATTTGTTTATCCTGACTAGCCCTTTTTGGGAGGTATAATGATAGCCTTAGATGAGATTCCTACACAAACATTTAGAATAATGAAGCCAAATATGTTATTCCAATAATATATTGACTGTATTAGCAAAAACATGGAAGATAATTCTGGTGCAAATAATCCCAAGGGAAAAAAAAAAGTGTAGACCAGGACAAATTACTGGACATTCATGGATTACCCAATTTCTCAATGTGCTACTTCAATTTTCTGTGAATTCAAAGGTTGTGCAACATGGGCAGTGTCAGACCTCCAGCAGAAACACCCTCAATCATTACAGACATCCTGAGTTCCCTTGAAAAAGCCTCATCAGAAAAAAAAAAAAAAAAAAAACCAAGAAGAGGATCCTTGTGGAAACTTTGTTGTGACAAAGAAAAAGATGCTCAACTGGCCATCTGGAGGCATGAAATCAATGCTTCAAATCTTCTGTTTTCATAAATAGGTAATGAGCAACCCAACAGAAAGGTACAAGATGAACTAGAACCTATCTATTATTAGTTGATTATAACAAATATTCAGCACAACTGCACACACACTATTCAGAGACTTCATCAACTCTGACTTAACTGCACAGGGAAAAAAATTCATCCAGACTTGCCCAGTGGGTGGAGCAGGATGAGGGGGTTCTCTTTCAGTCAATTCAAGAAGTCAAGGAGTTTAGCAAATAAGGACATTTCCTTACTGGTTTAATAAAAAAATAAAAAGGTTATAGAAACTGAAAAAGATTTTCAGAAGAACACTTTGTGGGATGGGAAGGAATGCGTGAGGTAAAGCTTACGTGTAATGTGTCCCAAAAAATTTCAAGTCTCAGGGTAAAATTGCACCCTTGCAGATGAAATTGGAGTTGGAGTAAAATGGCAAAAAGGCATTCAGAAGTCTGGATTAAGACAGAAATCATGCTGTTTTTACAAGCACAGCAGGGACAAGCACAGTTTTTACAAGCACAGAAAGCCCTCCTCACACATAACTGAAATCCCACAACACTAAACCCAAATTAGGCATACTTAGATTGAGAGATTCCCATGACCCCTTAAATAAATTTTAATAAAGGAAATAAAGACCTGAATACCACAGTAAACTGGACAATGGTTAGCAGTGCACTGTGGGAATACATTGGCAAAAGAAAAAGAAGTATGAAAATAATATTTGACACGTTTCTTTCTCTGTTTGTCAAATGCAAGGATGACAGAGCTGGTCAGTCCAAAATAAAAAAAAAAAAAAAGAGAAGGTTTTAATTCTGCATTTTTGTGGCCTAGACAAACATCTTTATCCTGAGCAATGGGCTTGATCCCCATAGTACAGGCAAGGTAGACACTGCAATGGTTCCTACAGTAACTGGTTCCTACAGTAATTTCTGCCAAACTACAATGCTGCTTCAGCAGCCTTTTTAATTAAATGTCAAATTTTAGTTAAAGAATAAGGTGGGTGGCATACTTAAAAATATTCTGTAGCTTGACAAAGGGCAAGAGCACACCTTCATTAAAAAACTCTTTACATAATGCACATCCAAATCAATAGCGTGAAATCTGAGTTGTACATCAGGAATTTAAACAGTGAGGAGGCTTTTTTTTGTTTTTAAATTTGGATAACCGAACATAAAAATGAATATTGATAGTAGGCAATGGAGTTCAAGTTTGCCATATCAGCCATGAGCAATACTCAAAGGTAGAACAGACTTGAGGTACAAACAAGAGTCCAAACGGAGCCCAGGACAATTCTAACAGACCAAAGTACTAAGGGTGGATGTGGAAAAAAATAATTTTTTAAGTACATGGGATGAAAAAAACTTGCACTTCAAATGCTTCTTAACATTTTTTAAACCCCAAATAATGAGAAAACAGATCTCCATCTAGCCCCCTTCTTAAGTCTAAAAAATGTAAAATTGATGTAGACCAGTTTTCCACACGTAGTTAAACTACAATACTATTTTTCAAGTACAGCTTTTTAAAATAAAAAGTTTTTTTCCATTTATAAGGCTCACAGTTTTCTTTGCTCTAAAAGTGGCCATGTACCTGCCAATATCTCAGGGTGTAAGAAAGTGTTCCTATACATGTTTTAAGTAACTCAGTAGTGGCATTCTGTGACATTACACACTGCAAAAGCTATGCAACCAGTGCATATGGAAACTATGATGCCAGGAAATGAATCAAGGTACAAGGACTTTAATAGAAGCTGAACAGAAGCTAAACCTGCTACAAGTTTTTGCTCTGTATCAGCCAGCACAGCCCTCAAAGGAAAGTTTAAGTGTACACTGGGGCCTCATTGTGCTGGTTTCAGTATACAGAGACAGAGATTTAAGCAGCACCAACTCAAAAAGAGCTTAAGTGAATTGCAATGTGCCTTTTACACCGGCACAGAATTCACTCACTGCAGTTAAACTCTCCTTACATCACTGTAAAGACCCAATCCTGTCACCACAGACCCATGGCAATACTAAATCCCTGCTGGTAACAAATCAACAGAGCTGCAACAACTCCTCCTTTAGTGCACGTTCAGGAGCCAGCTTGGATCAACTACTGAACCTGAATTTGGAATTCCAAACTTACAGCGGCAAAGCACTAATTCCACAGAACTTCATCTCAGATCAAGAATACAGGAATTTGTAATGGAAACCAAACCTTTGAGCATCTTCCAGCATGAAGCTCCTCCTTGTTCCCTCAAATACTCTGTAATTTACCTTGGGAAGAATTTTGCCACGATAGTTCACGTGAACAAAGTTACTGTAAGCTTCTCCTCAAAGGAATCATGAATTGTCCCATTAAGTTATCAATCCAGAACCCAAGGGGAGTCATTTCAGACACTGAAAGATTTCACAAAGATCCACAACTGGGGCCAAAACCTGATATCAATAAGCTGCCTGAGAGGCCTCAAACCACCAGGATGCAAATTCAGTGACAGGTCAAATCACTTTGTGAAACCAAACATTCCTGCAACGTGGTTTCATTTCTCACATTGTTAATACACGCAGAAGTTTTTTTTTAACTGATTATCCAATTTCTTGAACTTAGGAATGCTGAGCTTCTGAAAAAACTCAGGGAAAGTATTCCAACAAGAACTACAGCTTATCTATAAGGAGCACAGTTTATCTTTGTGAAAGAAAAAAAAATTTTTTACTATTATTGTTGATTTATAAACAAACTCTTCTGGCATTTAAGAAAATGTCTATTGAAAATAACAAGCTGATGTTTTGTTTTCAGCTATAACCATATTTCAAGTATAACCATAAAATACAGCAACTTGATTACAGGCTCTTAAAATTAGACTGAGTATTCAAAACTGGTTAATTTAATCTGTAGTAAAATAGCTGTTAGCTTTAGCAGAAAATCCACTGGAAGCATTCTGCTCCTGCAGGCTTTTTTGCAGTCTAGTAAAAGAAAACTAGCTGCATAACACACAGAGATGTAAAGTGCAAACAGAATGATACTGCATTTCACCATGTTCTTGGAGGATCAATAATCCTGAAAGAGAAACTGCATTTCATGAAAAGAAATACAGGGAAGCAAACTGCTCATTTTTACAAGAACTCAGAAAACCAAATCAATGAGCTAAGGGACTGATTGGAACAAGGTAGCTTTAATAATGTGGTCAAACATCCTGTGAAACCTAGGCTGAAGTCTGAGTGATAAAGACTGAGAAATCTTTTTCTTACTGCTCTACAGTGAGTTCCACACCCTTTTCCTATACTGTCAGATCAAACCTGTACAGGGAGAAGCAAACTCTAAGAAAAAGGTAATGAATTGGAATGCCTGACACAGAGATGTAGTGGTGCAGCATGAAACTTTCTTGAGCAACTTAGAGTTGGTATTTTCACTCTTTTAAATCTACAATATAAAAAAATTGAGCCACTGCACAAACTGTGCTTGAACAGGGCCTATCAAGAAAGGCTCACAGAAATTACTTATAAGCTAATAAGGAAGTAGGTTATAGGTTCAAGGATTTTTATTACTACTACTATACCAATTTTCAAATTCACTAAATGAAGGAGTTATGTATATTTTTAACTCACGTATGCTACGCAGACAAGGTTTATGTGTCTAATGAAATGTTTCAGATAGTCCATATTCAGTCAAAACACATTTTATGCTTCATTTTACAAAAAAGAAGGTCAAAATAGGAGAGAAAATACAAGTTTAGTTATGTGGGTCCTTAAATACTTGAAATTGTCTTCCAGGTATATCACATGCATTCTGCAGGGTTCAAAAACTGCATCTAACAGTAATAGTTCTCTGCAAAAATGGATCAGAGAGAAGGGGTGAGAACAAAAAAAAAACAGGTGAAGGATAAGACACAGCATTTCATACTCAAGAGAACTACTGCCCAAGGGAATACATACTGATACAGAAGATTCTTATTAGTAAAAGAGTAAAAATGTGTTAATCCACTCTGGTCACACATACTGCAGACAAGAGGACTATGACACAACATGGCAGAAACCAAGTGTTCACTATCTTTCAAAGGTCAAAAACCATCCAGTTCACAAAGCATAGCCTTGGGCAGGAATGGTAATTGACTGCAGTTTGTACCTTTTTATGATGACATAGAATCATAAAATCTCTTCGGTTGGAAAAGGGACTTAAGACCATTGAGTCCAAGAGTCTACATCTCTTAAACACCTCCAGGAATGCTGACTCAGCCCTGGACAGCATGTTCCAAAGCCTGACAACCCTTTTGGTGAAGGAGTTTTACCTGGCATGCAATCTGTTACTTGATTAGCAGCTGTCTGAGAATGCCTTGCTAGGCTCAACACAGGTTAAATAAAAAGCTGAACCAGTCACAGTGCACACAGGAAGGGAGGAACACAACCTTAAGAGGAAATGGGAAACAAGCAGCAATAAACTAAAACTATCTAATTTTATAAATTTATATCTATCATTTAAAATATTGTTGATTGTTGTATCGACATTATTACTGATTGTAAGTTTCTAGTTTTACTACATATATCATTGAAGATCCATTTCCTTTAATAATTTGGAGCAAAGACTGTGAAACCCTTTGTAAGAAATGTAACCCTAATGTAAGAACACATTGATAATTTTATAAGTAAAAGGGAGACACAAAGATGTGAATTGCACAGGGACTCCAACTTGCACCTGATGTCTTGTGTTTTACATGTAAAAGATTGTGAACTTTTTTTTTTTTTTAAAAAAGTGGGGGAATCATTAGTATTGTATAATTTTTTTTTAGTTTTAAAAAAAAGAAAGAGGTTCAATTATATGTTATGCTTATGCTTTTGCTTTGTTTGCTTTCAGTAGTACAGATTTGTCAATTATCCAACTTAAAGTAAATGCTTAAGTAACTTTAGTTAATGTATTAAGTTTAAATGCCACATATCTGTCCAACATAACCCCAAAAAAACTCTTTTTCACTTGTTTAGCTATCCTTGTAGCTATATTGTTAATGTAAATCTGTGTGTGCTTTGCCATGATAGTTGTTTGTTATTGAATGAAGCAGGTGAGGTTTGCTTTGATAACCAGGTGAAAGGATCAGGGCTGGCCAAGACCCCCCTGAAATAGTCAAGGGCAAGACTGGGCTGGCCCCTGTGTTTGCCACCAAGAAGATTTTTAGCTGCACTGCTGGATGCAACCCAGTAGGCATTGAGCAGTGGGGACACATGCCATGCCACACTTTGATGAAAAGGATGACCTCCTTTGCTACCAGAGGGCCATCCAGGAGGAGAAAATAGGCCAAGTTGCCTATGATATGAGTCACAGAAAGGGAGAATTTGAATGGTTTGTTTGATGGATGGAATTTAGCATCATGGGTGACAAAGTTTTTTTGGTGCTAATCATGGTGTCTTGTTTCCTCCATGCATTTGATAAATGAGTAATAAGTCTGTTAAGGGAATCTATGGTTTTAAGAGGAGGGGGAAATGGAGTCAGTGAGCCAGGAGTCTCCCTGAATTCTTCAGAGAGATCAGAGTGCAGGGATTGAATTAAAGTCTTTGGATGGACTGAAGCATATCAATCCACTCACACATAAAATAGAGGTGTAAGTTTAAGTTTTGGGACGAGTGAGTCAGTAAGTTTCAGAATGAGCTTCAGTGTTTTTAGTGAGTGAAAGGTTCAGATGCCAGAGTAGAAGTGCAAATTCTAGTGAAGGCTGAAAAACATACTAATGTTTTCAGTGGAGGCTCCAGATGTGCAGTGTTTAGACACAAGAATATTGGTTACATTTTTCAGATAGAACAAGATAGGTTGCATGTGTAGTTTATACATATCCTAGTGTGTTAAGAAACTAGAATTCTAATAGGTTAAGAAGTGGTGGTCCAAGTTTGCATCCTAGTTGGTTGGAAAAATCCTATATAAGAGTATGTATTGGGGAGAGCTGGTGCTTTTTGCCATTTGCTTTTTCTATTTTGCTTTGCTTTGTTTGCCATGATCTTCAACACCCAAGAAGAAGACAGGAACTGCCACAGCAACATCAGCTTCGGGGACATTGGCAGGAGCAGCTTCTACTTCAGTTTGGGACTTTATACCAAAACTTAGCATGGATTTAATGTCTGTGACTGTGCTTTTTGAGACTGATGCTTTTGTTAAAGTCTTCAGCAACTATTAGCTGCTTTGCTCATTTAGAAGATCACCCAATGAAGTTTGGTGCCTAAGAGCACCAGAGGTCTAACCTCACAATTACCTAACTCTAACAAGAATGAAAAAAAAAGCTTTTAGGAATACATGTTATGTCAAAGGTTATATATAGAGAAATGTGCCAAACTACATGACCCGTGAGCAACAACCAATATAAGTAAAACCTGGTCCAGTCTGCTATTTGTAATCTAGGGAAATCCTTTTGTCTAAAGGACAAGGTCAAAAGAGATGGTTGATTGTTTCCAAAGATTACAGGATTTTATCAGGATATAAAAATCAGTAAGACAAATGTCAGCAGGTCAGACTAATAATCAAGGTTAAACAGTTTAGAATGCCTGTGGGATAAAGGAAAAACTACAGTTAGCTAAGAGGAATAAGAGGTCCTTGTGAGACTCAAAGTGCCAGGATCACAGGATTCTTAACTCATACAAACCATAAATAATAAATCAAATGAATCACAGCATTGACTTAAGCTTTCCTCGAAAAGAACTTGGTTTTTTAGAGTAGTGTAAGAGGGAATCCCTGTCCCTCAAAGTATTTCCTCTTTGTACTTTCACTGCAGTGTCTCCCTAGTACACAAGTTGCCACACATGTATGAAATCTCTTTAGCAGAAGTTTCTAAAAGAAAGAGTTGCATCATGGCCTAAGTGCTTGCACAGACCTTGAGCTTGAAGGATTGACCTGATTAAAGCAGACAAGACTTCTCCTTGTGGGAAGGTAAGAACAAAACCCCACAACTCATCTCAAGACAGCTGAACTACTCCAGCTTGAGAAAAGAAGGCTATCAACTCTGATAAAAGTCTGCATTGCCACAGAAAGCCTCTGCCTCACACCTGGAGGCTCTGTCAGTACTTGTGTTGTGAATTCTTCATCATTATGTGGCTACTCCTCAAACAAGATCCACTTTAGAGAGCCTATGTTGTTATCCAAAACCCTCCACTGAACTAGTCTGAGTTTGTATAAAACTCTACTCAGCCTCTCTTTGTAGCCATAAATGACAGTAACTCAGCAATTCACAGGAACAAGCAAGAAATAGTAAAAAAAGAAACAGGGTCAAAAGAATGGAAATCAAGCCACTGTGATCTGAGTGAAATTTATACCTCAGAGAAATTATACTTCCTTACATTATAGAGCTAAGCTCTTCAAGAAATTGAAATTAAATAGATAAGGAAGCCTTCAAAACTTCAATATTCTATGCCAATAATACAAAGTGTATAGAGGAAAACAAGAAGGTTTTGAGTGTGCAGGCATACAGAGGGTAGCAGATCCAAAATTCTACTTTTTCTTCTGAAGTACGGAAGGAAAAAAAGATTTGTTAGTTTTGGGTTTTGGTTTTTTTTTTTGTTTATGTGTGTATGTAGTATATGAAATACAGAGATGCACACATATAACTTTGCAAAAGTAGAGAGGAATAAAGGCTGACCTTATTCCACTCCAAACAGTTAAGAATTTTTTTGAAAATGAAGATGCAGTAATAGCAAAACTGCTTGATTCCTGAAAGAGTTTGCACTCATCAGATTCCCAGCTGATTAGCACTGTGCAGCATATTCATTTCCTCAGCAGATGCTTCCAGTGCTTTTCACCAAGAAATGCTGCTGGAGTACTCTGGTTCCAAAACAGGCTAAGCAGAAGAGTTCTGCAGACACTTTGGACACGATGTGATAAAAGTGATAATGCTATCAGAATCTGGAATTTTGGTATTCATCAGAGTATTTCTTTCATTCAGAGTATTTCTTCATCTACTTAAGACTGAGCAAACATGGTCAGACAATCTGTTGGCAAATAACCAATGGATCTCCCTTGGGACTGCTCTTCCTAACAAAAATCCTGAAATAATTCTCCCAATCTCTCATAAAACACCAAGTCTCCTTTAGATCTCAATCTTCTCCAAACATGAGCACTGCATTCACATAAGCCAACAAAACACCTACCACAAAGCTAATAATACCTGCTAGGGGCAGTTAATGTCAATGACTCCTGAATTTCCATTAAAATTTTGGAGCCAAGATGGGGATGAAACTGCACGCTAAGCTATTTTACTCAACAGAAGCAAAAGCAGACTGAACTTGTTAGATGACAGCAGCATTTAATGCCAAAAACATAACCCAGCAAATGAAAGAAAAAAAATAATAATTTCAAACTTGAAGGAAAGGGAGTGGTGCTAGTAAAATTCCAAGTATTATCTGAAGCACAGAAATTAACAATACAGAGCTTTCTTTTTCTTTTTTATACAAAGGAATAGAAGGCAATCTGGTTGGAGGGAGATGACTTAAAACTGGAGAGCAATTGTCTTTATTCTAAGTAATTTTAAGAATTCAGAACACTTCATTATTTTGCCAAATTCTATTTCATGAAGAGATTAAGGATTTTACATGATTTGCACCCAGTGTTGCTGGCTGCTACCCAAGTTTTAGGCAGTCTAGTTTGGGGAGCTTAGACAACCTGATCTTCTTATATTCAGCATTCAGTCACTTTGTCTTTCAGCATCTTTTCAGTCCAGGCTGTATAAGCTGCCTTCCTCCGGGACAGCAAGATGGATTTATCACCCAGAAAAGAGGAAGCATATGTTCTTATTTAATCCTTATTCTGTTCGTACAAAATAAATCCATAGTCTACATAAGAGCAACAGAAAACAGTCTGCATATTTTAAATCATGAAGAATAGACATTTCTTGCAGTAAACACACCACTCCACAGGCCATTTTAAGAGTAAACTACTCCCTATATCTCAGGCAAAGAACAGAAAGCATAAGTGAAAATACTTTGCATGCAATAAAACCACTAAGGAAAAAGGTGAAATGCTTTCCCCCTATTATTAGGCTCGGTACAACCAGCAGTAATTAGGTGAGCCGTGGGTGCTGCAGTAAGCAGTGTTTCTCATGGAGTACAGTCAGAGCCATTACACAGAGATCAAGAAGGAAAAAGGTAAATCACCCATTCAGACTAAATTGAACTTTGTATCCCCAGGCAAAATGGTTTCAATAATATAGAAACCAAGAACTAACCAGTTCCTCCTTTTTTCAAAGCTTTTTATGAAATGGCAAAATTATTCTGGAAGAACTGAGATCACCTCATTGATTTGGGAGCAAAGACAAACCCCCAGTCTGGAAACAACTTCAAACACTCCCCTCCTGAGGACAGAGATTAGCTGATGAGTACCAGCGACTCTCTCCACCCTACCGGCATTTTTACACACAAAGCTGTTTGCTGAGATAAAGCACTTGCACAGCACTAAGTCAAAATTCATTCCTGCATTTAGGATTATGAGTCACGCTGTTGAAAAAGCCATCACACTATTTCATGGGGACAAGGCGGCAGAGCTTTTTAGACAAATAGGACTGTATAATAACATGAATCTCAAGAGTGAGCCTTCATTTAAAGTGTTCTATTCTTGCTGCAGTTATCAAGAGAGATTGATGTAACAAGACCTAGGGCAAGAATTGAGAATTCATTTTCTCAGGTTTGCTGACCCCAATGCCAGAAGAAAAAATACACTCTCAAAAGATGAGACTGATATTGTACCATATCTGGAAAAGATGGAACCGACACACTCTTGACAGTGGGGAAAGCATCTAGCGAGATTTACTTCCTCAAAACCGAGTGACATTCGTTTTCCCCCTAAATATGCTAAAAAGTAACTTTGCATTAAACAAAAAACCAATACAATATTTGCTCGATGTAATGCAATCACATCAGGTCAGTGGTTTAAACAGAGAAATCCCTGCGATCAAACCACAGGGTGATGTTGATATGTCAGAAACACCGAAGCTGGCAAATAAAAATCACTGTTTATTCCAATCCAAACCTCAATGTACCTCCGGCAAAAAAAAATTTAAAAAATAAAATAAAAAGAAAAAAAGAAAAAAAAAGTAGTAGTAGTTATGGCAGCCCAAGGCACATTTGGCACCGAGATGACAGCTTTCAGGAACCTTTTTCTCAAATTCACTTCCTAGAGGTTTACAAAGCATTGGAGAAGAAACAAAACCAGCAAACCGGGTGGAACCGAGAGCTCGTAAATGGCATCGTAACGGGGAGATTTCAACAGACTCTCGCCCGAGACTCATCCTCCCTCCCGCGGCACCGCCGCCCGCGCTCCCGGACACCTCCGAGCGCCCGGGGCCGCCCCGTCCCCGCAGCCACCGCCCGGCCCGGCCGGCCCGGGGGGCCCCGCCGCTCCCCCGCCGCCGAAGGTCGTTCCGCAAGGTGACGGGGACAGCCGGGCCGCGGCCAGGACGGGCCCCGCCGCCCCGGGGCGGCCGCTCGGCGCTCCCCTCATCCCCGCATCCCTCCCGCTCCGCGCCCACCGCCGCGCCCGGGAAGGCGGGGGCGATGCCGCCGGGGTGAGGGGGGGCTGTTGGTGAGCGGGCCCCCCCGCTCGGCTGCAGCGACCCCCGCAGCGGGGCTGGGCGCGGCGGCGGAGCCCGGCTGGCCCCGCTCCCGGTGCCGCCTCACCTGTCCGGGCGGCGCGCAGGTCCCCGCGCCGGGCGGAGCGCGGCGCAGCGCCCATGGCCGAGCGCGGGCGGAGGCGCGGCCGCGCCGCCGGGGGACGGGCCAGGCGGGGGCGGGCGGCGCCGGGGAGCGTCTGCAAAGTGCCGGCCGCGCACGGGGGCGCAGCGCAGCGCGGCGCGGCGGGGCGGGGCGGGGCGGGGCGGGGGAGAGCGGAGGGCGGGGCGGGGCGGGGGAGCGAGCGCGCGCGGCCGGAAGCGCCCGTGACAGGGCGAGGCAGAGCGAGGGAGCGTCTGCAAAGTGCGTGCCCGGGCACGGAGCGCGCAGGGCCGGCCGTGAGGGGGAGCCGCCCGGGTGTGGGGGCAGACCCCGGGCAGCGGGCACGGGAGTGGGCACGGCCGCGGGTAGCGGGCACTGGGTACGGTCACAGCCGCAGCCCGGCCTGGTGAGTGCGCGGGGGCGGCTCCTCGGGCTCGTCCCCCCCCTGTGAGGGTTTCCCTCAGCAGAGGCGCCAGGCCGGGCGCGGAGCCCGCCGCTGGCAGCAGCGCGGCTTTGGCCGCTCTGAGCGGACGCCTTACACCCGCCAGCTCGTTTCCTAAGCATTAGGAACAGGTATTTGTGTCTGTTCAGCTGCTTAGGCTGTGTTTAAAACACGCTCTACACGCTACCAGAAGTTCGCTTCTGGGAGGCATTGGCGCAGAGGAGGCTGATGTGTTCTGCGAGGAGGAGATGCCTGTTCTGGGCTGTCTCTCCTTTAGCTCCGTTCAGCTCTGCTCCCCCAGCTGCATTACAGCTCGTAGGGGCTGGGTGACATCTCGTGGCCAATCCTGCTCTTCTCTATGGATACAGCCTTCTTTCACAAGGACAGCACCAAAGTAAAATACTGTTTCTGGTCACCTCCACAACCTAATTTAAATTAAAGAAACATAGATTTAGGTTATAATAAGGTGCAGAACTCTGATCAATATCTGTTGCAATATTTATCACGTGCCTTGAATCATCAGGAAATGATTGCAAAATAAATTTTTTTTTAGATTAAACAAATGGCTATGATTTTGGCAACAATGGACAAAAATCCCTGCTGATATTTGCTGTCATTCCTCTGGGATTTCTCCATGCAGGACAGAAAATGATGATTCACTTCCTCGACGTTTACAAATGCGTGCTGAAGGATACTTGTCTGCACCCACAAGCATCTGCAGTAATGCTGTGTACTTTGGAGTTTTGCTTTTCACCCAGCATCGTGCAGTGTTCCTGCTTAGAACAGCTCACTGGCATTTAATGAGAGGTTAGGGATTTGGGTGCTGAATGATCAACGCCTTGGACATCCTTCTGTGTAAGATGGGGAACTTTTGAAATTATCTGCTGTGGTTTGTGGAACGAGTTTGTGTCACGGAAACAAAGCAGGTGAAATAACAGCAACTACAGCACTTTAGTCTTTCCCATTTACTGTGGTTTTAATTTGTATAGCTCGTATGCAGAAGCTGACCTAACACTGCAGTCACTTTGGATATGTTCTTATATAGAAATTTTATACAACACAGCTCTTCCCAAAGGTAACAGCAGCCCTTACTGGCTCACAGTTCTCAAGCTGGGTCATGTCAACCACATTCCCCCATTCAGGAACAGCACACTACATATTCCACAGTATTTATATCTGACATAGCTAAATGAGAAAAAAAAAAATAAGGCAGTTATGAGCAAATTACATGCCATGATTAGGGAAGTGAAAACTGCATAGATGAGCAGACTCTGTTCCTTCAAAAAGTCTGGAAATGTTGCATTCTTGGATCATAGTGAGCAAGAGACTGAAAGAAGAGAGAACACAGCCCACTGCAGCACTGAAGGAGAATCTGAACTCGCCACTAAGATGTTTATTCCTCATTTAGTGGGGGACAAGTAGGCCACCAGTTATCCAGACTTAGCTCTGCCAGGCCTGTCCCACATTGAAAGTTCCACCCATCTGCTTGCTCATTCCATGACCGTAGGATGAGAGTGGGTGGAGGCCCCGGGAGAGGTTGATTAGCACCATCAAGGCCTCTTACTGCAATCGGGACGCTGGTGCTGGCATCTCATCTTGCCTGTTTGCATCTGTCCAGGACTCCCTGTACTGATCCCCTGACCCTTGATGCAAGGAGGAATCATTCCAGAAGTAATTAAAGTGATTAAAGAAGGTGGTTGATACTTCTGTTGGTTGTGTGAAACCCCCTAAACAAGGCTGGGACTATCTCAGCTGTACTTGTTGCTAAACAGAACTTTTGTGAGGCCTGTGTTTTCGTGAAGGAAGCAATTATATTCTGGTACAGACTTTCAGTGTATCATCTACTGACAGTGTTTTCCTGCTCGATTTTGTGTCCCAAACTTGCAGGTACAGCCCTGCCCTGAGTGGGTGGCAAAAACTCCTTGGTGTGATTGAGAGCCAGTCACAGCTTTGGAATAACAGAGAACTGGGGCAGCTGAGGTACAGAAGTCACATCTGTGCTAACTTCTGCTTGCTTGCTGTGCACTCAACATAAAAGGACAGGAATAATCCTAAGAAGACATTGAACACAGCTGGGACTGTCTCTGCTGTGGGATCAATTCTTTGGCACTTCCCTGCCCTGGTTTTCGGAGAATTCTGGTTACGGACCCGCAGTGGTTGATAACACAAAGTGTAAATGCAGAGAGATCACCAGTGCTAACTCCAGAACTGCTTAATGCTACCTTTAAAGTAGCATACTTGTTGAGTTTCCTATCTCCATTTGTTCAAATAATCAACTGTTGTAAGGTGGAGAAACGTGACTAGAACTTAGAAGAACTCTGGGATAATTCACAGGCAATACCTCCATAAACCTTTCCCTAGGGAAGTATGTGTCAGAAGTGTTCCCTTTTGACTTGTAACACTGTATGACAAAATTACAGCACACATAAAACATGGTTTGCCTTTCATAACAGCTAAATCTGTTATGATTAATTATATATTATCACTAGAGAATATAGATTGAGAAAATATTATAGACATAGAAATCTCTCTTGTGAGGGGGAACGCATGCAGCATTCCTGTCTTTGTTGTGGTTCATTGCCCCCCTCTTGTGTCAGGTAGGCAGATGCAGTGTTACATCACATTATACTTGTATCACCACAGCAAAGAGCACTTGGGATAGGCACTAGAGACAATCTGCTTTATAATCAAAGCCCTGTTGCCTGGTTTCTGGAAGGACTCCATCCCTCTATGTAGGATTTCTTCCCTTTTATAAACCCCTCATAAGCGCCACTGAATAAAGGTTCTTAGCTTTGCAGACACTAAGTGGACTCTTTGGTGGTAGGCTGAGCATTGTATTAATAATGTTGGACATGACATCAAAACAAAAAAAGGAGAAGTGAAAAAAAAGCCAGGAAAATGAAATTTGAAGCAGAGATAAGATAAAAAAGACCTTCCTGAGAAGTATCTTTGTCTATTCTTTGTTAAACAAAGTAATCGTGCTTGAGGATTCCAAGATACGCTTTTAAAGCTTTCTGTTTGATGTCTACCTCAGCTTTATTGATGGAATTGAATTTACTGCAAAATGATAACTGACTCAAACCACTGTGCTAGAGATGAGAAAACTCATGTTCTTGTTCAAGGATGTATCTTGCTTTTTTTGTTTGATTGCTCTGATTTCTCAGGACCTCATGTATGCTTTTTGAAATGCAGTACAATACAATTCTGAAAAGCTGAAACACTATCTGATCCTACTAGCATTCTGATCACAAAGTGAAATCTTGAGGAGTCCCACTCTCTCTTCCTAGTCACAATTTGAGGTTGCTGTAGAATAACCTTGGTTTAACTCTGATTAAATATCAGAAGAGTAGGTAATAGAAAATGTTCCTGTCCTTCTGCCCTGTTTTATAACATGAGTAAGACTTTGCAGTTAGGATTTAACTGTATCCTTCCCACCAAGTTATTATGGATAGTAAAAAGTCGAATTTTTAAAAGGTATTATAATCTGTGCCCAGCTAAAAACAAACAAACAGCCTCCCCAAACACCCGTAAATTTTTGAGTTTTTCTTTTGAAAGTTTTATTCAGTTCCTTGTTCATAAAAGTAACAACTGAGCTATAAAATTTAGCAGCACCAGAGAACATTAATCTGCATTCAGACCTACTCCTTTGCACAGATATTGTAAATATAAATTCTACAAGTATTTCCATTAGCTTTGCACAGAGTTATCAAGCAGGATAAGCATCAAACCAGAAATTTCTAATAGGTACTTAGTGTGTCCACTAAGTGTACTGAGGATCTCCCCATCTGCAAAAAATTATTTGAGATTTCTTTTCAAATATCACACTAGCATTTCAGTGCAAAGTGGCATCTAATTGTAAAATACCACAGGCACAGTATAAACCTGGTCAAGCTGATTCTCCATTGTCTTCTTTCCTTTGCCATAATTAATAAGAATGGCCTTGCTCTTCATCCACCTTGCACAGATTTGAATGACAGCTCAAGGTGCAAGGGACGCTCTGTGTTCTCATTTGAATGCAAACTGAAGTACCATCATGATTTATTTTACAGACTTCATTGGACCTGGGAGAATTAGAAACTTCCCTGAGGAAACAAGTCACAGGCCACTCATGGAGATTTGCCAGAGAGATTGTGCAGCAGATGAATTACTGACGTATAAAAAGAGAAAGACTAAGAAAGAACAAAAGCAGTAAGAGTAAAAAATATAGATGATTTATGTGTATTAGTGTTCACTGTGGAGGTAGTAATTTTCTGCATTTTACCTCCTGTATAATCTTTATGAAGCTATTGAAGTAAAATGAACAGTACCAGGGCTTGATGGTATTTGTCCGAGGGTTTTAAAGGAACTTAGGTAGGAAATTTCTTTGTTGTATTTTCTAATCAACCTCTTTTTGTAATTATCAGAAGCATGAAATTCAGAAAGGTCTGTAATGGTAACTCTGAAAGTTGGGAATGGATGTCTTAGTCTGGCTTCTCCCCTGATGAATCTGCAGAAAATGTACTTAGGCTGTCTATAGATAGCACGTGCATAATAAGTAAATATCTATCTGTGATCCTCTTCTATGCAGGTGAACAATAAGCTCTCAGATTGTTTTGTTATTTGAAGGAGCCAGCTCTGATCTGCATAGTGGTGTCTATTCAGATATCAGTAAAGTTTTTCACAAAACCATGGGCAAGTACTGTCATTAAAGGAATGAAATCTCCTTGGGATCGTATAAGATTCTTCAAAAATAGTAGAAAAGATAAAAAACAGAAATAGGAATATGGGATCACTTCTTGGTGTGGAAGGAATTTGGAATCTCTCAGGACCTTGTTTTGCTACCTTGCTTTTCAGCATATTTGTAAATGGTCTGGAAAGGGGAGGAATATTGAGGTGACAGTTGTAGATGTTATACAATTGCTGAGGATAATAAAATCTAAATCTGATTGCAGAATGTTGCAAAAGTATACTGGGATGCTACGTGACAGGGAAATGAAACAGCAGATATAATTTAGTGTTGGTAGTACTTTCCATGATAAATGCAAAATTACATTAGAAGTGAAAAGTGACTGCCTGTATAACCAAATGGACTTTCTATATTACTAATCAGAAATGAGATTGTGAAATTACTTCCAATAGTCTCTCAAAATAGCAGTTCAATGTTCAGCAGTGATCAAAAAACCACAGAGGTGGAAATTATTATGAAAGGTTTTGTGAACAAAACAAAACAAAACAAAACATCTCTTTGTCTGCATAGATCCATGGTACACTCAGATCTGAATCTGTCAGTTCTCTTTCCCTACTTCAGTAAATATACAGTAAAGCAATAAAGGATGATAGGAGTGATCAGAGACTTTGAATTACATCATATGGAAAGAGATGAAGCTGACCAGAAATTAGAGCAGGGGCAATTTGGGAAGGAGGTGATAAATATTGCCTAAAACAAGAGTACGAAATCACAGATCACACATGGATGAACAGGGTGGGAATGTTCAGTGTTTGACACAGGAAAAACCCTTGTGGCACCCAATGAAGTTTTGAATAGTGGATTTCAAATAAATAAAATTAAATACTCAGCCAGGCAAAATCTAAGTTAAATTGTAGAGCCTGTAGGGTGTCCTGAAGGCCAAAAGTGTAAATGGATACAAGGACTAATCACACAGTTCAAGGATAAGAGGTCCTTTAGCAGCTGTTAAATAGGTAACAGCTTTCAAGAAGCCTCTGAGTGATAGGAATATGGCAAAACATTCCCTGGGAGGCACCACTCTGTATTTGCCCTGTTTCCTACACTGCTCTCCTAAGTGTCTGCTCATGTTCTTCCTTTGAGATGCTGAGCAGTTGTCCTTCATCTGACTCAGTGCAGCTCTTACAGAGTCCTCATTCCTTCCTTTTAATGTCTAACTCAAGAAACAACCTACACAGGACATAATGCCTCTTCTTAATGGTGAAATTCAACCTCTCCAAGGCACAGAAGAGCTCCAGTTCAAGAAGGCCTAGCTATGTGCAGACTCAGTACCTCTTTCTGGTTTTTGAAGGTTCCCATGCAGCTCCTGGCATATTTTGAACAGTGAACCTGAATGACTTCAATGCAACAGTTCTAAAAATATTCTGGAAATGTTACTCTGTGTCTCAGATTAATAGAGTATCTATCTATCTATCTATCTATCTATCTATCTATCTATCTATCTATCTATCTATCTATCTATCTATCTATCTAATCTATTCATGAATTCTTTACCCCCAATATAGACCCAGGCATTTATGGCTGTTCTGCATCTCACAGAGCTGTGTCTCATGGACAAAATCTGGAAAATCTTGGTAGTGAAAAGTTAAATTCTTTGTTGTTTAACCAATGCGTGTCCTTAGTATTACAGGTTGTGGCCAGTGTAACAGTGCTGAATTTGGAATAAAAAGTGTCTGGTTGGATCTCTCCCACATTATTAGAAGTGTAACAGAGGGCTCCAGATCATTGCCAAAAGCAAATGATGAAGTTCTTTTTCATCATTAATGTACCTGTTTTTCTGTTTTTACTTGATATCTAAAGAAAATACCAGGAGTGAAATAATCCTTGTTTTTGAATCTGTTTTTGCAGTTTTAACTATGATATCAGCTGTGATTTCAGCATCAGGCCTATGCTTTGAGCAACAACACATCTAGGAAATACACTTCTACAAACCTCCAGAACTTCTGACAGATTTCATAACGTGGATATTATTGTTGTACACACCTGCAGTTGTTCTTAAGTGACCCTTCATTGTTCTTTATTTGTTTCTCTAAAACTTGTGAATTTGAAGCTCAAAAGGATGTACAGGCTCAGAAAAATACCTTATTTTTACTCTTCATTATCACTAAATGCATTATCACCCAAGGGTAAGAAAACAGGTCATGTAGGCAATTACTGAAATGATATCTTTTCTCTCTCAAGTGGCCAGGTGATGTTTCACTTACAGAAAATGTTAAACCAGAGTGTTAACAACAGATTTAGTTTATTTCTTATCTACTTAATGGAGAACTGTTCTTCCTATCTCTGCAATTAATGTCTGAAAGTGGGAGGAATTTGATTTATAAATATATTAAACTGATTCTGCTTTATAAAGCTAAAAGGGAATAATTATAAAACTTCACTAAAACAGAAATGGTTTTCAGCAGTTTATGAACTGTGACAAGGCTCTCTTGCTTCAATGGGCAGCAGTTAGAAACAAACTCAAACTGTGAGATTTACATCATTACTTTTGAGTACTCTTTCCTCCTCAGCCCCTCAAATGGAGGAAATATCATATAGGATACTGATTCACATGTTTTCCAACACAATGAAAATTGTTGCAGTAGGACTTGTCTGTTATTTACAAGATAAGGAATAAAAATGGGATTCTTGACTGCAGAATTACCACATAGAAGAGCTTACTTGTGGGCTTCCAGGTGGTTACCCAGATCTAGAAGGTTCCCTTTAATCTAATGTAAAACTTGAAAAGGTTGAGACTACTGTGGTCAGTGAGTTACAGGCTCATATGTATTTATATTGTTGTGTGGGGTTATTTATAAAGAAAAAAATCGGGCTGGCTAAGGTATGAACAAAATGAATGTGCATTTGCATTGTTTGGTGATAAATTACAGTTATGGTGGGATTTTAATTGCTAAATAATAAATGAATTTTTTAGGTTATTCTAAATGATGTCACCTTGGAAGGGAAGTAAAACATCATCTGGAAAATTTTAATCTGATTTAGGTGAGAATCTTTTAGGTGCTTGCAATTGTCTGGAACTGCTGGTATTTTGCAGCTGTGGTCCCACCAAGTTTGCACAAGAAAGGCTGTGTGTACAAACTTTCAAGCACTGCAAAAGTCACATAGGAATGCTCATCCCTTTGGAATGTCAGTGACCTCTAAATCTTTTCATGTGTTACTGAACAGTTCTGGAATATGATTCCAATTGCAAAAAGTGGAAAAGCACCTTTATTGTGGGATTTTGAGTTTGGTGCTTGCTGAGCAAAAATTAGCCCAAAGGCAATATTGACTTAACATACTTAGAATTGTAAAATACAATGTAATTCCTGATTTCAATCTTGAAAGAGTTTTTAAAATTAAGTATCTTCATTACTCACTAGAAGAATTACCACATCTTCTCCATCCTACCACCACCTTCTCCTCCCAAATCTCATTATTTTAATGTACTTTTACCACATGAAGCTTAAGACTTTTAAAAAAAGAATTCTTTCTATGTGAGGCTTAAGGAAATCACTTTCTAACATGCCAAGATCCCAAACTATTCAAGGCCTTGTAAATATGATGGAAACCTAACTTGTACTGCAGTCAGAAAGAAACTGCAATCAAATGTGATCACAATACAATGAATTTACAGCACTTTGTTCACTTTAATGTTATTTCCACATGGAAAATCTGATAGAAATTAGGCTGATACTTTGCTCTGGAATTCAAGTGTTCTGTGGATTTTCCAAACACTGAAATAATCCTGTATATATATTTTTTCCACTCTTTGCCATTTTTATTTTAAAAAATCCCTGAACCAAACAAGCCTAATCTCAAGACTATTCAAGAGGATAGGTTCCAAACCCATTTCTCACATCACTCCAGTCTTTGAGCCATACCAGTCCCTGTGGATAGGAATCATTTAGAGATACTTGGTTACTCCTGGAGGTACATCCCAATGTTAAGCAGGTGCAGTCAAGGTCTGAGTTTCCAGTAAAACTGAGAGCCTGGAATTTTAATATATTCCTAATTAGGTCCCTTGCTTGAAATGGCTTTGCTCCCTGGTCTCCTTACACATTCTAGAATATATTTCTCATAGGTAATTGTGTCTCCTTTGACATATCTGCCTAACAAGTATAAGATGCAGGAAATATTGTGTGTCTTCATCCAGTTTTATAGCTGAGATACTGTTTCAGCATCAAGCTTCTCTTTTGTTATTGGTTGTTAGAGAAGGGTATTTACCCAAAAGCTTTCAATGCAGCTTGTTCAGCCCAGGTTGGAGAGGTGTGAAACCGAGAGTTTCACGTTTTAACTCGGTGACCCTCAGCAGCCTCACATGGTAGAGGTGCTAAAGGGAATAATTTAGATCTTAATAAGCTGGAAAATGTGTCTGTCTAAGGCTAGCAGTGGATTACCATTAACATACTGCATGTAATCACAGTGTATATTTTTAGGTTACCTATGTAGTTTAGGAGAGTAGCAAAGGATTTATGATATGTCTGCATTTTAAGAAGATCTGGCTAAATAACATACAGATTAGTGTTTGGAGACTTGTTTTTAAAAGTCATTAGGAGCTAGGTTTATTGACTAGTGACAAAGGCAGTCAGTGTTGAAAGAAATGCCATCTTTTGTGTGTATTACAGGGAGGTAGATCAATGAGCTATGGGGTGCTAGCAGGAAAATAGGTATTTCTCATATGCTGGTTAATTAACCATTGGTCATTGTCTAAAAATACTGCAGTTTGAGTTACATCAGTCTGTCAGATCAGGTAGATGAAGGGTTAGGGTTAATTTAATACTGGGGTGGTAAAGGAGAGGTGGCACCAACAGCAAAACAATTTCCAGGCCCATCCTATGAGCTCAGACAGGTGCAAATGCAAGTCATTGTGGCGGACATAAAGCAAGGTTCAAACTGACTCTTCCTTCAGGAGGAGCCTGTCAAGTGGCCACAGCTCTACCCCACAGGCTCAGATGCTCAGTGGGTCTTTGACAATTTTCTGAAGAACTTTGAATTGTTCATTCATTGTAAAGTTGTTAAGTCCCTTCTGAGAATATACACACAGCTTTTAGTTGTCTGTTTTATATCAACATCCCTAGATTTTCATATCACTGAAATTCCTCAGCACAACTCATTGTGGTGAAATGTTCTGTATGAAAACAGCTGATAAAAAAAGAGAATAATTTAATGGCAAATTTTGAACAAACAATATTGAGCCTTGTAAATGTGGCATTTCCATTTTACAGGATGTTTTTTTCTAACTGTGTATGTACTGCAGACAACTCAATGCACATCATATTCAAAACATTTATTTTACATTTGCTTTCATGGAAATTAATCTCAAATGTACTCATTTATATGTACTTATTAAAAAAGCTCAGAAACTTTTTTATTTTCCTGTACTTACAAGTAGAGACAGCCTTTAAGAAGACCAAGCAAGGCATGTCTGTCCCGCTGAAAATGCAGAATCTCCCTCTCTCACTCAGTATATTTGCTAATGTTTCATTTTATCTGTTTTTAAATACTTTATAAATACTTACACTTCATTTAACTTGATGTATCATATTTAACTGATATTCTGGAAGCTAACAGTTTTCTCCTTCCTCTTATGTCATTAATTCCTTTGCCTTCAGTTTAAGGTAATCACTTCTAGTTTCAACTTATGTAACTTAGAATAATTCCTCTCATGTATTTTTGATCTTTTAAATATTTTGGGTAATAACACATTTTGGTGTAAAATACAAAGCTGGTAATCTTCAATAGGTTGCTAATTTGTCCCTGAAAACATCCTTAGTATTTTATGTATTTCAAATTCCTATACAAATTACTTTTTCCTAACTGTCTTCTGGATATATTTTACTGGGTTTTTTTTGCTTCTGCTGCTCTTTCTTCCCACTGATTGAGTTCAAATGCCAGCAGGGATTAACAGCTGCCTACTTTCAAGGGAGATATCAAATTTTGGATAAAAATAAAGGCTTGAAAGAATGGAAATAGGACTACCCATTATGATAAAGGAAATCTGAACTTATGGCCCTCTGACATCTCAATGATTTTTTCAAAGCTAGAGAGAGCTCAGATAGTTTGAAGATCTCTGTGGGCTGTTCTGCATAATCTGCTGTCAATTACAGAAGATAATGACAAAGTAGACCGGAAATCATGTAAACTGAGTTATTCTGAGCTCAGCAGATTGTTGAGCAGTAGGTCCAGAAATGCTAGAATCACAGGATAATGGGATTTTAGGCTTTGATTAATTTCCATAAAACATCACTGATGCAGTTTTGGACAGTGCTTTTCAGGGCAGCTGACATGCAAAACACCACCAGGACATATGAATAAAAGCAACATCTTCTCATGAGTGATTTTTACCTTTAAAGACTACTATTCAGAATTTTCTGTAGGAGAGCTGATAAATCCAGGCCATGAACTCCATGACTTTTCCTGTAACATATCATCTTCAAATTTGCTTTGTCTTTTTTGTTGTGTGTGAATCTGAATTCATTGAACAGCTTGCATATAAAACTTAAACAAAGTTAATGCTGCATATTCCTTCTTTTTCTTTCTGTGTCACTCCTCATTTTTGAAACACAGTTTTATTGCTAACCTTGCTTTTTAGTCTTGTTCTTCTTTGGCCAAATGAGATTTTGAGCCTATTAGCTGTGACAGAGTCCTGTTGAATATCAATCACAGGGGGAGGGAGTCTGTCATGCACAGCAGAGGAAACTAGAGATGGTAACATCTTTCATTTGTAGATATAGGCTGATTGGGGAAGTGAAAAAGAAATTTTACCCTTATGGGTACATTGCATAACTGCTTATCA
The DNA here is from genome assembly GCF_009819885.2 of Catharus ustulatus. Classification (NCBI taxonomy): domain Eukaryota; kingdom Metazoa; phylum Chordata; class Aves; order Passeriformes; family Turdidae; genus Catharus; species Catharus ustulatus. The sequence continues at coordinate 32,634,959 of NC_046227.1, read as the reverse complement.
TGTTGTGAGAATTTGAACCTTCCTCTGAGATATAGTAAAGGCAGACTACCAGGCTTTGATGGCCCAGTAGTCTGATCTGCCATGACAACTCTTTATGTTCTGATATATGTGACCTGTCAGTGTCTATACTGGAAAGATGGAAAATTAAGTTATTGGTGAGTGAAGACTAAAGTATGTGGAAATAGATTTCTAAACAAACAGTTTTCAGTTGTCAGTGTGCAGTGAACCACCATTGTGGAAATGAGGCAATAAATGGCAGCAATCTAGGCAAAACAATTTACTGTAACAATTAGAGTTCAAATATTTAGTTTTACTTATTTAGCCATGAGAGAAAGCACTGCTCTGTGAAATAAAGATAAGGCAGCTTTTTTAGGACACAAAACTGAAACTGGGAAACTGTTTGGGATTAGAGTCATTCACAGACTGGTTGCAGTTCTGCAAATGGGAAGGATTTCTCAGCACTTCATAGAAAAATATTTAGAATCCAGAAAAATTGATTGGCAAACCCTCAATAATGCATTTCCTGAGACAATCATATCATAAGGCTATGGAAGTTGATCATGTAGATGGTCTCTACATAAGAGCTCTTAAGGGTCTTTGCAATTGGGATGTAATTGTATAAATGTATGCATAGGTGACTTGTTTATTTGAAGAGCTGAGCTCTGTAAAGTCCTGTCAGCTCTTAGAACAGAGTTTTTCAAGGGCTCTAAATTCTGAGCAAAACAAAAGACATCACTGTTGTAGCTGATTTTACTTTTGAAATGATCCATTTTTGTTATAAACAGAACAAAATAAATGCAGCATCAAATGTGCATCAGGTACCACATTCCTTAAGGACCGGTAGTTCCTACTAACTACATGTTTTAGGTAGAAACAACAAAAATAACTGCCTGAAAACACTCTAAATACAAGGATGGATAGCAAATGTTATTTAGGGCACTGCTTTGGTATCCACTCTTTAGAGACCAGAAAGGTTTTAATTTGTCACAAGAGGTTTCCATCAGATGCCTCCTGCTTGATGTGACAGTCTGTTGCTTCCTTTGGCATTGTGCTTGATTCAGTCAAACAGTTCATGCTACATCCTGTCATGTTGTCCCACCATGGCTTCAGAGACTTCACAAAGACAACACCTCCAGTTCTGGAAAGGCTGACTACTGGGAAAACTGCTTAAGAGGAGCATTTGATTTTAACTTGTTCTAGCAGACACTTGGCTTGATTAAGAAAAAAATTACCTCCCTTCTATCATAGAGAATATTATCATATTCCTTACAGGGAACTACATTTAAAATGATAGTAAAGGAGGCAGTTTAGAGTATTTATTGTGAAATGAGTGTTTTACACATTATAAATGCTCCAGGCACATGAATAATATAAACAGGTGCTATCAAGGAATCTGATCTTGTTGCTTTTAATTTTCCAAGATTTTTTCCATCATTTAAATAATAAAAAAACCCTTTAAATATCTTGTTAGATCCTTTTTATTCTTCTTAATCTTTTGTGTCTCTTTACAAAGATACAGTAAAGCTCGAGTTAGAGAAGTGTTGTTGCCTGGATTCATTGCTTGGGGCTGAAAACGGATGTACCTTTGATTATAGAATAATGGAACTCAATGCTTAACTCTTCCACAGATGTTATGTGTATGACCTTTGTCAAGTCAGTTTGGCCATGGTCAAGCAAAAAGTTAAACATTTATGCAACCAGAAACTAACATGTATTTACTTTAGGACACGTCAAGGTGTTAATTGCACTGTGCCTCTGTTTCTCTCTTCCTCTTACATGTTTAGTTTAGACAATAAAAGCCCAAAAGACCCTTCAGTGTGTCTCAACTATATCTAGCACAACAGAGTTCCTGGTCCCTGCTGATTCCAAGGAAACACTCTTTCACATCCTGCTCACTGCACTCCAGCTGACCCTAATGGAAATGTTTGCATGAATAATTTGAGCTCTTTGTATATAATCACATAGGAAAATTGTATTGCCCTGGGAAAAAAAAGAATGGACCCTCCTTTCCTTGCAGGATACACATTCTTCTTTGTGGTAGGTTTGATCTCTCAGTGTAGCCTTCTACTCTCTGACCTCGGTGTCACAAAGCTTCCTTTTTTATTGTTGAGTTTTCTTTAACTTGTTCCCAGATGTCTGATGCAACCAAGGGCAATAACAAATCAAACAAAGAAATCAAACAAAGAAATTTATAATTCTATTAGGAGTCACAGAAACGATCCCCTGAGCTGTCCATGGATTTAAATAAGTAATTTGCCAGAAGACATTTAATGGACTGTTTTAAAAGTAAAATCAGCTACAGCAGTGGTGTCTTTTTTGTTTGTTTTTCCAGCCTCATTATCTCAACAAATACATTGTAATAGCACTTTCTTGTATTATGGATGTACATGAATTTCAGACCTCTATAAACCTTGAAGTATCAGTTACTAATGGATGACTGTAAATGCTAGTTGAGTATGTAACATAAAATGTTATAGATGTGCTATATAGTATTTTTATAAATATAAAACTAGAGGGAAAATCAAGAAGTACAAACCAGTTTAAAGCTCAGGAAAAATTAGAATTGTTCTGAACTGTTGGTGAAATATTCACCATTCTTGTTTAGAAATCTGACTTCTGTGAGTGGTTTCTATGGTTTTTAACTCCATATACTCAATGTGTCATTAAGAATATACCTGAATTTGGTGCAGTCAAATCCTACAGCAAACTGATTTATCCCAGTCAGAAGTGCCTATTAGAAAAAAATCGTGCACTTACACACATGCCTATTTATTTATATATATTTATGCCTTTGGAAAAATAGTGAGACAAAAAGATGTGTGAAATTAGACTAGGTTAGAACAAGAAACAAATTCTTTACACCTTAGCAAATGATTTGCATTTGTTCACCAGCATTCCAGTTTCCTGCCTTTCTCTAGAACCTCTCTGTGACAGTCTGTAATAAGACAGGTACTTAGTTGCAGGAAGATTGCATCATTCTCTAAACTGTAATAAACTAATAGAATACCTTGCCAGAAATGACAGCAGCAAGCCCTCTGCCCTTGTGTATAAAGATGTTTGTCCTGGAATATTGCTTACTCTGGTAATTCTGTTTAAAAATTAATCTAATTCTAGGATTTTTCTAATGAATCAGTTATATACATATCAGAAAACATTTATGCAAGCTGTATCTTCAAACTCTTACCTGCTGTTTATTTGGTATCCCTACTTTGTACCCCTACTTCCCAACTCTGGCACAAACTAAGATCTGAAACACCACCCTGAGCTCCTAGAAGTGCTCTAATATCATGCTGGTGTCATAAGAGCTCTCCAAATGATGCCTTGTTTGCAATATGGAAAGAGGTATTCTTTGTCTTGTGAAAGATTCCCCCCAGGCCATGATCAATCTAGGAAGTGCTGCTGGATCCATGGATGTTAATGGTTCCATTAGGCTCTGCATTTATGTCCTAGAGTGTCCCTGCAGGTCTGTCTGTCATGTTTTTTTAAACCAAGCAACATCTCTTTCGAATTCAGAAGATTAAATTTTGCTTGACAGCCCCATTTTTTCCCTCTTTCTATGTTTGCGACCATTCTGAATTTTCCAAAATGTATTTTTGATTTATAAAAGTCCTTCAGTTAGTTAAACCCTGACAATTTTCATGTTTTTCCTTCACACAGTGGCAGTACCAACGTGCTGTTCCTGCAAATATCCCCAAACTATAACCTAGGATGGCAACTTCTCTAAAAAGCAAGATACTTGAAAGTGCACGTGGCTCCTTCTGTGCAGTTTGGAGGTGCACTGGGTTTGGCTGGGACAGAGTTCATTTTCTTCCTAGCAGCTCAGAGGGTGCTGTGTTTTGATCTGTGACTGGAGCAGTGCTGGTGACACACCAGTTTGGCTGCTGCTGAGCAGAGGGACAAGGCTTTCCCTTTGTCCTGCTCTGCTGCCTCAGTGATTAGCTGGGGGTGTGCAAGAAATTGAGAAGGGACACAGCCAGGAGAGCTGACCCAAAAGGACCAGGGGGATATTCCATGGCAGATAATATGTACAGCATACAGGGAGGGGGCTCTTGGGGAGGTGGCCATTGCTCAGAGACTGCTGAGCATTGGGATACTTGTCAGAAGTGAGTGAGGGCCTTTGCAAAACTTGTTTTGGGTTTTTTCTTCCACTTCCTTCCACTTATTAAACTGACTTTAATTTATCTGTACCTGTGAGTTTTCTCACTTTTGTTCTCCCTAACCTCTCCCCTGTCCTACTGCTGGGGTGATGAGTGAGCTGTGTGGTGCAGCTGCTGGATGTGGGCAACCCACCACAAGAAGGAGTTGGGAAAGAAAGGACTGGGGAAGAAAAGGAGAGCCCTCATTATTACATTTTAGACTCTGTCTACTGTGTGGAAATACCCATATGTCTAGTCTATCATGACAGGACATTAGAAACTCTGTCTTGACTCTGTTACTGTATGATTTACCTGAAGAACTTAAGAAATCTTATTGTGCAAGAAAATATCATATTTATGGTTTGGGTATCCTGCAAGAAGCAATGACATCTTATAGCAAGAAAAGTATGTGAAGATTGTTGGAGTATGTGGAAGTCAGAGACCAGGAAGAAGCTTGGATAAAAAAATGTTATAAATAAATAAAATTCTCTGTTAGATAATTTAAAAATTGGTATTAGTGTAATAATTATAAACAGATTTTATGAGTGCCTTGAAATACCACATTTAGTATTGAAAGGAGATTATTCTGAACAGTAAATTATAATACTTGAGAAGGAATAATAGTAAAGATGCTCATTTGAGGTAGTAACTAATTTTATTTTGTATTTTTGCTAGGAACTATGGGATAAAACAGTACCCTAAAGATGGAAAAGCCTGGATTTCCCAAAGGGACCTGCAAATATATGAGAAAGAGCTAAACTACCTCACTTGTAGAATTGCATTCCAATTTATTAATATAAAATGCAAAGTCCTGATTTAGCTAGATAAACAGAAAAATATTTGCTGTCAACTGGAAGATTTCCTGTTCAAAATTCAGTAGTAGAGAAGGCTCAAATAAAGAAGACCTGAGTGCATGATGCAGCCTTGAAAAAAACCAGTCTTTGCTGAGTAAGTAGAGATGAGGGGAAGGATCCATCCTGTAAGATTTAGACATAATAATAGATACTGTTCTTACTGTGTGCAGGTGCTCCTCTTTGAGAAGGACTAATTAACGCTGGAATGTAAGCCAGAAAAAAGGCAAACAGTCTAGGATGAAATATTTTTTATCATAAGAAAGCAGGAGCAAGATAGCTTGGTTTGTTTAACTTATCAAAAGGAAAGGCTCAAAGGAAATGCAGTTGCTGCATACAGATGTATTGGCTGAAAAACACCAGAGGGGGAAAGCAACCATTTACCTAAAAGAAAAATCTGGAATAAGAACAAATTGGGACACAACTAAATTTAGGCAGGAAATGATTTCTAAATGTCAGATGTATGAGTTTCTACATTGTCCTTCTAGGAAGAGTAAAAATACCTCTCTTCCCAGACAGTTTTGGAGATGTTCTTTAATCAGATTATGAAGGGGATTGTGGGGCACAGCTGGCTGATAGCAGGCACTGAATTTGTCAGTTTAGGAAGTCCATTCTGCCATGTTGATATATGTACTGGTAGTTTCTTCTGGGTGCCAGAAGCAGAAAGCACAGTGTGTGAGGAGTATCCAGGTAGTATACACTCTCAGAGAGTGTCATGCTGTCAGCACCATCTGTAATGAAAGCACTCAGCACTCAGAAGGCTCTGAAATGGCAATTGCAATTGCTACAATTCATTCAGTTTTGCTCTGCTGGGAGGTGTGCCTCATCTTTAGTTCTTAGCATTAAGAAGCTTTTAGCCTGATCAGTAGGCTTAAGTAAAGTGTAATTTCTTTTCCAGTTTTTGCATTTTTCTGGCCTATCAGATGTTTTGAGAGTCAGACACATAGTGTGTGAAGCCCATATGAGCAGAAAGGCCATGGCAGATTTTGCATGAAGTGTTTTTGGTCAGGCTATTCCCTGGAAGTCAGGGTCTCAGAAAGCTCAGGATAGGTGCACAAGGAACTTTTGTTCCTTTTGTGTAACACACTTCCATGAAGTACCATTGCCTACAAATGTTCCCAAAGCTACACCCTCTTAAATATACAATGAGGGATTTACCTAAAAATACCTAAAAATCCAAGGTGAACACAAATATTCTTGATTTACTCTTTACTTAAGTTCATTATTTTTGTGAATAGGCAAAGGGCAGCTGTTGTGAGGCATCTTTAGCATGAGAGACAGACTTCCAGAGCTGAGTGTCTGGGCTAAGATCTTAGTAAAGTAATGCTTTAAATATCCCTAGAAACTGTCAGCAGCACTTTTAAAATTCTGAGAAATGTTCTTCCCATCAGTTGTGTGGAGGAATCACGGAAAACTTGTGAGCGCATAGGCATGCAAATCACATTGTCTCAGTTCTTTCCTCTCTCTACAAAAATTAGCACAGAAGAGTTCTGATGTTCTAAAGGGGTTCATAAAAGGTGGAGTATATATTTTAGGAGTAAGGAATATTTTGTCTTTGTAGGTGCTTGTCATGAGAATCCACAATTTTTTCACCTGCTGGTTTTCCCTACCAGCAGTCCTGTGATAAGAGCTCTTTATTTAAATCAATGTCTCATCTATTGGGATAGCTTACTCATTAGTTTAAGTAGTTAACAGCAGCTTTTCTTGAGAGGAGGGAGAGAAGTTTTTCTTTTTAAATAAATAGTTTGATTTAACCAAGTGGTGTAATTTGGTTAAGGGGAGAAAGAACAGGTAACGTGTATAGACAAAGAGTTTATTGAAAATACTGCCAGTGGGTGTAGTCAAGAAACAATGCTGAACAGATGGAAAAAATTGACTTGCAAATAGGTCTTTGGGAGGTTATAACTCAAGTCCCATGTATTATTCAGGTAGCAATAAAGCTTGGAATCTCCATTTGGAGATAAATATTTAATTGTGCAAGGCACTGCACAGGTACAATATGAGGGGAGGGGTCCACTCACTCAATCACCACTTTCCCAACAACCACTTTCCCAATTTAATAAGAAAATGTGTGCAAAAAGAAACATGGGACTCCACCATAACAATGAGCACTTTGAAATCATTGTTAAGCTTTTGAAGACACAGCGGTAGCTTTGCAATCTCAGTTTCTATACTTTAACACTCCATATGTCCTGTTAGTGACTCATGCTTTTATTCTACAGGAGCTAAACAAAATGTACCTCAAAGGATAAGCAGGTGGAAGCATGATGGGAGTTTTCAGGCTCTCATTATCAGAATTCCTGCTCCTTTTAGGTCGGATTTGTTAGACAATCAAAGTTCACATCTATTACCTTTGATTTAGTTCAATATTTAGAACCCATTTAGGTTGGTTATCTTCTATCAGAGTTTTTGTAATGCCAGGGAGCAGCTGATACAGTGAGTGTCAGAGGTGCAGGGACCCTGCAGAGTCTGAGTCACCTGCTCATATCCTGCTCTCTCAATGACTTCCATGGATATTCTGCTAAAAGCAGCCACTGAGATAATCTGGCAGGCAAATAATTTAATCACGGCCATTCATCTTCTGGCTGCTGAATGTTAAAGGGACAGGTGAAAAATAAGGGTGAAAGGAAGTAAAAGCTTTGTTTTTTGCTCCTGGTTTTTATTCCTTTCAGCTGCTTTTACAAGCACCATATTATTTAATCTAGCCAGTAGGGACTTGTAATTTAGTAGACATGACAATGGATCATAGATATTCTACATAAACAGCATAGAGCATCACTGAGAGTACAATCATCTGTTATTTTAATGAGTTAATTCAGGAAAAATTATGAAGTAGACCTCTCTCTCAGCTTTATCTCAAGTTTTCACAGGAGAGGCATGTCAATGACCAACGTTTCACCCACCAGCTATTTTTCTTGGTGGACTTTAACAATAGCTTTTGGTCTTAATTTGAGAATACAAACACCAGTAAAACACAGAAGCTATATCCTCCTTCTCACCAGTCTCTGGGCATGGCCCAGGTGAGTTCCCAAATTAAGCAAGACTGCAACCCTGTGTGCTCTGCTGGCAGTGGTGGAGGTGAAGGGTGAATGCAGCTCACAGTATAGTGTGAGGTTAATGCACATCTTCTGTTAAAGGTTTAGGATGCAGCAATTATGGGACACGAGAACAAACTCCTCTCTTTATTGTTTCACTTAAGTGTTTCTCTGGGGCACTTATCACACCAGAAAATACAAACCATAATCCAAGAAATAAGTGTTATAAATAAATCCCTGGAGAAAAATTTTACTGCCATTGTCTGCAAATAGGGCTATTATCCATAAATGGAGGCAGCAACTGGAGAATGCACGGGTGAAATACTTTGTGGTTATTTAGTTTTAGTACCTTGTACACCTATCTGTTCCCAATCTTTGCTATGATAATTGCAGGCAGCTATCATGAATGGATCATTGATTACCATATATGACTGAATGCAGCCAGGGTAGGGAACAATGTTAAACATTGATAATTCGTATGCCAGTGTTTGATGGCATTGCATCATGACAAGAAAACCATGACAAGAAAAAAAACATGTGGGACTTTTTTCCCTTAAAACAAGATACAAAGATGGTTTATACAGAGGCATGGTATTAATTACTCATTGCATGATACCTTTGTAAGATCTCATTTCAATAACTCTTGCTTCCATCTCTATGGTACAGAGCTGGCAGTTGCTAATCCACTCTTGCAGATAAGAAGTTATTTTATGCTTTCCAATTTATTCTTTTTGGGAAGAGGTATAACCACATATCTCCAAGAAGTTTATTTTGCTGTGCTAGTGGCTCACACAATGCTGCTAATTGTTCTGTTTACTAAAGCATCTCTAGCCTCAGCATCTGTGAACTGCTGCCACTGACTGGGTGCATGAAATGAACTGGGGTGATAACATCAGACTTACGTTGTTTCTAGTTTGGCTCATGTGTACTTACAAATGTCCTGAGACTGTACCTACTCACAGCTGTAATACTTGATTTCAGCTGTATCAGGAAAGCTGATTTAAGTAGGATTGGCATAAAGCCTTCTGGATACAGTCTTTTGAACCTACTTCCAAGGTTTTTGCCTTTAACAAACCACAGAGAAAACAACTTCCAAGTGCTCTAAATGTAGCACAACCATCTGTTGACTTCAGAAATGAGCTAAGTAATAGTGATGTCTTTTCTGTTGTATATTTTGGAACCAAAGAATACTTAAAATGCTTTTCTTTTTCTTTCCTTATTCTTTTCTCTTTTAAAATTTCAAGTCAATTCTAATCCCTGTATTTTGGATTTGAACTCATATCAAGGAACACTTCTAATGGTCATTTCAGCTGTGTCTAGAAAAGGGTGCAGAGATTGGCAAAGAGGGTGATGGGTATAGGGGGGAAAGAGCAAGATTACAGTGTCACTATTCTGGTCTAAAAATCTCCAGTCACTGACTATTTCTTGTCTGCCTCTCCTGGTAAATGTCACTGTGCAGACACTGATCAGACAGTCGAATGCTTAGGAGTTTATTTTGAGTTAATGGGCTGGTGGAAGCTGAGACTGCACAACACGATAAAGAAAACTATTTTTCTTTGCAGAAGTATCAATTTTCACAACCACACCTTAGGAAAAGCGGAGGAGAAATGAACTCATTTTATGGGAAGCCCCTATACACAGTCACCAGGAACAAGGAGGGAAAGGAAAACAAGAACAACTCTTGTTTGAAGAAGTGTGTTTTGATGTACTTTCTGTACCACAATGACTAGTACAGAATTGATTTACACCACGCATTTGAAAAGGAAACCCTAGAGACTAGGCATACTTTTTTTGGCCAAATGTCCCAAACCACTTTTGATAAGGGACTTGGGAAAAGATTCTATATACATCCCATCATCCTGAAGGCAATGAAATATCAATGAGGATAACACAGTAGGAATTGCAGCCTGAAAGGAGAAAGAATCTTTCATTCAAAGCCTGTAAGATCACTTCACTATTTATATTCAGCACATTCCCAGAAAACAGACTGAAGGAGGAATCAAATAGAGTTTTATGACTTCATAACTTTTACAAGTCTCTTTAAAGCTCTTCATTATTATTCACTCTTCAAAGACAGTCTATGGCACTACAGAGTATTAAAGGAGCTGTCTGGAAAGAAGCAAGCTTTGAGAACCAATTACTAGAAAGCAAGACTACAAAACACATTTATCTGTTACCTTATCAAGACTGGATAAAAATTGATTTGGAGAGGAGTGTCTGCCTTCACAACATTCACTGCTGATAAATCACCTGTCAGAAGTCCTCTGGGAATGTCCATGAAACTAAAATTAGTGCCCACATCGTAGCACAAACGACGTCCATGGCTGAGGTTGGTGGAAAGCAGTGTCCCTATCATTGCTACATCTTCAGCAAAAGTCAGGTAAGTAATACTTCCCTCCATACCCTGTAGTTCCAGGTTGCTCCTGAATGCTGTAATTTCTCAATAATATATTGTAATTTACTCAGCACAAGAAGTTCCTAAGAGGACTACATGCTATCTTCCCATTTCTCCCCTTCTCAGGGCCAATGCTCTACGTGACAAATTAATGTGGCATATGATTTAAGTTTCAGGTTTTAATAATTTAATTTTGTGTATGTTTACTGTAATGTTCTAAGGTTTCCATTAAATATGTATTTATATTCCCCCCTCCCCACCCCTCCCTTTGTTGCCCCTTGTTATAGAAGTGTTTGTGTCTGGGAAGCAGGGATTGGTCAGTATTGTGGGAGTTGTTCTTGTCATGAGTGGACTTATTTAAAGGAGAGCTTGTCTTGCTATCTTCTCTAAAGATGCCTGGACTCTGAAATCATCCAATTTCCTTTGCAATATTCATAGTTAGATCCTTCTGACTGATCATGGTCTATCCTTAGCTCTCATGTATGTCACTCTGACCTCTGAAATCTTATTATTAGAAATTATAAGACAGCCAAGTGTAATACCTTTAAAGGAAAGTTTTTAATAGTAAGAGGAGTGAGGTAAGAATATGGGTGCATGTGCATGTATGTGATGTGGGAGACAAGGATCAAAGGAATTCAGTGATATCTGGTCTCCATCAGGAAAAGCAAACTCTGTATAACTCAGGAGGTACCTTCCAACCCTTGCCATATTCCTAGTTTGAACAGCACCTTCATATTGCAGTTCTTTTTAAAAAACAAATACTGGCATAAAATTACGTATTTTTTAGCACTAACACATCAACAGCAATCATAGTAGCAGCTTTGTCAAGAGCCTTTGCTGCAGGAAGAGTTGGTATATGCAGTTTGCTTTAGTGACTGACAAATAGATTGACCGAAGCAAAAAATCCAAAACGTTGGGAAGAAAGAGTATGTCACCCAGACTTTTATGTGGTCAAGATACTAACAGTCCCTGGTGTGTGCCAGTGGGACAGGGAAGGAAGAACAAGATGAGATGGGCCCCAGTGTGTACTGGCAGCAAAGCCAGCTGTTGGGCTGTGGGATATAAGCTCCTGCAGAAGTTCTGCCTGAGGTTCAGAGCTAAGGCCCTTGGAATGCTTCTAGGTGAGCGTGGTTCAGCTTGTGACCTGTGCAATGCTTTCATCCAGCTCACCACTGCTTCCCTGGAGCAGGCAGGGAGCAGCTGAGGCAGGAGGGAGCAGCCCACAGAGCTGAATCAGCCCCAGGCCTGCCACAGAGACAGGAACCCGGGTCTGCTGCTGCTGCTGCTAAGGATGGGGCTGCCAAGGGCAACCCCAAACCTCTGGGTGAGGCTGTGGCAGAACAGGATGCTGCTCATGGTGATCACTGCTGGGAGGGCTGGCAAGGAGTGCCCTGGGATGGGAATGGGTTTTGTAGAGCTCAGAGACAGACATGCCTGCAGCTAGGTAAGTGGGAAGAAGAGTCTTAAGTTGGCCACAGAAGAGCTGAAGGCTGGGACGTTTTCATCACATGGGCCTGCCAGACCAACAACTATCTCAAGCAGAAAGGAGCTCCAGGAGGTAAGTCTTGAATGAACTTTGACTTCATAGGACCATTGGATAAGAGACAACAATGGATACTGTACCTCTATGCACAAACTGTATAAAATCAGTGGGAATCAAGGATTTGACTCTGCAGGATTGATTTTTCCATGCTTATTACTTTTCCACAATGTAGCCAGGTGAGGAGACTCAGTAGCTGGAATAATTTCTGAGAGGAAGAATCTACATGACTTAGAGAAAGTTCTTGTTTGGTTTCTGAATATTTTTTATTCTGCTTTGCTCTGTTTGTACTTGCTAAATGCTGGACTGTAATTGTAATGGAGACTGTCACACTGGGACAGGAATTTGAGAGATTCGCTGCAGATTTACTCAGAAGTTCTTGTGGACTCTGTGTACATCCAGAAAAAATAGATTGAGGTAGACAATAAAAGTTGCTCTTCATTAAAGGTATGAATCCAAGACACAAATAAAAACTTCTCCTCTTCCATTTGCAGGCTTGGTTGGGAGACTAAAATTACTGAAAAAGAGAAGATATTGTTCTCTCCTTAACAACAGCAGGATGTTTTAAATGCAGGTGTCCTGGCTATTTCACATAATTATTTGGGTTTTTTTCCCTTAATATTTGCAAAATATTTCTAAACCTTTGACAAAGGTTTTGATTGTAGGTAAGTTTCAATAATAGCTCTGTACATTATGAACAGCAGGATAAGCATTAGTCACATGAAAAATAGAAAGCTCTCCATCTATTTTAGACATCACAGACTTATTTACACAGTCAGTCCTAATCCTTCACTGTGTGCACACAGACACACTAAGTGTACATGGATTGTATGGACTTGTATCTGTCACCTGGCACCCGAGCAGGGCTGAACCCACAGTCACTTGTTGCAACTTCAATCTTTCCTGAAATGTATTAAATGGGGTTTGAAATATTTGATCTTTAGACTGAGTAAGGATGGAATTAAAATTATCCTTGTTTCTCCCTCTTTTCCCCCCTCTTCTCTGTCTGCTTCTTTCCAAGCATTTATATTCAGATTGCAATCATAAGTGGTTTCATTCTGTCCTCAGATCTCCCTGCCCAGAAATACTGTGGCAACTCAAAAAAGCCTGAGATAAAGTGCTTGCATTGAATAGTGTTATGAATTAGTGATGCATGATGATAATAAAGAATAAGGAATGTAAAAATGCATGTGTAAAATAGAAAAAATTTTGTAGTTCTAAGCTAACTCCTTTTGCTTTGTAATTATTTTTTATTTAAACTGAAATTGTTATAGTTGTTTATTTCATGATCAGAATCTGGTGTTTGATTCATAGCACTATCAAGGCAAACAAGTGCTAACTTTGTGATTACTCCCTACCTTATTAAATAATTTAGAAACCACTTTATTAACTTTATAAATTAAACAGTAACATTGCCATCTGCAAATAGCAAAATCTATTTCAATTGCCTTTGGGAATACTTCCCAAGAGTTTATCCTTGCTAGTCATTCCATCACAAAAAATGGTCTTTTACTTGTGCCCAGCTGCCACATAGAGAAACACTGAAAGCTGCTTCTAACTTTTCCCAAGGTTGTTTATATACCAGTCACTGAGACAAAACCAGTGCTTTTGTGTCTATGTCAAAAATCCTTTTTTAGATCATGTAGGCTATATATATATATGGGGTTTTTTTTGCATAACAAATATACACATTACCCTGTCACATTTTCTAAGATTCAGACAGTCATCCATCTCTAATATTTACAAAGGGAAAGTTTTCTCTGATGGTTTAAATAGAAATAGTGTGCTTTCTGTTGACATCATGTTCACCAAGGCACTAAGAATAAGCATTTAAACAGTTTCTCTAAGTTTTATATGCACAACACACTTGATTGTTTTACAGAGTAGTTTCACAGTATTGTTTTCCTACATGTAACACATATTTAAGGATTGTTGTTTATCTGTTCTTCAGCTGAAGCAATACATGCCAAGAATTTTCATTCCACCAAATCAAAGCAAAATCTACTGGAATACAGGCAGCGAAAGCAAAGTTTTCCAAGATCAGTAGCTCTAAGCAGAGCTCACCAGCTAAACTCCTTCAGGCCTGGCAACCCTGAGAATCCAAGCAGGCATTATTTCCAGAGATGTCTGCATCAGAAGGTTTAAAAGCCCAGCTCTGAGTAGCCAGTAGCATAATGCTACCGGGGGAAGATAGCTTTGATTATTTCCTTTCATTAGATTAGTTGCATCATCTAAGCCAGACATTCATTTCTTTCTTTGGATTCTTCATTAAATGCTCAGTGATTTTTTCCCCAGTATCTTAAGCTTGGAATGCTTACATGTACTCATTTACTTTCATTTAGTACCAGAGGGCTAAATGCTGATCAGTGACCTCGTGACAGTGGTCACCCTATGATCTTTTGGTTTCAAATCTGTAGCTTTCTCTGTGGACAATCATGTTTTTCTTCTCTCCCCCCCTTCATGACCATAAGCACTGCATGCTCACCCTGGGATCCAGAGCTGTCAGCCTGGGAGGTTTTTCCCCTACTGATGTAGAATGGGGATGTAACCCAAACCCAAGAACAGGCTGCTGCACTGGCCCTAAAGGTCCAACAGAGGTTGCTGAAAACAAATTGGGGTCTTTGTGTTAAAGCTGGCTGTTCCCAGGCTTCTGTGGAGGTGCAGTGCTGAAGAGTGGAATTCTCTCTGCTTAGTAGAAGGTGCATTGGGTGTTGTGGTACACAGTTTCAAAGAGCAACAAGTGATTTAGTCTACCAGCTTTCCTCAGCTGTCAAGAGTCAGACTTCCTATACAATCTGTGGTGAGAAATAGTCCTGACATGAAAACAAAGCCAGCCAGACGTGGTGCTTAAATTAGGCACTCCAGCAATCTCATATCTCAGCTCCCTGGTTATGAAGGGGAAACAAATACACTTCCTGCAGATTTTATTTGGGAGACTGTATCCCTCAATGCATAGAAATTGCAAAGGCACAATCTACAGAAGTACTAAACTTTGCCTTTTTACTGTACTCAGGAGAAAAGTCTGCAATACAAATTTGTGAAGTCTTTTAAAATCTATTTTTAAAACATTTTTTCAGTGTATAATACAGAGATAAGAACTAACGAATATTCTGTGACTTGTCATTTATTGTTTCAAGTTCTGGCATCAGTCCTGAAGCCTTCATGCAGGCTGACTTCTGAGAAGTGGGAATTCAAGTTCACTAAAAGTAAAACAGTTCTACAATATATATTTAATTTAGTTTTTGAGGGAAATATTGCCACCTTTCCCACTGCTCTGCTTGGTACAACTGCTGCTACTGACTTCAAGCGGAATTTTGAGAAAATCAGAAAAAAAAGCAAGGAAAAAGAAGATTAAGTTGTACATTAAAATTTAAAGTAGTATGAAAGTACTTAAAGTACAAATTATAAAAACCATTCAAATTAATCTAGAGAATTATGCTCTTTAATCATGAAAACAAATAAACAGTGTGGGTTTGGGAACATCATGAGATCTGTCAAATATACAGCTACTGAGCAGGAAACAAAAAATCATTGATTCATCAAATCCAATGTGAATGAGCTCCTAAATCACAGCTAAACTGAAATTATTGCAGAGTGTTTTGTCTAATAATTTAGACAGATGAATGCAGAAATGGAAGCTCTATTTCCTTTCTTCTCTAGTAGCATAAGTCTGTTAAAAATCCTTATCTTCTTGAAATCAGTGAGGATTTTAGTCTTGATTGTAGCAAATTTATGAATTTACCCCTGATTCTTGCTGCTGTAAAGGGAATATCAGTACTAGTGAGCCCAGAGGCTAAAACTTCTCAGGCAGCAATGAAAGAGAATTACTGGAAACTGAATAATTTGATAAGTACTCAACAAGGAGGGAAAACAGGTATGGAAACCAACAGCTGTCACATGGAGATGACATGCCTGAGATGGGAGGGAGAAACAAATGTGTTTTCACAAGTATTGAGCCTCTTCCACTGTAGGTGGGAAGATAGAGAGGGAAAGTTTGTGAGAAAGAAGGACAAACAGTAATTCACAGCCTCTACACAAAGGAGAGTGAATGTGTGGAGAGAAACAGAGGAAGGCACAGTATGATATAAATTCACGAGGATTTAAAAAATAAAGGGCCTCAGTGTTACACAGACAGTGGTTAAATTTTCAGTGGGGACCAGAGCTACGGAAAACTGAATCTCTGTCTGTTCTGTATTTGTATCAGCAAACCATCAAAGACTTTTTCATATAAAATAAGGAACTGAGATTTGGTCTTTCTATTGTTGGGGAGAAAAACACCAAGCACAAAAACACAAGAAACTTCCTGTTTGGTTTATTAAAGTGAATCCCCCCAAATGACAACTTATTTCAGTTGGAACAGGCCCACAAGAAATTTGTTGCTAGAAGGGAAGTACCATGGGAATTACATTCATAATCTAGAAACTAAAATTTCCAGTTAATAAAGCGGAACAAGAAGCAGTAACAAGGACTGTGAGCACAATGGTATTTAAAATTCTCTTTTGTGCGAGGGTTGTCCAGAATGCTTTCTCAGAGAGGAGAGAAATTTAATTGCCAGAATTCCCACGAAGTGCATATGACCCAAATGATTGTGTTGGAGTTGCTACTGAGTGTTTCTGCTGGGAGAGTGTTTAATAATTTATAAAGATCCACTTTCAGTAGCAGCTTTTATAGTTCTTAGAACAGTATAACCTTCGTTAAATGTTCAAGCAGACATTTTATACGTGTAGAGTGAAGCACAAATATTTTAGTAGGATGTGTATAAGCCACCTTTGACCATCCATTTTGTTTCCCATTAGTACTTGGCATTGAGAGGAAGGTGAAATGCCAGCTAGTCTGAGATCTGCATTTAACCCCTAGGACATTCAACATGCAGTTTTTTTAATGGACAACTGATTCTGCAGGTGTTTTACTGTTTCTGGTCAGGCTTTGAGTTTCCCAGTTCTCTGAAGAACAACCAGTCAGAGCCGGAGGGGCTCGGTGGGGCTGACCACGTTTACTGGCAGGGATGGGTTTTCCTGCTGTGTTTGATGCATTTGACAGTGACATCTGGTGACCACTTATTTAAGTGCAGGTGCTTCAGTCTTCCTCTCTGCTCTGCTTTACCTTCACTGTGACAAAAAGTCCATAATCTGAAGCCAAGGACTCTTAGAGCCACCCTCCTCTCGTGTCACTGGCTGGATGCTTTACAGAGTGGATATAGCAAATTGAACCAGAGCAGCTTAAGGCTTTCACAGTCTTTGATGAAGTCTCTGCATTCTGCTTTCATCCCTTGTAGCACCTGTCTGGTGTAAATACATTAAAGGAGCAGAGGAAAATCCCTGAGCATTTGTAATAATCTTCCTGCTTACTTTTTGTTTATACTGAGATGCTTGGAAGTAGGGACCTGCTCACCTTTTGTTCTGGCCAACATGACAGAGAAGATGATTCCTAATTTCTACTCTATAAAACAAATCTCATTGAAAGGTAGAAGAAGATAACAGGAAGTAAACAGGGACAATAGTGTCCCAGCATTTTTGGGATACAGGTATTTGTTCCAGACAGGCTTTTCACGGGATAGGCAGAATGTGGATAAAGGCACACGTAGGTTATAAGCAACCTTCTCATTCAGTAAGCAGTGGACATCCCTTTCCAGGCTGTTCAGAGCCTGCAGTAGCTGCCTTGACTCCTCTCCTGCTCACCAACTCACCTTTACTGTTCCTTGGGTAAAGCTGGGAGAGGAATCTTCCCTTTTTCTAAGTCTAATCAATAAAGTAAACTATTCATGCACTGCAGAAGGGGAGCACCTTATCCTTTGAGGCCTGCTTTATGTTGCTTTTCCTTTTACAAGATGAAACAGAGTCAGAGATACAAGCCTTGACTCCAGCCTCAGATCTGAATGTAAGTCTGAGATATGGGCTGGAACTGAAGCATTTCTAAAGTTCACTTTCATCCCATGAACATCAGTTTGTTTTTCAAATCAAGATTTTACTCCCTGTCTGCCCATGTCACTGGTACTTGAGTTTGCAGATATAATTGATCCCTTTTCCCCTTTAAAAGGGGCAGATCTGGGGGTGTAAACCCAACATTCCACACACTTTGATTTCTTTCTGGAAGTAAATCAACAATGGAGCATTACCTGTGAGCAGCCCTGGTGATCCCTGCAGGTAACTGTTTTGGACCACACTGTTGTCTTGCCATTAACCATTCAGTTTTTGCATTTTTCTTTCTTGTTGACTTTATGTAATAAGGCCCAGACTCCAGCAACAAAAAGCTTGCTGGTTCCTGCAGGCCTGGCATTGTTGACTTTCCATCTCTGTGACTGCACCACAGGTCTGTGCAATTTTCTTTTCATGAAAACTTGTTCTTTGTAATTGGCATTCCCTTTCTATTCTGTGTTACCTCAAATTTCAGTACCATGCACCTTGGAACATTTTTTCCTTGGACCAATTTTTTTATTAAAATACTAAGCAGAGCTGGGATGGACAGAGACTTGGAAAGGATGTCCTTCTTCTTCCCAATAGTATAAACAGTTGGAATTCCTGCTTCTTACTTACCTAACAGTTATTTTTTTAATCTCAATTTTTCCTACTTAAATAATTAATCTCCCTTGAGGCAGTGAAAGCAATTTCCGATTAAGTATATTGAGATTAGTTCCAGTGCATTGAGCGTGTCTAAAAAAACCAGTTATCCTACTGAAGACTCTACAGATTACCCCAATCTAATGTGATAGAACCATGTGGTATTTTATCACAGTTTTCATTTAGTTCTCCATCCTAGATTTACTCATTCTATAATAATGGTACTAAAGTCTTGCAAAATGTCAATAATATCCTCTCACTTGCTCCATTTGAAAATACACATAGAATGTTTTCTTTTGCTCTGGATACGGAAACTTAGACAGTCAACAAATTATTGCTTAAAAAGAGGCATTTTGTGTGTTTGAGTGTTGAGTGAGTGATTCTGTGTTAGTTTTTCATTTCAACAGGTAAAATCCCACTTTTGTAGACTAGAATCTTATAATTTGCTTTACTCAATATATATATACATGACATATATATTCTATTCAATTAGATTTTAGCCACTTAGAGTTATCCACAGAAGTTCAATCCACAGGCATAGTGTCAAACCCTTTGTTCTTTAGGTAGCTGTTTGTGCACCATAAAAACAACAAACAAACAAGAAGGATGTATTTAAACTTTTCAAGCACCATCAAAAACTCATTTACTTACTATGGGCTTTCACTGAAACTTTCAGGCATAAAACAAATGAAGATAGTGTAGTGTGGGATTTGACAAATAAAGAAATTTCAAAATAATTAAGAATGCAAACTACTGATTAAAGAGTATTTGAAATGCTGTATCAGTTTATGAATCATCTGCCCATTGGTCATAATATACAGGAAAATTAAAAATTAGCTGAAGGATATTAATTAAAGAAGATTAAAAGAAAAATGCTACTTGGCATGAAATCATAGAATGTGCTCATTGTTGAAGTGAATTTCTAGCACTCTAATATGTATTAAAGCTTATGATGTGTGTTTCACTCACAATTGCAATATGTGGAATCTGAAACAAGCAGAATGTGCTCCAGAATTGGCAATTTCCTACAGGGCTGAGATTTTTCTCTCAGCCACTGCTTTTTGAAGTGGCCTGCAAAATTTAGAACCTGGACTTTCAAAGTGGTTTCTTTAGCTCAAGATTTTGAGAAAGAGAAGCTCTACCTTTATTTGTAGTCTTTCAGAGAGATGTGTCCATTATGGTGGGGACAGTTTGTTTCTGTGTGGATTCTTAAATGTTATATGTTTGGTAGCCTTCTGTTTTATAATACCAAAAAATAACTGTTCTTAGTGTTCAGGACCAGAAAGTCCCAGACATTGTACACAAGTACCGTTTGATTTTGGGAGGTCAAACAGTCAAGGTGACCTCCCAAAGTTTTTGATCTCTCCTTTTCTGTTCCAGTTTCTCAAGGAAGATGATAGTATTTGGAGCTGTAACAAATGTGTCCTAAGGTTAAAGTCTCCCTATAATGCATGAATTAAAGTATTACCTTCTCTTAAAGGAACTTTCTTTAAAGCTCCAGATAGTTTATGGGAAGGAAAATCTATTTTAGGAACCCCTTGTGAGTGGGAGAGAAGAGGAAATAAGGTCTCTTGGGTATCCCTCCTTCTAAGTTTACATTGATGTAAACTTTTTTTTTCTGAGAAGAGAAAGATTCCCATTTGTTTTTCCTTCAAATATGTTTAAATGATTGCAAGAGTAAATTATCCCTAGTAGTAAAATCTAATACCTATTATACCATATTTCAGCACACCAGAGTCAAACCCAAATCTCAAGTGAGAGGAGAAGCTGTAAAATACTTTCAAAACTAGTTTTCTTCCCAGTGTTTGGCACTTTTGGGACATATTTTTCATCTTAAATGTTGCAACCAGTATGCTAAGATGGATGATGGCCAGGTCAAGCATTACAGCTTCAGTACTATTGTGACAATGGCCCCAAACTCACAGAAGAACCACTCAAGAAGGCTGCCCTGGCTTCACCTGACTGATCTGTGGTGCAGTGTTTGCAGAGCTGGAGTGTTTGGAGTGCTGCCCTGGGTTTGCCTGGGACAGAGTTCACTTTTTATGGAAAGATTCAGAAATTGAAGAAGCTCATTAGACTGAGCTGCTGGTGACACTGCACCTTAAAAAGGGGCTGTTTGTTCCCAGCAGTGTCAGAACACTGCAGTGTGGCTGAAAGCTGATGGAGGAGGTCTCTGCTAAGCCATGTCAGGCTGCTGTTTGCTGGGGAAAGCATGTGTGCAGAGGGGCTGGAGACCACTGCAGTGGGGATGAAGGATGGGCTGCCAGGCCAGTGCTGCTCCTTTCTCTGCCAGGTAACCTCTTCACCTGCAATGCTGGCAAGTGCTGGATGTGGTAAAAGGTTTCATTGCTGCTAAAATTTGAGAGGAAAAGAAATGACAGACTAGTATGCAGAAATACATGTCAGAGGGTTATCACTCCTTACACTGCCTCTCTGCCTCATCCATTTCTCTTCCACCATCTGTATGTTCTGGGCACCTAAGCACCTTTTCCACCACAGAAGAGACATTTTCCTGCAAAGCAATCAAAGTGCTGAGAAACTGAGGGAATTGTACGAGGTCATACTTGTGATTAAACACACAGCTGAACCCAAATTTCTTGTGTTAGGCTGGAGGTATCTAACCAGTGCCCCATGCCACCTTGATGGAGGGAAACATCCTGCAGGTATCACCTTCCATAACTTCTGGGGAAGCCACCCCCAGAAGATTGGCACTGCTGCAACTGGTGCTGATTCAAGTGTGAGAACTCATTTCCCCAAATCCAGCACCCCTTGCAGGGTGTGAGTTACCAGCAGGGTACTGAAGTGCTGGCAGTGAAGGAGTGCTCTTCCTGGACTCCTGCAGCTCTTACCTGCAGCAATGTATAGAGAGAACAGAATGCCCAAAGTTTTCCCCATTTGTTTTTTTCTGTGGTAATAAAGGGCTGAGAAGTGCTGTGAATCAAAAGGTTAGCTGCAATCATACAGCTGGAACAGTGAACAGTTCTGCACCCTGCTGTGCTGGCATTGCTTTGTGCTGGAAGAGTGAGCGGTGATGGGCAGGGACAGGTAAAGAGTGTTGTTGCTTCCAAGTGAGTGAATGCTAGAAAGTGTGCATGTGCATGATTTGAATTTTTCCTGGATTCCCAAGGAAGGCAAGGAATGAGCAGTGAAGGAAATCTTACAGCATTTATGGCAGCTTGCAGAATTCTTCTTCTCTAATGTTATCATAATTACTGGTTGAACATTCACCCCACCATAATGTTTTGCCACTGAGAAATGTTGATTTCACTACTCAAAGTGTGTCTTTGCTTGTAAACTTGTCTGTGAAATTCTTTTCAGGTTACTCATTTTGCTATGATTGCTACAAAAATGAAATTATTTGGCTATTTAAATACAGATACTCTTTATTAAATATTTTGGATTCTACAAATACTTGTCTCAAAACAAAATAGTACAATTACCCAGGAATTTGGAAATGTTTGCTTAATATTAAAACAATGGAATTATATCTGAAAATGTCATATTTTCTCCACAGATGTTAAGTTCTGCACTGAGAACTTCCCTGTAAGTCCAGCTGACATCGCTATGTCAACTCTCTAACAGGAACATAAGCATGGAGAATATCAGGCTTTTCCCACCCTAATGCAAGCTGTGCTACTGTGCTGACATGTCCTGACATGCTTCTCAGAGCTTTGTGAAACACTAATTTGAAAGGTTTTGGATGCTAAGCTCATTTTGGGGCAAGAAGCTCCATTTTACTTTCTCTCAGCAGAAGGACCTATTATCTATTGCCTGGTTTCAGAGCAGGAGAATGTACACTACTCAAAATTCTGCAGTGTTCAGGCTGTCCTGACATTTCCTTCCTCCAAATATGAAAAGCTTTGACATCCAGCTCTGATCAAGCTTCTCTTTTTACCAACATACTTCATTAGTCTGTGTTTCCTACACTTAAAATTTATCTATAGAATAGCATTACAGGGTATGCTGCATGATCTCACAAAAGAGGTAATGTGATGAAGTGGGAACTCAGTATTTATCAGCATACCTACATATTTGATGATAATGTGTATTCATCTGTCTGCAGTTTTAGTCAGATCAAAGTCTGTCATCTCTTTAAACATCTTTCAGTTGGTTCTGCATTTTAGAGCCACTCTGTTCCCTGCCAGTTCAAAGAAAAGCTGGTTGTCTTTAACCATTTGTAGTTAGTACTAAAACAGAATACAACAAACATGCAGTGACTAGTTTTTGTGCCTATTAAAGTGTACAATTTCTGGATGGAGGCAGGTGTTGTACAGACATCTCACCATCACAACAGGCATTCTCATTCCCCTGCTCAGTACCTCTGTGCTTTCTTATTGTCTGGAAAGCTGGAGCCCCTCTGGCTGCTAGAGCTGCTGCATGGGCTGTCTGTTGCATTTTTCATGATCTTCCTGCAGTCACCTTGTGCCTCCCACCAAGTGATTGTCTTTGTCTCGTTCTGCAGTCGACAGGCAGTTGGTGGGTGCCTTTCCCAACAAGGTGTCAATCTGACTCCCCCATGTCTCACTCACTGTAATGATCCAATGTAAATGTTGTGAAGACATATCAATGTCTAAAGAGCTTTCTGTTCACAGAGTGCTTTGATGCTTTTGAAATGTGCTTCCTCACTTTCAGGAGACTTTATTCAAGGTTAAGGAGTTTTAGGAGAAGCTTGGATTTGCCATTTAGTTTGAAAGAAGTGTGTATAAGAGCAGTGGCTTCTACTTTCTCCTGGACTGAGCTAGGCTTAATAAAATCTGTACTTCCTAAATTTGAATGTTCAGTTCTCAGCAGGATAAACCCCAGTAGTTCATAATTTAAAATAACATGAGACACCATTTAGGCTCTGAATGATAATTTCAAGGTTTTTTTAGTTATCCTGAACTCATTTCTCATTATATCTAGTTTTCTTCTAGGTAAACAAAGTGTTCTAGTTATATCTTTCCCACAGGTCTCATAAAGCACTTCTTATTTAACAAATCTGGTGTTTGAAGCAATCACTTCTTAATTTTTTTTGGTACTGCCTTCACTGTGAATGCCACTTCCTCTGGCAGGGGAATCAGCACATAACTCCAGACTTTGCAGTTGGCTTTTCTGAATGTCTCACACAAGACTCCCAGAATGCTAAAGCATGGGAGCTCATGCCCTGTTGAATATGTCTCTTTGCTCTCAGCAGCTGTCTTGTGCTTCTGCTTCAGCACTTCTGCATCCATTTTATTTTTAATGTTAAAAAGTTTGCACAACAGTGAGGAAGGTAAAAAATTTATGTGGCAGGAGTGGTAACTTCAGTCCTAAATGAGCAATTACACTTCATAGTGAAACATGACCAGCTGGCCCAGCCATATGGGTCTGGCGATTCTCCCTAAGCTTGTTTTGACTGATTTTGAAGGTGTCTCTGTGGAAGTGCCAAAAATGAACAGAGACTTTGCTACAAGGGGACTTTCATCACCTATATGTTTCCTCATTACAAAGACACATGAGCTAAAACAAAGTTGGCTGTTTTCACCTCTAATTGGGGACCTCAGCTGAGTCATTTAGTAGAGGTCAGTCTTTGCCATCTTGGGCAATGATATGAGGCCATCCCAGGCTGATTTGCCACTTGCTCCATAGTAAAAGCATCAGTAAGTAATATGTTTAGATGAGAGACTTGTCTAACAATATTTCTGTCTTCTGCAAGAGAGACCCTCTTTGTTCTGGCATTGCTGTTTTGACACAATTTTATCCAAGCACTTGCTCTGTGTGTGCATTAGCAGCAGTAGAAGATAGGACACATCAAACCTCTCTTGACAGAAAATGCCTTTAAAAATCTTTCCAGGGAGTATTCACTTTACTCTAAATCCCTTTCCTCCCAGTGAGATGCCTGGAAAAGAACTTCACATTTTAACACATTCATCTCTTCTATAAAATTAATTTTTAAAAGTGGAAACTCCTTGTTTGTGTTTTTTCTCTGGTGCACCTGCGCAGCACTGGATTTTTATTCAAAGTGCTATGCTTGAGGGATTTTTACCAGTTCTTAATGTTGCAAAATGCTTCATTTCAGCTCTGATCTGTGCCTTGCCTCAGTGAAATTGCCATTAAGATCCTACTGCTACCTTTTATCCTAGTGGGTCTCAGACTCTCACAATAGAGAGCTGCAGCCTTGAAGGAATCTGACCCAGAGAGGAGAGAGGAGGCTCAGAGTACTGATCCTGGGCAGCGGTGTGCTGGCAGCTCTGTAGCAGCTTTTAATGTTGCTGGACTCATCTGAAAAAATAGTTAGGGATAACCTTGAGAAAAAAAAAAAAAAGAAGTTTGGAGCTTTTTTATTTTAATAAATTAAAAATCTTATGTTAGAGACCAGAAAATCAGTCCAGTATAAAATTCTCGGTGTTTTCCTGGCTTTATTAATAAATTAGACACCTTCCTTTGATTCCAATTATTTTAACCATTTCAATAGCAAACCCAGAGCAGCAGACTACTAGATTTATTTACTGGTTTTTTGGTGTGCAGAAAAATAATTTACTTCTTCAGCTTTGTTTGCATATCTACAGATATTAGAAAAAGAAGCCAGAACTACTTTCCCTTGCGCTGACCCTGTTGGAGCTGTTGTTTGCTTACGTGGGGCTGTGTCTGCTGCTAACCCGGGGTACTCACCACATTATTCCTCTTGAGTTCCTTCCTGTGTCACTCCTTGGAAAAGTGGAGAAAAACAGGAGACAGCGAAATGTGTGGGAAATCAGCTTTCTCAGAGTTTTATCCCTTTTCTATGCCCCACAGAAATGGAAAGCTGAAAGACCAAAGTGTGGTTAGTTTTAAAGAACAAATGGTAAATAAAAATTATGATCAGTGGTAAACAGGAGAAGGACTGACACAAATGAATACTCTTCTAGCTCCCTTCCAAATGAAAAATGGGCATAACCCCCTGTGTGTTGATTTGCATGCATGAGGAGAGGGACTGGCTGGGTGAAAAAATAGCGTATGGCACCATCCAAAGGCTGGCAGGGAGATTCACTGCCGGGGTGTGTCG